>NC_048597.1:172945352-173287018 GCF_003668045.3 Cricetulus griseus | reverse complement strand
GCCTAAGGGTGTTTCCTGTCCCCCTCTGGACATGGATGCTCTTTCAGGGGACTTATGGTCTTGCTTGACATGGGGACAGAATTAGGGTTCCTTGGGGCCTAAATTCCAGTAGGCTATCAAGTCAAGCAGAAATCTGGGCAGGTACGGACTAGACGGTTTTCCTAGAAGCAGACTTGGAGGCCTCTACATGACTCAGCCAGTCACTCAGTATCGCCATTTTATAGACAAGAAGACAAAGTCTTAGGGACAATGTGACCTTTCCAAGGTAACATATCTAGGCTCTTTGCCCCTCCCTGGACTCCCAGTGGAGCCTGTCTGTGTATAGTCTGCATACCAGGTAAATAACTGTTCTGAGACAATGCCAGTTTGGGACATGTCCTGTGGAAGCCCAGAGGCTATACCCCAGGATGCTTGCTGGACTAGAACTGAATACAGGAATCCTTCCTGCTCCAATGGTTCCTACTCCACCTCTCCCCATCTCTTCCTCCTCCTCTTAGCCTTTGGTTTCATCACTGAATTTTCAGAAGGTGCATACAAGATATTTTGATTGTATTATCCCTACTTCACCCACTTCTGTCTTCCACCTCAACCTGGCTGTCCCTTCTCTCAAGTGGGCAGCCTTCTACCTTAATATGTGTTGTTATTGCTATTAATATGCATTACTATTATTTGTGTGTATGCATGGATGTGCAAAGCTGTCAGAAGAGAGCTTTGTGGAGTCAGTTCTCTTCGTTCATATTTACATCGGTTGCAGGGATCAAGCTCAGGGCACCAGGCTCTGCCGCCTTGCCAGCTTCATATATATATTCTGCTTTCCACACAGGAAAGAAAATACATGATATTGATCTTTCTGGGCCTGACATGCTTTACTTAATACAATGGTCTTCATTTTCATTCATTTTTCTACAAATGACATAATGCCATTCTTCTTTATAGCTAAATAATACTCCACTATATAGACAATACTTATTAATTTTGTATATATAATTTTCCTTATTCATTTGTCTGTTGTTGATGGGTGTCTAAGCTAGTTCCAGGCCTTGGATATTGTGAATATTGGGCCACAAACACGGAAGTGCAATTATTTCTTACATGCTGAGTTTTATTCTGTCAGATGCATACACAGGAGAGAAAGAGCTGGGTCTTGTTTGTCCTTTAAGAACCTCCATACTGAAATCTATCATGGTCATACCATTTTATAGTCCCACTATGTATGACTGACTTTTCCAAGAAAGATACAACACACATGTCTACTCATTCCAGATAGGGAAGCTCACAACAGACCAAAGTACAGATACCACCAAAGCCCAACTTGGTGAACCAATGAGTTTTATTGGGGTGACTTAGGGATTACTTAAAGGAGCAGAAATGACTCACAGAGAGCTGATGGGGAATGTACTTCTGTGTATGTTTATCTTATTAATTGTTGAATAAAATACTGTTTGGCCAATGGCAGCAAGTTAGGCAGGACTAGGAGTCAAAGAGGATTCTGGTAAATGCAGTAGAGAAGTGGTGTTCCAGGCAGGAAGTGACATAGCAAGGAGAAACAGGAAGTGTCCCCCTTTCTGCTCTGCTCCTGCTCCAGGAGCGCAATGTGATCCACTGGCAAGGAGGGATGCCAATAAGGCGTCTGATAAGATAAGTCTTATAAAATATATAGATTTATGATAATTAAGACTGAGCTAGCAGATGAGAATCCTAGTCATTGGCCAAGCAGCATTGTACCTAATACAAGTCTCTCTGTGTATTAATTTGGGCCCTAACTCAGGCGGGCGGCTGGCATAAAGCGCACACGTGGTGGTGGGGCTTGGTGGCTTTTGGCGGAAAGATTTATCGTAACAGACATCTGTGTCACCAAAGCCCACCTCAGCATGGGTAATAGTTCACAAAAGATGGGAACCTGGAGCCCACTGCACAGCCTGTAGGCAGTTCAACAGATTGGAACCCACTTCTGGGTTTGAAAACCTATCAAAACCAGGAGCCCCCAAACCCACTAATTCCTGAGCCCAAAATTCCACCAGTCCCTGGGTTTGATTTGAAATCTCACCAATCACCACCTTGGAAATCTCTACTGTGGAAAAATTCCTTACCCAAGAAACCTTATTTAAGCCTATCTCCTGCTCAGTTCCCTGCTGCTTGGCAGCCACCCTCTTATGTTTTTCCCAACAAATCTCTTGTGTGAGGATTGTTGTGTGGTGTGACTTTGTGGTATTCGTTGGCTTTTGGCTGCCAGGATACCCTTTTCTTCAGAGATGAAATACTTACATAGGGGAATCTTCTGCTCTCAGAGCTGTAACACTTGCACTGGGGAAAATGTACAAGATTTCCTCAGAGTTAGAACACGTATACAGCCTTCAGGCAGCTCATCAGGCTGTGACTTTCCCTTATCGGAGCCTCAGGTCTTAGCCTCTTCCTCTTCTAGGCATTTTGGTTTCTGTTTCCCAAGAGTCTCCTTTGTGGCAAGTGACTCTGCTGTTTTTAGTGCTCACTCTATAGGAGGGTGGGGCCTAGTGAATCTGATCAGTTTCAAGGATTTCCTGAAGCTATTTTGAGTTGTTTACTTCCTATCTTAAGGAGTGTCCCTGAAGGATGGAGTTTCAAGCTCAGAAGAAACTGCTACCCAACACAACACACACCAGCAGTACATAAATACTCTTATGACATCAGCATTTGTTGATGCTTCCTTTCTTGATGGCAACTATTTTGAGGAGGGTGTGACATGAACTCTCATTAGATCTTTGATTTATATTTCCTGTATGGCTAAAGACATTGGACACCTTTTTGCGTCTTTGTTGGCTATTTGCACTTCTTTTGAGAACTGTTCAACTCATTTGACCTTTCATTGGCTGGGACATTTTGTTCTTCCTGTAGTTCAATTTCTGAGTTCTTTAACCATTCTGTACACTAATTTCTTATTGGATGGTTAGCTGACAATGATTTTCTTCCAATCCCAAGCTGCCTCTTCACTCTGATTTTCCTTTGCTGAACAGAATCTTTTTAGTTTGAGGCAAGCCATGGATACGCTTATTTGGAGGAAGAGGAAAGGTGGGAGGAAACATGGAGACATTGGTGAGCTCCATGGCCCTGAGTGATGTGCAGGTGCTACCCTCCCAAGAGCCACCTATTGAGGGACTCGATGCGATGCCACCTACACAGATTTGATTCCAAGGCTCAGAGGAGTCATTCTGGCTCAAGTCTATCAGGATCAACTCCAAGTCCAGCATGCTTTGCTCTCTCAGTCAACTTCATGCATGTGTTGCTGTCCTTCAGTTGCTTTCTGTGTGCTGCCGGGCTTCCACCTCAGCCCTAAGTTCACTGATGATGGAAAGCTTGTACTCATGTGTGCTTTGTGTCAGAGAGTGGCAAGACCCCAGCGATGGGGGAAGTCCTTCTGTGTATGTTTATCATATTGGTTGTTGAATAAAGCACTGTTGGCCAATAGGGGAGCAAGATAGTTGGGATTAGGAGTTGAGGAGAATTCTGGGAAATGTAGGAAAGAGAAGTCTGGTGATCCAGGCAGGAAGTGACATAGCAGGCAGATTCAGAATATAAGCAGGGACAAGCAGGAAGTCGCTCTCTTTCACTTCCTTCTCTTCCTTCTCTAGAGTCACCATGTGAGCCTGGGAAGAGAGGACACATGCCTCAGTGTCTTCAATAAGATAAGTCTTACAAAATATATAGGTTAATAATTATGGTTGATACTTAAGACAGAGATAGCAGATAAGAAGTCCTAGTCATTGGCCAGCAGCATTGTACTTAATATAAGACTCTGTGTGTTATTTTGGGTGCCCACATGGTGGCGGGACTCGGATGGCTTGGTGGAAAGACTTATCATTACAAAATGATAGCAGAAGTGGTTTTACGAACTTCCACACAAAAACTGCACAAAGGCTTAAAAAGGGATTTTAGAAGCAAAAGAACAGAGACAAACATTACTTCTTCTTGGGTAGTCTCTGTTTTGCTAGAGACAAGCAGAGACTTGAGCAGTTCCTTTAAGAGAGGCTTCTTGACTCAGCATAAGTGGCAAAAACCACAAGGCTCTTTGGAGGTCTTATTAACAATTCAGTGGTATGTACAAGCAGCTGGCAGTGTCAGTGACCACATATCCAAGCCGGCAGCATGCTGCTTGATTGCAGCATAGACCAAGGCAGTGAGCACAGCTCTCGCTGCTGGCAGTAAACATACTCCTGCCATCTTGGAAAGACAGTGGCTAGAATAGCCGCTACTTTAATTTTAGCAATGTTGTTTAGCAAATAAAAGATTGCGTGGCCAGAAAAAGGTAAAGATTACAATAAAGACAGATTCAGATGAAGAAAAACCTCTAAAGGTTTACTCTGCGGGTCTGGTTGGCTGGAAGGGTTTCAATTCCACAACCCATTCCACTCTGACCTGCCATTTGTAACAATGACCTTGAGTTTCTAATTCATTTCTCAGAACCTCAGTTTCCTTGAAAGGAAAAGTATGGACTCAGGACCCCCAAGACCAAGTTCTCAACACAAAGGAGATTTATTTTCCCCCAGGGGGAAAGGGTAGGGAATAAGAGACAAATACAGGAGATAGAGGGTTAAGGAGAAGGGGAAGGGAACCAGAGAAAGGGGACAGGGGTATTTGTCTTGGAGGGGAACAAAGGACTGCCTCAGGATAGAAAGGAGACAGATATGACACCTAGGAAAATGGCAGTTTATAAACATAAAAGAGAAAACCCCATGTTAGGATGATTGTTTAATTTTAATTGGGCATGTTAATTCGTTGAACCAAAGGGGGTTTCTGATTGCTGGATTTCAATAGCTGGACCTTGGTAGTCAGCCTCAGGGGGAGGAAGTGGACAAATAAGCCACCTTGATGGCTAGCTTTAGGAAAGTAATCTAATGATTTTTAGCAAAACAGAGGAAATGGAGGAGCAGGGCAAGACCTGTCAGAGCCACATGTCCAAGTGGGCTAGTGTCCCTTAATTCCTTATCTTTAAAGTGGGATTATATTAACTATGGAGCCACAGACTTGCTGGATGAAGGCAAAGTGAGGATATGGGTTATAACTGAGTAGGGAGCCTGGCGCATGACGGGTATACACTAATAAATCATCATTGTTGCTATCAGAGATCTTCACTGGGCAGATCCTTGGTGTCCCTGCTCCAGAATCCATCTTAGAGGAAGTCTGCCTCTCCTGTGGGCTCTGGGCATTCAGGCCCTGAATCTAGATGACAATCATGCAGGACAGGCACATATGTACATGCCTTGTCATTGGCTGTTGATGGCAGCCATGTGTCCTGTACTCTGTATACCTCCCTGCACTCTGTCCCAGGACTGTCCTACTCCTGAGAGATGAGACTTGCTTGGGTCTCCAGATAACAAAGGGATATGAGTACTTTAGCCCTCACACTGATTTCCCTAACTGGCCTGCTGGATCTGGGGAGGAAACCACTGAGATGAACCCAGAGCTTCACAGTCAAGGGTGGCAAGTGGCTGACCAGGGGAAGGCAAAGCCAGACACCACAGACAGGTGCTGTCAATTTCCTGCTGGCCACCTGTCACTCAGCTGCCTGGACCTGACTATGTTGGAGGAGGTCACTGAAGAAGATAGCCAGCCTGTGAAGCACTAATCATGTGCTGGACTTGGCTTTATAGTTAGTTTCTCGCACTTCCCTCAGTCTGTGGGCTTAAACACCAAGGCTGCCTTGAATGCTCAAGTCAAGGAGAGCTGTGGACACAGTTTTGTGTGAATGTGTGTATGTGGTAGATGGACACGTGTGTCTGCATACATGCCTGGGCATGTGCAGAGGACACAGGGAGGTGTAGGGTGCTTTGCTTCCTTGAGTCAGGGCCTCTTAGAGGTAGGCTTGTGGCCAATAAACCCCAGTGGTCCTCCTGTCTCTGCTTGCCACTCATGGCCCATGGAATGCTAGGTGCATCTAGCTTTCTCTGCCAGCACAGGGGTCAGTGTCAGAGTTGTTAGCTTCAGAGCCTGGGCCCAAGCAGCCCTGAAAAACTAGGCTTAGGACATTTGCCTCAACAGGCCAATTAAACAGACGAGTCACAGTGAAAATCAGGAAAAGGAAACTAATTCAGTGTGGCTACATGGGAAAGAGGAACAAAGAGGCCCAGTGACCCTCCATGAATCTATGCTGGGGTCCTGACACAGGGTTTAAACAGAGGTAAAGGGCTGCATAGCCCAGCAGTCCCTGTTAAATGTCCTGCTGCCTATCACTGATGCATCTTTGGTCTCAGCTCCAGCCTCTCCAGCAGGGAGGTCTGATAAACTGTCAAAACTGTATGGAATCTCTTCCTGGGAGGCAAGTTCCCCTCTGGCTTCACAAGGCTTCTGCATTCTCCTTCTTCCAGTGTGAGATTCCTGGGGAAATTCCAGTTTTTTTTTTTTTGGAGTGCATTGTCTCAATAGCCTGGCAGCCTCAGGGAGGAGCAGGGTTGTCTCTTTAGAGCTCTTCATCCCTGCCAAGATTCTGACAGGTCAGGCTTGCCTCTGTCTGGATGGAGCTTATGGGTCTCAACAGGGTATCAGAGAAGTCCCCAGGATAGATGGCTATTGACAATGTCTTTCTGGAAGCTCCTGGTCAGGGAAACAGGGGTCAGTACAAGAATTCAGAGCAGCCATTTCTAAACATTTCAATTTCAACTCACTATGGAGAAAAATAAATTAGGTCCCAGAGCCTTAATCACTGTCTCCATTTGAAGGTCATGTACCAACATAGGCATTCTGAAATGAAAAGTTCAAAAATGTAAATTGCATTTCTGCTTGTGCATCCCCGTGGAGAGACCCCCAACTTGGTCAGCTCCAAAGACTGCAGTTCTGTGGGAGGCCAGAGCTTTCTTCTACTGCCTGTGGCTTTAGGCTTTAGAACCAGTCTTTTCTGTAAAATGGGACAATAATTCCTACTTGCTGTGGCTTAAATGAGGTGATACATGCATGGTGTGTCTGGGATAGAGCTTTTCAGGCTAGAAGAGCTCCAGTGTGGTAACCATGGTGATCTTCATGCATGGGGTTATGGGGGGATGGCTCACCCTTTCATGCTAATGTAAATGAAACTCACCTCTAAACACCAGGGGCCAGCAGGCTCATTTTCTGGGTTGCCCCACTGTCACCAGAGATGCCAGGTCACGGCCAAGCATGACCCTGTGTCTAAGATGGCAATTTCCCTCTACAAGATCGGCTGCTCTGCCACCCCCTCACTGTGAACGTGAAAGGTTACACCTGGAACCTGGCTAAGGGAAGGCTGCCTGGTGTTCCCTAGGATGAGGCCAGGGAGCTGGTCCAATTTCAGATTCCACTGTTCCTTTTGAAATAATTGAAGTGTCAGCTTGGGTTCACGGGCTGGTCACAGCTTCGATCCCTCCCTAACTTCCTAAGGCAAGTCCATGAATTATACAGTGTGGGAGCAGACGGTTCTAAGGAAGGCTGCATCACAAGCCGGGCTTAATAAGGACGCTCCAGCTATTCTTGGAAGGCATTTGCAAGTCAAAAATATGGCGCACACGGAGCTCTGATGTCGCCTTTAGAGTCTGAGCATTTCAGCTGGGTCAGCACTATTTTATGTCACATGCCATCAACAAGAAGTGAGGAGGGGCACGGTACTTTGTTTGGCTTTGTTTTCATTTTAACTTTCTGGTGATAGCACAAATGGTCAAATGGGCCTGCCTCCTCCCATCCTGACTCCCAGTCACATCAGTGCATCACCCCTGGGCTCAGATGAGTCTCTGGCTGGGGAAGGGGGAGGTACCCTCGCCATCAGAGCCTTGGGCTCAATGACATGAGATGAAAGCTTTTTTGTTTTCTTTCATATGTTTCATATGTGTGTCACCATGATGCTGCATGGCCCTTATTTATCAGACTCTAGACCATAGTGGTACCATGTGAGAGACTCTGCTGAGAAGTGGAAGAGAGGGCAGAACAAATATTTCACCACTTATCCAAAAATAGCAATTGATCTCTCTCTCTCTCTGTCTCTCTCTCTCTCTCTGTCTCTCTCTCTGTCTCTGTCTCTCTGTGTGTGTGTGTGTGTGTGTGTGTGTGTGTGTGTGTGTGTGCACGCGCGTGCGTGCACAGTTGTATGTTTATATATAGGTGCACCTGTGTGTCGAGTGTGTGCATGTGTGTGGAGGTCAGAGGCCAGCCTTGGTTCTTGTTCTTTAATTGTGGCCCACTTTGTTTTTGAAACAGGGTTTGGTACTTGCTAAGGAGTCTGGGCTGCCTGGACGGTTGCATCCATCTCCCCAGCACTGGCATTACAAGCTTCGGCCACCATGCCTGGCTTGTTTGTTTTTAAGGTTCATTTTTATTTTTAACCATGTGTATATGTCTGTTGTAAGGATATGTGCACACAAGTGAAGCTTCCCTCAGAGGTAAGAAGAGGGAATTAGATCCCCTGGAGCTGGAGTTATAGGTGGTTGTGAGCTGCTTTGTGGATGCTGGGAACTGAATCCAGGTCCTCTGCAAGAGCAGCAAGCGCTCTTAAACAGTGAGCCATCTCTCCATTTACCGCACAGCCCCCCTTAAAACATGGACTTGGGGATCAAACCCTGGTTTTCCTTACAAGGTAAGTATTTTACTGGCTAAAGAATCTCCAAAGCACCCCCCAATCTATTTTTAAACATTAAATATCCCAGAGGAGGTCATCAAAGTCATGAAGCCTAAGCTCATACAGGACAGTCCCAGGTGGAAGGCAAGATGAATCCAAAGGGCTCTTTTAGGCTTCTGGGAGAACAGAAGCTCCCTTCGTGACTCTGGGATAATGGAAGCCCCCTTTTAGCAATACTACATTCGGGAAATGCAGGCTTCCCACTTGGACTTCTGAGTACATGGGGAGGTCTTTCTGCACACTCAGGAGATAACAGAAAAGGCAAGCAGGCCTCATGTGTGGGAGACTTGGATTAAGACTATCTAAGAGGCTTATACATTCATGTTCTAGCCACTGGTAGCAATTAAGGCCCATGACTTCCCTTTAGGTAGCGAGAGGATGGATGGACCAGGTCATTCTAAAGAGACCTTGCTTCAGACCTTGGGTATGAGTTCTGGGCTTAGGTGCTATACTAGAGACACATGACATTCACATACTTCAAGAATGTGCCCGGGTCTGAGCTGCAGCCAAGGGCCATGTCTGGGTCTATGATTCTCCTATAGTCAGGGTCTGTGTTGATGTCTCTAGCTCCTGTTACCACCAAAGGCCACATGGATGCCTGGGTTCTGGGCCAACATCTGAGACCACGTTGGTATCTGAGGGTCATGCTGTCACTGGGGTCATACAGACCTGATTGATTGTCCTGCACTGCCATTCATATGGTGTCATGGTGACTTCTGGGCTCTAGTTGAAGCCTAGGGTTATGTCTGGGACCATGGCCCTGCCATAGCCAGGTGCTGTGTTGATATCCATGGTGCCTGTCACAATTGAAGATCCTGTGGATGCCTGGTATCTGGCTACCACCTGGGGCCATGCTAGGGGCCTCCCTGTAGCTAGGTGATGCCCATCTGATGCCATGGTGACTGCTCAGCCAGGACTGCTGCTGAGGACTGTGTCTGGGTCCCTGGTCCTACCACAGGCGGGATCTGTATTGATGTCTAAGCTGCTGCTGCTGGCCATGTCTGGGTTTGTGGTCCTGTTACAGCTGGGGTCTGTGCTGATGTCCATTGCCCGTGTTACCACAGGGGCCCATGGGAACCATGTATTGAAACATGTGTTGAAGTATGAGGGCTGTGCTGAGCTGGCCTTGCCCCTCACTGGCCTGGGGAGATCTGAAGCCCCCACCAGAGAGCCGACCCCTTGCTTGCCCTGGGATAGCAGATCTGGAAAGCTGTTCCTGCCCCTCATAGGAGAGCTGACCCGCACTTGGGAAAGCTGGCCCCACCCCTCACCACAGGCAGGAGATCTGGCTCTGCCCCTCACCTGAGGGGCGTGGTACCAGACTGACCAACTCAGCCACCACCCAAGCACACATCCAGGGCTTTGAGTTGGCACTTCCCAACATCTATCCCATCTATCACCTGCTGGAGGGTGTGATGGGACTGATCCTGTGGATCCATAGCCCCAGGACTTTCATGACTTGGGGCAATAGCAGGATATCCAAGAGGAGATTCATTGAGGATTCAGTATTGATGGTGTACCAGAAGCCAAAGGCCTTAAACCTGACCAACAACACATTACACAATGAACGTTTGCAAGTTAAGCTTTTTGCATAAAAGAGTCTATATGATGCGTGATACCCATCAACTCCCAATGCCACTAGCACAAATGAAAAGGTGATGGAGATGCAAGAGAGATTGAGGATTAAAGTGGTGTTTTGTTTGTTGGCTTGGTTTTATTTGTTTGTTGTCTGTTTGTTTAAATTATTCTTATTTGTATTTTTGTTTTTATTTTATTTATATTATTTCTTTTTAAGTTTTCCTTTGAGAGGGCATGCTACAATGGTGAAGGGTGGATACAGAAGGACAGGGAAATGGGTGGGATTGGGGTGCCTGATGTGAAATTCCCAAAGAATCAATAAAAAATCATGTTTAAAGAAAGAAAGAAAGAAAGAAAGAAAGAAAGAAAGAAAGAAAGAAAGAAAAAGAAAGAATGCACCAGGTATGCAGGTTGGTCCACTTAAGATGCTGGGTCAGGGGATGATGGATAAGCATGGCAAGAGGATAAATACTAGATCACAGATCAGGAGAAAGGGTTTTCTTGCTCCACTAGGCCTCCTATTCAGCGGCATTACACAGCAGCCTGTCACGGCTTCTTTCCCTCATCTGTGTGCACATGTGAGGTGATATATTATTTACGATTTATTAAAGCTTGCCTGAGGATTCAGAAAGCAAAGCAGTCCAGCCGCTAGCTCTTACCTCTACCTCAGCTCAGACCAAAGGGGCAAGCCTCAGACTGCTCCCGACTTCATTGCTCCTCAGATTCACCCAGATCGCTATGCTCTCCTCAATGTGGCTAGAGAATCCTGAGACTGACTACTGAAGACCTTGCCCCTATCTTTTTATCTCTCTAGTGCTGGGATTAAAGACATTATCTTTGTTACTCTTTTAGATTGATCCAATCTGTGTAGCCCTGGGTCGCCTTGAACTCAGAGAGATTCATCTGCCTTTGTCTCCTGAGTCTTAGGATTAAAAGGTGTATATCACCATTGCCTGATGACTATAGTTTGAGGCAGACTTTGCTTTCTAAATCCTCAGGCAAGCTTTAACAAATCATAAATATCACTACACACATGTATGTGGAGACCAACAGTCAGTCCTGCATTTCATTCTCCAAGATGGACGCCACTTCTCCAGTGCTGGGAATACAAGCACACGACGCCACACCTGACCTTTTTACATGGGATGGAAGTCAGGTCCTTATCCTTGCAGGGTGGCAGGCACCTTACTGGCTGAGCCTTCTTACCAGCCTTCTTCCTCTTTATCTCTCCATGTTACAATAGAAAATGGAGTAAAGGCCCTGCTGCCCTCCCATAGGATAAGCTGATCCAGAGGAAGACAGTGGGTGTGGATGCTTGCTAAGCGGCCATCAGACTTTTGCTCCCTAGGAGGCTGCTTCAGATACTGTCTTCTGTGGCTATTCCCACCACAGCAACAGCTCCACTTTTGTTCACAGTTCTGCCCTTTCCTGCTATACTTCATACAGCCCCATATATCCTCAGGCCTTAGCTCCTGGCCATGGGTCCCATGCTGAGCCTCTGATGTAAGAACACGCTCTCTCCAGCCTCGCCTTGGGCCTGTGACACGGGGCAGATCTAGTCAGAATAAGTCTCTCAGTCTTTGCTGGACATGCGTTTTCCATGTCCTTGGTCATTCATCATTGTCACCATGAGACTTCCTCATCAGCATCTGTTCTCATGGGTGTCTTCTGAGACTGGTCACCTAATCCTGTCTTTGGACAGTTGTTCCCAGTCCTTACTGATATCTGGGACATGACAGTGTTCTCATCTGAGTGTATATGACCGTTTTATTGGCTGTGGTGAGTCCCTGAGGAAGCTCTGCCTCTCAGATGAGTTCTCACTTCCCTCCACAGGCCTGGAGAAGTCCACCTGATGTCTTTCCACCAGGCTGGGAGGTGGTTCTGTCCTGGACAATTTTATGGCAACTTGACACAAGTTAAAGTCATCTAAGAAGGAAACCTCAGTTGAAAAAAAAATTGCCTACGAAAGGTTAGGCTGTAGGCAGGCAAGCCTGTAGGACTCTTAATTAAATAGCGATTGGTGGGGGAGGGTCCAATCATTGTAGGGGCCACTTCTGTGATGACCGTCCTGGGTTCTATAAGAAAGCTGGCTGCGCAAGCCTTGAGGAGCAAGCCAGTAAACAGCAGTCTCTCCATGGTCTCCACATCAGCTTCTGCCTCCAGGTTCCTGCCTAGTTAAATTCCTGTCTTGGCTTGGTCCTCAATGGACCATGGCTCAGGATATGTAAGTCAAATAAACCCTTTCCTCCCCAAGTTGCTTTTGATCATGGGGTTTCATCACAGCAACAGGATCTCTAAATAAGGCAGGCTCCCTGAGTCCAAATGTCCTTCAAAGCTTGCTGTTGTCTCAAATAGTCCTTTCTCTTTCTCTTTTTTTTATGTGGCAGAGATATTTGGTTCTGGGGCTTCCTTTGAGCCACAAGAGGCATGGGGACTATGGTTCCTTATCCCCCACTGCATGCACTTATCCCCACCCTGGCACCTTCCACGCACTTAGTTATCTGTATCTAATCTCTACAGCAAAGCGGTTTGGCTCTGCAGCTAACCCTTTTCTACACTCACACAGTTACTTCTGAGCTTTGTTTCCAATGATGCTTGGGATGGACAGGATTCATACAAATCAAATCTCAACACCCCAGAGCTTGTCTCTCTGTCTTGAGTGCCCCAAATCTTCTCTGGAATGATGATCCTAATAATTGTTTTTAAATTTCATCTGTTTGCCTTTCCTCCCTCCCCTCCTCTTCCTCTTCCTCTTTTTCCTTTTCCATATTTTAGATAGCCCAGATTGTCTTCAAACTTGCAATGTGACTAAGAATGACCTTGAACTTCTGATCCTCCTGCTGCTACTGCAGTTGAGCTAGTGGTGTGTCCACCTGGCATGCACAAAGCCCTGGTCTCCGTCTCCATAAATTAAGCATGGTTGCATGCATCTGTAATTTCTGCACTTGAAAAGTAGAGACAGGAAGACCAGAAATTCAGCATCATTTTTTGCTGTGTAAAGGTTCAAGACTAGCTTGGGTGACAGAAAACCCTGTATTCAAAAATGGGGTAGTGGTTTAAAAAGATTTGAAAATGATTTCTTTTTAAAATTTTTTTATTCATTTTACATACCAACCACAGTTCCCCCCTCCCTAGCCTCCTCCCATTCACCACCCCCATCCACTCCTCAGGAAGGGTAAGGCCTCCCATGGGAAGTCAACAAAGCCTGGCACCTCAACTTGAGGCAGGACTAAGCCCCTCCCTGCTGCATCAAGGGTGAGCAAGGTATCCTACCATAGGGGATGGGATCCAAAAAGCCAGCTAATGCACCAGGGATAAATCTTGGTCCCACTATCAGGGGTCCCAAAACTGTTTCTTAAACTGCATTATTTTATTTCTTTCTTTGTGAGTGCAGGCATGTGTGCACAGGCACACCTTCACACACACACACACACACACACACACACACACACACACACACACACACACACACGTGCATACCATAGCACAGATGCGGAAGTCATAGGACAACGTGTGGAAATTGATTCTCTCCTACTGTGTGGGTGCTAGGTATTGAACTCAGGTCATCAGGCTTGGCAGCAAGCACCTTCCCCCACTGAGCAATTTTGCCAGCTTGAAAAGTGTTTCTTGTTTATCTTTTAAGAAAAGAAAAGGGCCGGGGGTAATAAACAGTGGAGAGTCTGATGATTATTTCTGTCTGGAGGAGGAAGAAGAGAGATTTTGGAAATGTCTAGCGGTAGAAGAAGAAAAGGGCTTGGCACGGAGCAGGATAGAGATGGCACAGGAAAGGAACTGCTCTGTGGAGAACATTGGCATATGTGCTGTGCTCTGCGGCTGTCCATCAATTCCCCATCCTCCTGCAGGAATGAAGCATCTCTTTCGACTTTACACTGTGGGGCGTGACTCTGTTTGTCCAGTGACTTATGAGTGGAAGTGACCCACTTTGGGGCAGACATGGGTGTCAATTAGCTCCCCAAAGTGGCTGCTTAGCTATCCCGAGTTCCAGAAAGGGAGAGCAGCAACAGAGAGCATGACTTGTAGTTACCAAGCTGTGCGTACCTGAATCCATTGCCACTTGGTAGGATTATTTGTTATTGAACCTCTGCCTAGCCTAGCCCGATTGATACACTGTAGGTGGACCTGGTTAGAAGGGAGTCTAAGTAACTAGGCATCAGCTTCTTCCCCTTTTAATTGGTTCACATGGGGGGTCTATTGGAGATTGTGGCTAAAGAAGAGCCAGTATGAAGGACCCTGGACGTTTCATCTGTCCACCACATCCTCAGAGACTAAGAGGTCGGGAACCAGAATGGAAAAACAAAACAAAACAAAACAAAACAAAACAAAAAAACATGGGAAACAAAGGGAGGTTTAAAAGCCCCTTCTTCCTGGTTAGGATAAATGCATTTGGTTACCACAAATGTCACTATTATCACAGATGACATTAATTTTTAAGAGAAAAAGAAGAAAATATGTCACAATTCTGTTTTGTACATATGCTGATTGAATGAAAAGTTTATAGCAGATGCTAGCTTCAAATAAGGACATATAAATATTTAATTGTTTGTCTGCATGTATACATTTCTGTACACACAATATGTGTCTGCGTGCATACAGAACACTGGTTCTCAAGTGGGGGTGGTTTCATTTCTAGGGGACGTTTGCCAATATGTGGAAACACTTTTATTTGTCCTAGCTGAGGTCTGGGGTGCTCCTGGCATCTGTGGGAAGAGGCCCTGGCACACTGCTTATCTTCCAAAGTCCAGGACAGCCTATGTTATCTGGCTCAAATGTCAGTGGTGTTGAGGTTGAAGCCAGATATTGTGGTGTATGCTTGTAATGCCGGCACTCGGGAAACAGAGGCAGGAGGATCAGGAATTTAGAGTCATCTTCTGTTATGTGGCCAACCTAGGCTAATTGAGACCCTGACTCAAAATAATCACTTAAAATAATTAAATGAAACACCAAACTTTAACACTGTTAAAGATGAGAGATCCTGGCCTGGGTCCACATCTGTAATGACTATCCTTGGTTGTCAACTTGACTACATCTGGAATCAACTAACACACAAACGGCTTGGTACACCTGCCAGAGATTCTTTTCTCAATTAAATCATTTGAAGTGGTAAGACCCACTTCTAATCTGCATCTCTGGGGTGGGATGATTCATCAGATCCACCTGCAATCTGGACCACACCTTCTGCTGGAAGCCTGCATAAAAGACATGGATGAAGTAAGCTCTCCGTCTTTGCCTGCTTGCTTTCGTTCTCACTAGCAAGTCCATTCCTTCCCTGGCTTTAGGATCTACTTCTTCGGGATTCTGAAGTATACTGAAGAGAAGCTCAGACATCCAGCCACATGGTATAAACAACTGCGGAATTCTTGGACCCTCCATTGGTAGCCAGCCATTGTTGGACTAGGTGGATCATAGTTAGTCCCTAAGTCATTCTAATAAATCTGATATATATATATATATATATATATATATATATATATATTATCTGTATGTATACATTTCTGTATACACAATATGTGTCCGTATGCACACAGAATGTATACATATGCTCATGTATACATTTATGCATATACATTTATATATTATGCAAAATCTGCATGTATACCTTTCTGTATACACAGTATGTGTCTGCACAAACACACACACACACACACACACACACACACACATATATATATATATACATATATGGAGAGAGAGAGAGAGAGAGAGAGAGAGAGAGAGACAGAGATTCATGCTATCAGCTCTATTCCTCTAGAGAACCCTGAAACCGGAAACTTTGAGGGTGGAAAGTATGATGATGACATGGTGTTCCAGCACTTTCTTCAAACATGACCAGTTACATGCCTGCTAGATTCTTTAACAGCCCCATCTTGGTTTGCTCATCTGGAAGAAACTACAGGAGTCACAGGCTGGTAGAAGTTCATCAGCCCTCGCGGCCTCTGAGCATAGAGGCCACCATCTTGGTGATGTTCTGACTCCATGCACAGGTTCAGTACAGAGCCAGGTTCAACTGCTCCACTGCTTTCTTATGAGTGATTGACACCTTTCTGCTGATTGACACCTGTGTACTGTGTGGTACATGTTCAGGGTCAGAGGGACTGTCCTTACTGCGCTGGCTTTAACCAGTTTTGGCTTTACCCACATTGGCTTGGACTAGGGTGAGGCAAAGTGCCCAGACAGCATTTAAAGAAGTGCTCACCGCCGCTGGGGTCATGTGAGAACAGGAGTGCAGTATGTAGGAACTTGAGCTCTCTCTGGAGGACTCACAAGCCTGCCCTGTCCTGTCCTGCATTTGCCTCTCTGCATCTTGTTCCTGGATCATTGGTCCTGCCCTAAGAATGGAGGATTACTAGCCCCACATTTAAAAAGGGACCCCACTAGTCGTTGCAACATGACATTTCCATGCAGCAGCATCAGGGAGGCAGCTACAGATATTCTGTAAGTAGTTCATGCCAGGACCTAGTCACAAGGCTGAATCAGTGAGGGAGCTGAGTGCCATACCAACTGGCCAGATGTCTTTAGAGCAATGGTTCTCAACTTTCAAATGCTTCGACCCTTTAATACAGTTCCTCACATTGTGGTGACCCCCCATCATAAAACTGTTTTTGTTGCTATCTCACAACTGTAATTTTGCTGCTATTATGAATCATAATATAAAAATATCTGTGTTTTCTAATGATCTCAGGCAATCCCTGTGAAAAGATCAGTCTACCCCGCTAGGGGTCCTGACCAAAAGGTTGAGAAGCACGGTCTAGAGGGCCTGCACTTCCAAAGGATATCTGGGATGCTGCAGGTGTTGGCAAGAGAAAGATAGGTAGATGGCCAGTCAGCAGACAGACTAGGAAAGGTGCTCAACTTTAACAGAAAGAGGGAAGGGCAACGAAGGCAGCAGAGTTGGTAGGGACTTTTGTCATTTGTTGGGATGCCAGATGGCAACCAGAGCTAAATGCTGTCTCTCGTGTATGTAGCCTAGGATGGCCTAAACTTACTATGTAGTCAAGGCTACCCTTGAGCTTCTGATCCTCCAGCATCTATTTCTTGAATGCTGGGGTTATAGCTGTGCACACCCAGTTTATCCAGTGCTGGAGAGCAAACTCAGACCTTTGTGCATGCTAGGCAAACACTCTAACCAACTGAGCTATATTCCAAGCCCTCACAGTGGTTTTTTTTGTTTTTTGTTTTTTGGATGGAACTTAAGTGCATTCTCTCTCTGCTTCTTAATGTCCCCAGACCCAGTAAAATGCAGCTAGCAAAGCATGGCTTCTCCTCCCATCCCATTTACAGTCATGTCTTTCTACTGGGAAGGCTCACAGAGATGCGCAGGAGATAGGGGCTGAGAGAACCTGCAGGCAGGAGAACTGGACATTTTTATCTTGCACACATCAGCCCGATAGCCTGCACATATATACTCCACTGCTCTAGAAAGCTTTAGAAACCTGGTCAGGTGGAGTCCAGCCTGCTCTAGCTGGTCTCATCTCTTATCACTCCGTGGGTGTCTAGCTCCTAGGCACAGTGGAGCAGAGTTCTGGGAAGGAGGGAGACCTGAGCAGAGGTCTTTGCTACAGGGAGTGGTGTGCATCTCTGTGAGGTTTCCCTTGCACCTGTGACCCCAGTGACCCATGCACAGAGGAAGGGGAAAGGGCACAGTGTGGCTCTGTAGTGACAAGTCTTATTTTAGTCTCAGAATTGCAATGTGACCAGAGTCCCGGGCTGCTGATCAGATCCTTTGCAGAGTTACTGGTGAAGAGACACTCCAGCAAATGTTAGCTTGAGAAAGCAGCATCTTCTAGTCTGTCCTTTTCTTCCTAAATGCCCTTCTCTCCCCTTCTCCCTCTCCAGCCACATCCCCCGGCTCCTCCTTCTCCCAGCTATCCATTCCCAGCTATCGTGAGTTCCAGAATGATGTGTGCTATTTCTGGCCTCAGAGCCTTAGCACACACTGTTCCCTTTCTCGTGGTGCCTTTTCCTCACAACTGGTTAGAAGAGCCAGTCTCCTGAGCTCAACTTAGTTGTCATTGTTCCAGAGCAGTCTTCAGTACCTGCCTCAACCTCACCAGCTCTTTCTTCGCAGACACCTCTGTGAGCAAACTCCCACTTCTCCCATTGTCCTGTTCTCAGCTGCAAGGTCCCATGCATTTGATTCAGAGACAGCGACTGCCTGTCTTACTGGATGTTTGTCACAGGACAGTCACCCAACTCAGAGGTTCCCACAGCCACTCAACTCCGTGCCTAGCTCCAAGTCACAGCCATATGACTGAGCCACTTCAGAAACGAGTCTTTCAGACCAGTGATGCTTTCAGGGGACTGGAACTCAGACTGACACGTGTCTGCAACCTCATGAGACCTTGTGCCTCACAGCCAGCCACTCTTCAGGACTGTAGGTGGGGTATGGACTTCTGTGGGTCCCTGTCACTGCGTTTGTAACAAGTGTTATATCAGACTGTAACCAGACAGGATTTAGGTACTGAAGTGTGCTGCCACTAATGTGAGCATGATTCTGAAACTGCATGTGGCAGGAACTGAAGCAAAAGGGTGAGTGAAAGCTTAAGGGGACTTGGAGAGTCACAGAAGCCCAGTGGCCTGGACGACGATGATGCACTACAATCCTAGAAGAAAGAGAGACCACACTATTGGAAACTGGAAGAGCACACAGTGGTAAAGGTTAGCTGTAGCTGGAGTTTCTGTTCCACCTGGTCTCATAGCCGTTTAGCCACAAATAAACACACAGAGACTTATATTAAATATAAACTATTTGGCCAGTGACTTAGGCTTCTTACCACCTGGCTCTCTCTCTTAATTATTAACCTATTTCTATTAAACTGTGTATTACTATGAGGCTGTGGCTTACCCATAATCTGGCATGTTACTCCTTCAGCAGCATGGCGCCTCCCTGGCTGCCTCTCTCTGCATCCTCTCCCAAGGATTCTCCTCATCTCCTAGCCCCACCTATCCTTCCCGCCTGGATATTGGACAATCAGTGTTTTATTCATCAACCAACAAGAGAAACATACATACAGAAGGACATCTCCCATCAGTTAGCAATGCTGTAACTTGCGGTAACCTGGAAAATAGAGATGTTCCCAACAAATGCGCGATCCAGCAAAGGAAGGTTCCAGGCTGCATGGAAGACGAACGTGGTCTTGCTTCTGTGCAATGATAGGGTGACTTAAAATCAGGAGAGTTTAAGACATGACCTTTGATGGGTTTCAGAGCTTCTGTTGTCCAGTGGCTCCTGCATGCCCCCCATGCTCCCATTATTGAACAAGATAGTTGATGTTATTACCTTGATAGTATCTAGAATCACATGGAGACAAACCTCTATAGGCATGTCTGTGAGGGAGTTTCAAGACTGGGTTAACTGAGGTGGGTGGTACCATTCCATGGGCTGGGGTCCTGGACTGAATAGGAAGGAAAGCATGAGGTGAGTACCAGTGTTCATCTCTCTCGCTTCCTCACTGGATGCCATGTGAACAGCTGCCTCAAGCTCCACTAGCCATGCTTCCCAGGTCATGATGGGCTGCAGCCTTAAGCTGTGATCCAGGCTAAACTCAACCTTCTTTAAGTTGCTTTTGTCAGTTGTTTCATCACAGTAAGAAGGAAAGAGACTAGGGCATTGATTAAGGAGAGAGGGAATTGAGAGCCATCATCCTCTGGGGCTCCACCTGTTAAGTACCTGCAGGGAGAGTAAAGTACACTGTCTTTGCTTGAAGCCATTAACTTTGGAGGACATTGCTGGGCAGCAGCAGATAACTTACACAGCCTTGCTAACCTGGCCTTCTGCCTCCCTGCTTCTTGCATGTCCATATCCAGGGTGAGGTAAGGGTGGTACCTAGGGCTGCCTTTGATCTTGTGCTTGTCCCAGCCATGTATCTATTTTATGAACTATGTACTGATGATCTTGTCCTTGACCTCATACAGGCTGACCCTGCCTTTAGCTCTAATGCCCTAGACTTGGCTTCTTGTGAAGAGATCTGCCCAGAGCTGAATAGAACACTCCTGAGGTCCAGGTCCTCCATTAAGTCAGAAGGAGTCAGGTATTCTGGTTTATGCCTATAATACCAGCCCTTGGGGGGTTGAGGCAGGAGGATTGTTACAAGTCAGAGGTCAACCTTGGCTACATAGTAAGTTCCACATAAGCCTGGGATATAAGAAGAGACCAAACCAGACAGCACAAGGGAGGCTGACAACATGAGATGAGGACACTTCCAAACTCTGGACATCAGGTAGTCTTGTATGGCCCTGAACTGGATGGAGATACTTTAGTAAATCAGGGAACAGGCCCAGGGACAGCCCCAAAGGAGGTCACAAGAGAATGCCTTTCCTCAGAGCAGAGTAGGAATCCCTTCAGAACTTCACGAAGAACCAAACAAACAAAAAAAACACAATCATACTACCAAAACCCCAGATGACACCCTGTGCCAGGTGCTCTGCCTTTGTCATCCAATACTCCCTGCAGCCTCATGAGGCACGTGCTATTTCAGATCCCAGATAAGCAAAGTCCCTCACCTCCAACCCAAAACACCACAGAAGCTATGGCAACCTGGGAACCAAAGGATTTGTCTGATTCAATTGAAGGCAAGCAAGGCCTGAGCTGATGTGGGTGATTTACAGTCTTAATTACCTGCTGACTGTAAATATCTATATTTCCCTGAAGAGATACTGGTGTAGACCAGAACTTTCTGGGTGTTATGTAATACCTTGACAAAGCCTAGAACTCCCTAAAATCAAACTCTCTCTCTCTCTCTCTCTCTCTCTCTCTCTCTCTCTCTCTCTCTCTCTGTGTGTGTGTGTGTGTGTGTGTGTGTGTGTGTCTGTGTCTGTGTCTGTGTGTCTGTGTCTGTGTCTCTGTGTGTGTGCACAAAGGTACATGTAAAGGTCAGAGATCAACCTCGGGTCATTGTACCCTTCATCTTGTTTTTGATAGGGTCTCTCAGTGGCATGGGCTCACCAATGACACTAAGCTGGCTGGCCAACAGACTCTGGGAATCTACCTGTCTCTGGTTGCTCAGCACTGGGATTACAAGTGTGTGTGTTATCATATCTGACTTCTTCACATGGGTCCTGAGGATTGAACTCAGGTCCTCATGCTTGCATGGCAAGAACTTTACCTACTGGGGCGCTTTGGCCCCAGCTCCTTACCCCCAATCCCCTAAAATGGAACATTGGAAAAATCTTGAAATATTTGATCCACAGATGTGGACCAGCATTCTTTTCATGATACAGAAAAAGGAACCAAGGTTCTCTGAAGAACAAAACCCTTGCCAAACACTGCAGAGCTAACAACAGAGGTTGTTCAAGTATGGACTTGAACCCAGAGCTGTCTCACCCCAGGAACCAGCGCTGCTGTTCTGTACATGTGGATTCAGAAGTCAGAGCTGCAGCATGCACTCCTTGCACTGTGATGACCTTCCCATGCTCTCGTTTGTTTGGGTTTTTTAAATTAATATACTTGGGATGGGGACAGCAAATGTGTACTCTGGTGTTCATGTGGAGGTCAGAGGACAACTTGTTGGAGTACCATGTGGGACCCAGGGATCAAATTTAGGTCACCAGGCTTGGCAGCAAGCCCCTTCACTTGCTGAGCCACCCCACACCCCCCCCCTTTGGTTCTTGTCGGAATTATGGCTCTCATGCTGTGACACCTCTTTCCAACCTCCACCAGCGCTGGGCTTCATGGAGCCATTTCTGTTATTTCTATAATAAACTTCAAAAAGCTTTCCGTGTTTTGGATGTTTATCGTTTCTGGTGCCAGTGGCAAGCAGACATTTATCCACAGAAAGCCTGGAGTTTAATGAAACTTTTGTACTGCAAATATGTTCATGGGCTGGAAATAGAATAAACCCTTGGGCGTGTCTTCTCATCACCCCCTTCACGCCATCCCCCTCTCCTTCCCTCCAAACCCGGCTTATCCCCTGTCTCTGCCAGCACTCCCTCGGATGCTCTTCTCATCCAGTAACTGGAAGCACTCAATAAATACTGAGTCCCATATCAGCTGGCAGTGTGGCAGGAGAGGTTTTGTAGCTTCCTGGAAAAGCTGATGGAAGATGGAGGTGTGGTTTGCTAGGAGTAGTGAGACAGCCATCCGTCCTTCTCTGTTTTGAACTCCAGTTTAACTGCGTGCGAAGCAAGGAGACAGCTGAGAGAGCGTGACAAATATCAGTCACACCGTGTGAAACCTCACATCCACAGCATCCAATGATAAGAGAGAGTGTGGGTTTTAGCATTGTCTGGCCCAATCGGTTTCCTTGATTATCGTCCTCAGGTGGCTTGCCTCATGATGACAAAAGAGCTGCCTGTACCCCATGTGACCCTAGAAGAGAAGCACCTATTCTGAGCTAAGAACAGTAATCAGATTGGTTGCTTCAAGCCAGCCCTGCTCTGACTGAAGTTGTATTGATTCCATCAATCACAAGCACAGATTTCAGGCTGGTTGCTTTAAGCCAGAGTTACCTGAGCTGGTTCCCAGCACAGGGGACTTAGGATTTCTTGAGCAGCCTTAGAACAAGCAGGCCAGCCCCAAGAACTGGAACCGCAGACAACTCTGCTCCAATGGTGGTCACTACACCTTGAGCTGAAGCCCAAAACCTGTCTCAGGAGCTGTAAGCTTCTGCCCCATTCCTGTTTGCATCTACATTTCTGAGCACATGGCATTGCCACTTCTCTCCATGGTCTGGGTTTCATTCCACCATCAACGTCAGATCTTGTGGAATCTTCCCAGAGTCTGTGAACAAGAAGATGTGGAAACCCAGGAGCAGGGCACTGCTGGTCTGTGACGGCTTCCTGAATGCAGTCTTTTTGCCCCCAGGGCTGCCACTCAGCTTTGTACTTAAAGGCGTGGAATATCAACACTAACCCAGCTTTTCAAGCCACAGGAGTATGTGGCTGGCTGGGAAACCCTCAGATGTCTGTGTGAAATATGCCCTTACCCATTAATACCCCCAGTTCTCAGCTCCCAGAGTGAGTCACAGCCATCCCAGTTATGCTCCATGCATATCCTGTTGTATACAAACATTATGTGTATATATGAAATCCTCCTTCATACATAGGAATTATAGCATAAGCATGTTTGTTGGGGGAATAGACAGATGCCTAAAACCAGCAGGGGCTCTGATTACACAGGGCTAAAGGGATGAAGGTTGCCTTACTTACACCACCAGAGACTGACAGTCTGAGAAAACCCATACGAGTGATTTTGATTTTTGTCTTTGTGTGTGTGTGTATGTGTAGGTGTTTGTGTGTGTGAATTCAGGTGCCTGTGTTACAGCGCATGTGTGGCAGTCAGAACACAGCCTAGGTGTCAGCCTTGGCCGTCCATTTTGCTTGAGACAGGGTTTTTCTCTTGTTCTGTTGCTTGTCCTTGTGCCAGGCTAGCTGGCCTGTGGCATTCCAGGGACACTTGAGTCTCCATCTCTTATCTCACTATAGGGGTACTCGATCACAGACACTCAGTGCCATGGCTGACTTTTATGTGGGTTCTGGGAATTCAGACTCAGGTTCTTTATCTCCCCAGCCCAAAGATGATTTAATAGAGATATTTTATTTTACTTGTCATTAAACTATGACCAAATAGAAAATGTACTTGAGAAAGCCAGGAAGCAAGTTGTGAAATAAAATAATAATTCACAAGGCTGAACATCAGTACATTGAGCAGCATGGCCATGAACGAATTCAATCTAGGTAACTCATATATTAGAATTTAAATGACACAGTCTGAACTAGGTACTAACAACAGCTAGAAAAATAACCTTACATACGAATGAACTCAAAAGTGCATCGCCTAATATCATCCCATTACTTATTTGCATAATTTAAAAAAAACAGTTTTGCTTTGCCTGTATATCCCAGCTATAGCCACAGGTCAGGTAGAAAATTTTACATAAAATAGCGAGATTTTAATGCAGAGAATCAAAGGCTAGAAAGACAAAGTGGCTGTTGAGTACATGGGTAGAAAATACCTCCGAAACAGCAACTTCTCTCCTTAAGGAGGAAGAAAGGAAGCGATCTGGTGTTTCGGGAACTTGAAAATCTCCTCAGAGCTGAGAAGACCTTTCAGCTGGGAAAGTGCTGAGTCTGACTCCCAGAACTCATGTAAAAAAAGCTGGGCATGGCAGTACAAGGATGTTATCCCAGCACCAGGAAGGTAGATCCAGGCAGATCCTGGCCCCTGCTGGTCAGCCAGGCTAGCCTAATGGGAAAGCTTTAGTTCACTGAGAGAACCTGTCTCCTAAGGAATGACACTTAAGGTTGTTAACTTCACACACACAAGCACGCACGCATGCACGCGCACACACACACACACACACACACACACACACACACACACACACACACACACACACACACGAGGAAATGGCAGAGAACCGGACAATGGATGTGGCATACTATGGCATACTAACTGATGTGTCATGGGTGCGTGCTGGGCTTGGTTCAGAGAGTGGGATCATATGTGGCTGCTGGGTGACAAAAGTCCTACTGAGGTGGTCCTGCCAGGCACAGAAAGCAAATGACTTAGATGTAGTCCCTTCTTCCCCTGCCTCCTACTCTCTTCCTCAAGTGCTTCTGAGATGGAGACTTACAGGGAACCTCTGGTCCCTTCCCAAGAAACCCCTCCTCAGAGCACAGAGTGTAGGAACTAAGGGCAGTCCCAGAGTTCCCCCTTAAGGGTTAATAAGTGGAGCTTTGTGAAAAACAGGGGGAAAGGCCCCTCTGGTAGAATAGGGACATTCTGGAGTGTGTGTGTGTGTGTGTGTGTGTGTGTGTGTGTGTGTGTGTGTGTGTGTATAAGTAGAGGAAGGGGCTGAACCATACCAGGGTGTTGGGTAAGTAGAAGGTGGGCGCTGGATGTTAGCACCCAAACTGGCTTCTGCACCAGGTGCGCTAGTATGTAGGGTACCACCTATGTAGTCAAGGGTTGTAATACTTCATCTCTCCAGCTACATGTATGCACAAGGAAACACAGTATATACAAATCTGGCATATGTGTGATTATAGATAAAAACACAGGGATGGCTAACTCTTAACATAGAAGGGAGCTGGCCATACTGTTGTCCTATTTCTTGCCCTTCTGGCTTTGGATAGTGTGTCAAGAGGTATCTGTGCCTCCGGTGTGTCTGTAAGCCTTCTCAGGGAGGACCAGGAGCTCCAGTGTACCGAGGCAGCTCTGCAGACAAAGTTAAGTGAACCTAGGCCAGGAGCTATTTCTGAGGGTCTTGTTCTAAGGGACAGGGTAGGAAGGAGTGTGGAAATTTCAAACAGATGTTAGAGAAGTTTTGGGATGGCATTTTCAAATTTTTCAGAATAGGCTTTCAGGTAGGATGAGCATCTAGAAATGACCTCAGTGACAATCATGAGGCTAACAGTAGTCTTAGATGAACCTTTCTGGAACTAGGTTCAGAGAACAGGTGAATCTAGGGGGATTCTATCAGGAATTCAGGGAACTCAGTACTAGAGAGGTGGCTCAGTGCTTAAGAGTACTGCTGCTCTTCCAGAGGACCTGACTTTGGTTCCTAGTTCACAATTGCCTGTACCTCCAGCTCTTTACAGGGTACCTCCTGTACCCTCTTCTGGCTTTCATGGGTACATGCAGACCCTCCACACACACACACACACACACACACACACACACACACACACACACACACACACACACACACAGAAATAAATCATTAAAAAAAAAAAAGAATCCAGAAACTCATGGGAGATATTCGTGAATGGAAATGAGAAGTCAGGACCCAGAAGGAGACTGTATATAGCATGTAGGGGGGCTGTACCATGAGTCAACACAGTGGTCACTCCTTAGTCCAGGATGCTGTGGAAAGAGGTGTTGCCTTGGGGCAGGCAGTTTGCTGAAGGCTGAGGGCTGGGCTGTGAGCCTCCGCAGAGATGTTTGGAGGAGTGTAAGCCAGTTGTGAAGAGCTCTGAGCAGAAAGATGCAGCACACTTACAATGATGAGGAGGAGGAAGAGGGAGATGGTAGTTCTACCCGCTGGCCAGCCACCCCAAGATAAATGCTTTGCTTATAATTCTGGCCCTCTCCAAGTCTTCCCATGCCATGGTACTGACATACAACCTCAGAGCTCCAGACTGAATCTCCAGAGCCCTTCTTGGCCCTTTCCTTCCCTCCTCTCCCCACACTGCAACTAATCAGCAGGACATGTTGGATCTACTTCCAAAACATGTCCAGAGTTGGTCCATTTCTCTCTGTTCCCTACCGTCTACTTCTCCCCACCCCTACTCTCCCTACTATCCCCTTCCTACATCTCTCTACTCCACTCCATCACTGGTCCAGTCATCATGCTTTCCCTGGTCAATTGTTACTGTTCCCAGGCTCTTTAAACTCTGCTTTTCCAGCCACGCCTGTTCCCTACAGCAGCCAGAATGACATCAGAATACCAATCTAAACAAAGGTTTGTAACCACTTCCTTTTCCTTTCTTTATCTGCAAGGGTGTGTGTGTGTGTGTGTGTGTGTGTGTGTGTGTGTACTCATAGTTTTAGAGGGTTTGGTCTCTGATTGCTTCACGTCACGTGCTTGGGTGGATCATCATGGTGACAAGAACTTGTAGAGAAGGAGACTGATCACCTCATGGTACACAGAAACAGAGAGAGCAGCTTACATGGTGCCAGAAAGGAAGCCGAATCCAGCCTTTTTTGTTTCTTGTTGACTTAAAGTCTAACTGCTGACCATGGATGCAGGCTCCCATGATTTGACTGATCTTGTCGCCTAGCTCCAATCTTTTTAATGGCTCACCATGTTCTAGCTGTGCTATCTCAGTCTTGATTTCTTGAACATATGCTCAAACTTGCCATTCCCTTGGCAGTAGCTGTGGCCTCTGCCTAGAATGGCCTTCTCCCCAAATGGTCATGACTGATCTTTCTTGTCATCCAAACCCAGATCAAAGTTACTTGCCTGGCCAGGCAATACTATATTCATATCCTCTCTCTGTCTCTGTCCCTTTCTCTGTGTCTGAATGAATATGTTCAGGGTTCACTGGTCGGCAATCTCCAGGGTTAGGGTTAGGGAACCTGTCTCTGCAGCATGCTCTCCCCAGCACTGGGATTATAAACCCACACTACCACACCATTATGCTTCTCTCTCTCTCTCTCTCTCTCTCTCTCTCTCTCTCTCTCTCTCTCTCTCTCTGTGTTTGTGTGTGGGGGGGGGGGTTGATTTATTTTATGGGTTTTGCAAATCAAACTCAGGTTCTGGTACTTGTAAGACAAGGACTTTTCTAACTGAGCCATCTCCCTAGTACCTGTCTGCTTCATTATTATATGGAGATAATAATCTAACCTGGAGTCAAGGCTCAGGTCCCTTTTTGCAACCTGGAGGACTGTCTGCAAACTGATCAAATACTTGTGGCTCAGCATGATGTTGTAGTTTTACTCCAGGATCCCAGGGTTCTCTGGAGACCTAGGTGGCCTGGTTATAGCACATCCCTGGTGAGTTCCAAGTAAAGGAGGAGACCAGGAGGGTAGCATGCAGCCTGCTTCTTCAGATGGATTCATTATCACATGAACAGCACCAGCTATGTACCACCAAATGTGCAATTATACCAGAAACTGCCCAGCCCTCAGCGGAACAATGAAGGAAAATTTTGTCCTTCGCTCTACCGGCCCAGGGCAAGTAGAAACAAACATGAGGTTGGAAATATTTTTAATGTGTATATTTTCTTGGGTCATTAAAAGAGAAAAACAAGCTTTGAGCAGTCTGAAGCAAACCACTATCCAATTTACAAGTACTTATTGGGCTCTGGCTGTGGCCCAGTCATTGGAGGCCGTGGGCAAGTTTGGGGCAACTGGGGTGTGATGAGGTCTCTCTGATCATGATGCTGATTTCTGAAAAAAGAGAGAGGCAGGACAGGAAAAAAGGGAAAACAGGGATGGGGCTGACATCCACAGAGAGCAGGGTTGCCTCAGGCTGTGTGTTGGGGTGCTCATCTGCAAACAGTCGGAACAGCAAACAGTCTGTGCTGTTTAGACCAAGGGGGTGGGTGGGCAATGGGAGGAGAATTTCAAGGAAGCCAAACAGAAGCCAAGGCTTTCTGCTGCCGATGGACATGGAAGGGCTCCAGTCCTTTGATGGGCAGCAGTGACATAATGGCCCTCCAGCTCCTTCCCCCAGCCAGATCTGCTTTTCTGTCCTCCTGTTTTCCCCCCACTGTTTCCCTCTCCCACTGGAGACTGCTCAGCCATGCCTCCCCAGCCATAGGCACCCTACCTGGAGGATGTGTGATTATCTCCTGCAAACACACACCAGAGGCAGTCTCTTGGCTGCCAAGCACATTGGCACCTTCGAGCTACAGCCTGGAAAAAGCCCACAGTTGGTGTTTGAGCCTCCCGCCTCATTGGTGCCTTTGGAGGAGACGGGAAGTGCTGCCTAGAGAGATGGAGGGGTGAAAGTGCAAAAATCACAGGCTGGCTTTGGAGCTGAGCATGGGGGAGGTTGAGAGCGGTTCTGTTTATGCATAAGGAACATGAGAGTGAGGCAGGCGGGGAGTCAGCGCCTGCTAATTCCAAGTTAATTTTGAATTGCCTTGAAAATCACCACACAGCATCCAGTTCTGCCTTCGATGGTCGAAGAAAGCAGCTGCTTTTTTATTCTTCTTCAGGACTCGTTTCCCCCCAGCAGCGAGGCCAATTAGGCAGAACAGCAGTGGAAGCTGAAGTTGGTCTAATTTCTCAGCGAAAGGTCAGGCGAATTGTCTGTTGGGAGGTAACAGGCACAGAGCACACTATGGGAGGTGCTGTTTCTTCTGCCTGCTCCTGCCTGCACCAGTTAATATCTCTTTGGCATCTTTAAAGATGGTCTCCTAGGCAGGCTTTGTTACAAACTGAGACCCCTTTGTCCTAATCAGCAGTGTTCCTTTACCTTAAGGATGACACAAAGCAGAGACAATATGGTCCCTTTGCCCCAGGAGGGTTGCGGCTGTCGAGAGTCTTCACACATCACCCAGGTCCTCTGTAACACAGATTTCCATCAGCAGCTTCAGCAGCCCAGGGCTGGCTGAGGAGCACAGCTTCAGTGATGTCTGCCCCTTCTTGTTTGTCTTGTAAGAACCAATGTCAGGGCGGCTTTCTCGAAGGCTACCTGCAATGTCTCTGGGTCCCCAGGCACCTTTGCATCCAACATCATCAGTGGTTTGGGAAGTGGGCCTCTGCTGCTTGAGACTTTCGTAGGACTGTGTTGAACAAGCAGGAGGCTGGTAGGATGCCAACTGCCTAAGAAGAGCGCTGGGGACTTGCTTGATCCCATGATGGGCACAACATGGCAAAACTGTCATTTCAAAACTGCCAGCCGTTCCTAATGACAGAGGTGTGGACTTTCATTTCAAGGGCAGCTGTGCCGTTTGCATTGTGGAAACTACTTTTGGGTAGAGAAGTAAGTTCACTCCCACTGTCTGGGAAGAACTGTGGATGTTTTAGGCTGTGGATGTTTTGGATGGGCAGGCATGAGACCAAGCTGTGTGTATGTGAATGCCAGCACGAGCTTGCTCCTGTCTGTTTCCACCCCTCTCTCTCTCTTTGTGTTGCTTTCAATCACATTCTGCTTACCATTCACACTTCTTCTGCAAAACAAGGTTCTGTTCTGACCCTCCTGGGTACAAAAGTCTTTATTCCGCTTCCAAGAGCTGCTCTAGGCTTACCAGATACAGGCTCGAGGGAGGCAGTTTTTTCTGGCTTGACCTCCTAGATTCTCAGGCTGGATTGATATTATCTTAGGTCCTTAGCATAGTGGCTGTTTAGATGAGAACACAGCTGGCTCACACAGACCCCTGCAGGAGGCCACATGAGGCAGAGGTGATTGCCCTAGCTAGCTTTAACTGTCAACTTGACACAGCCTAGAGTTACCTAGAAAAGAACCCTCTGTTGAGGAATTTCCCAGGTCATACTGACCTATGGGCATATCTGTGTGGGTTGTTTTGGTTGTTAATTGATGGAGAAGGGTCCAGCCCAGCATGGGTGGCACAATTCCCTGGGCAAGTGGTTCTAGACTGTCTAAGAAAGCCAGCTAAACATAATCTGGTGAACAAGCCAGCAAACAGTGTTCTTCCATGGTTTTTGCTTCACATTCCCACTTGAGTCCCTGCCCAGACTTCCCTCAGTGGTGGATTATAACTTGTAAGATTTTTCCTCCCCTAAGTTGCTTTTGGCCAGTGTTTTGATCACATCAGCAGAAAGAAAACCAGAACAGAGGCTTATATGGATCTATGCATGAAAAATGCTCTTAGATGGATGTTGTGGCTCATCCCTATAATCCCAGCATCTGAAAGGGCTGAGACAGGAGCATTACCATTATCTGAAGCCAGCCTAGACTATACAGTATGTCTGAGGCCACCTGGGGCTCCAGAGTAAGACCTTATCTCAAAAAGCAAGAAAACAAAAACAAAGAGGAAAAACAGAGTAAAAAAAAATGCACTTGCCTTGCATCTGGACCGCCTGGACTGAAGGTCTGATGAGTATGGGCAGCAGGAAACTGGGAAAGGGTGACATCATGCCTCCTGGAAGGTGGCAATCTGAAGCAGCCACACCATGTACCTGAACTTATGTCCTTGAAGGGGCAAGGAGGCAGCATCTAAAATTGTCTTTCAGAGCATCCCTGGAGTATTCATCCCAAACAAAATCACACTGGTGTGGCTGTCCCCAGCCATTACTTCAATTTAAGCCATGCTGGATGTGCTAGCCCCTACACTTACCTCTAATTGTGACTTATCCCCATTCTCCTTGATCCTAGCTCCTGCCTTTCACATACAAAACAAGAATCCAAGATACCCATCCCAGCTCTTTCTCTTAGTCTTTGGGCAGTTAGTCCTTCAGGCTGGAAGTTACCATCTGACTAGGGATGTGGCGAGTAGAACTAGTTGACTGGTCTGCCATCAGGCTGGCTCCTAAAACATCCAGTACTTCTCTGGATTCAGTTACTCCAACTGAACACCTTATTTCTTGGCTTCCCACCCATTGAAAGAACACGTGGAAGGCTGTCGACTTCTGCTAGATATTGTGGAAAGTCCCACTCAGTATGTCCAGCCATATTTAATGATACTTTATTTCTAGGGACCATATACAACCCTGGGACTGGGCAATTTTTATGTGAAAGCCAGGCATGAACTTGAAAATACAATGATTTGATCCTTGAACACAGTCACAAGAGGTCTTCAAGTGTTTAAGTCCAATCCCCTAGTAAGTCCCAGAGCTCTCAGACAACCTTGGTAATTTGGAGGAGTTTCTGACTCATTGTCTATGACTACTCATTGTGCTGGCTAATTAGATGTCAACTTGACACATGCTAAAGTTATCTTAGAGAAGGGAACCTCAATTGAGAAAATGCCTCCAAAAGATTTGGCTGTAGGCAAGCCCGTAGGGCATTTTCTTTATTGGTTATTGGTGGGGGGAAGGTCCAGATCCTTGTGTGTATTACCATCCCTGGGCTGGTGGTCCTGGGTTCTATAAGAAAGCAGGCTAAATAAGTCATGGGGAATATGCCAGTAAGCAGTACCCTTCCATAGTCTTTGCATCAGCCCCTGCCTTCAGGCTCCTGCCCTGTTTTGAATTCCTGCCCTGATTTCTCTCAGTGATGGCCTGTTACCTGGATTAGGTCATGGTGTTTCATCACAGCAATAAGAACCCTGACTAGGACACCTGTGAAGAATTTGCTCAGTTACAGGTGCTCCAAATAAGAAAGGGGTCATGAAATTTGTGCCTGAATTTAGTTTGACTCTTCTTTGGCCTAGGTACTAACCAGCTCAAAGAGTACCTTAACCTTTTCTCTCAAAGGTCACAGAGGAGCCTATATAGTCCATAACTTCTCTTCAACCCAGACAAGAGTCTTGAACAACTGGAAAACGTACAGGAAGAGAAGGGGCCTTCTACTGGCTTCCTAAGGGAGACCTTACTATCTATGGCTAGTCCAAGACTGGAAAAGCATGGCTAAGGTCTTCTTACCTGCCCTGAAGTCCTGTTGAAGTGACCTTGATTAAGTATTATTGGTGACTCACTCAACAGACTTGGTCCTACCCTATGTTAGTCAAATTAAAGAGCTTGATCAAGTGAAATATTCATGGGAGAAATTACCTAAAGCCAAGGCTGTAAAAGGAAGGGGCGGGTGTTGGCAGGCAATTCTTTGTAGGTCTTTTGAATGCCTGTGTGTTCCCTGAGTAGTGTGCTGACTGCCTTTGTTCCATACCATCTTTTCAAAGATGGATTGCAAACTGCTTTGTCAGTCAATGTCTCCCACCAAAACCAAGGAGGGCAGGCATAGTGTTCACTAGGAAAGACCCACCTTTCCTAAGTGGGGGGTGCATGGTCTTTCTCTTCCTATGCAGCAGCCCAATCTATGCACAGGTCATCTGGCCATTCTCATGTTGCCTTGTGGGATTTGGAGCTTAGAGAACCAATGCTACTGGCTCTCCCATGAGTAATGAGCTCCTTTGGTGATGTAGTAGTAGTCATATATATATATATATATATATATATATATATATATATGTGTGTGTGTGTGTGTGTGTGTGTGTGTGTGTGTGTATTAAGAACATACATACATATATTTTCATATATATTTGTCTTTTAAAATATTTATCACTTATTGTGTATGTTTCATTGCTACTTAACCATTCTCTATATAAAAGGAATATTGTCTTGAATGGGAAGATGGCTCAGTAGGTAAGGCACAACTTGTCACGTAAGCCTAATGACCCAAATGTGGACCCTTGGGACCCATGTGAAAGCAGGGCACTTCAGCACAAGCATCTGTAATCCTGGAGTCCTGGACGGGGATATGAGAGGCAGAGCCAGGAGAATCAACAGAAACTCGCAGGGCTGTAGCCTGGATTGTACGGAGGCAAAGACCCTGCTCAAACCAAGTGGACAGCTGAGGTACCAACCCCCCGAAGATGGCCTTCTGATCTGCTCAAGAGCACTGTGGCACACACAAATCCAACAACACACAAAAACATGCACACATACACAGAGTAGGGAGAGGGAGGGGGAGAGAGAGAGTCTTAGCTACAGGCAACCTTCACAGCCAATGTCAACTGTGCTGGAATTCTTGATTTGTGCTAGTGAGTGGCTTCATCCAGATTTCAGAGGGAATCTTTTCCTTTCTGTCCTCCTAGCCTATCTCAGTTCTTGACAGCTATGTCTCAGGCCTGATCGACCCTGAACATAATATGTATACAAGCCTTCTCCATCACGTGTTACAGAAGCTAGAAACTCAGAAGACTGGAGCTGTTGCTGGAGTTTCCTTGTCCCTCCAGTTCCCACCCCAAATAAGCACACAATGCTATATTAATTATAAAACTGTTGGCCAATGGCTAGGGCTTCTTATTGGCTAGCTTTGTCTTAATTATCAACCCATTTTTACTATCTAAGTATTTCCATGTGGTTTTGTCTTACCAGAGAAGGGTCCAGACCTGTTACTCCTTTCTTAGCTACATGGCATCTCCCTGCAGCACCTCTCTGCCTATCTTTGCCAGAATTCTCTTCATCTCCTAGTCCTGCCTATCTTCCTGCCTCTTTTGGCCAAACAGTGTTTTATTCATCAACCAATAAGAGAAATGTATATCCAGAAGAACATCCCCCATCATGGAGCCTTAGCCTTTACCATGATAAGCTGGTTGATAGTTTGGGGTCCCATCCAGAATGCTGGTCTACCCACTGTGTGTGTCTACCCTAAATGCAGATCTGTGAGGATGGCTGGATTTTATTACTACAACCCTCCTTGCTACATCCTCCATTTTCCCCTTCTGCCAATCAGGGTAACTGTAGCTTTTCCTTTTGAGGAGCTCTCTGGGAAACTAATAGGCTCAGTATAAGCCAGCTTCAATACAATAAACTCACCCTTGTTATTGTCATCCTGTTGTTCTCCTCAATGTCCTTCCTTACTGTGCCCACCTTGACTTGCCCTTTGTAAGGCTTGCCTTCCCTCTTAACAGCCTATCTATAAGCCAAGTCTGTCTCTTCTACACTGAAATTGGCCAATTTACATGACACCCCTCACCACAGTCTCTGGATGTGCCTCTAATCTAATCAGACTAATTTCAATTTCCTGGATTTAATTACTTTTAATTCAATTAATTTAGAATGCAGTACACAAGGTGATTAATTAGGAGATGTTACTGGGGGACTCAGAAGGTGAATTGTTGTGCTTAAGTGTTTAAATATTATTGTGGTTAGATCAAGCAGTTGTCCCTTCACTCAGGAGCCCTTGAAAGAGGCAGAGTTCAAAGAAGCCACAAAAGTCAGGGTCTCACACTGAAGCTCCCTGCAAGACAGTGCAGAACTCTTTCACTATAGTGCATCCAGAAAGTCTCAGGGGAGACAAGGAAGACCCAGGTGACTCCAGTGGCCAACAAGTGGGAACTTGACTGTACGAGGTGAAGACAACATTGTCTTTCAATAGACATACTCCACTGTGGAATTTACTATATCTGGTAAACAAACCACAGGGCTCCCTATAAGCTGTCAGATACCTTCATGGTTTTCTTTATTACAATACACATTTATGGAGTACCTGTAATAATGTGAAATTTGTCTCTGTCTCTCTCTGTCTCTGTCTCTGTCTCTGTCTCTGTCTCTGTCTCTCTCTCTCTCTCTCTCTCTCTCTCTCTCTCTGTGTGTGTGTGTGTGTGTGTGTGTGTGTGTCTGTGCATGTGCATATGTACTTGTATACATATGTGTGGAGGCCAGAAGTGGGAGTCATATCCCTTGGAGCTAGATGTGCAGGTGTTTGACAGACACCTGGCTTGTCAGGAGGACACTGGGATCTGAACTCCAGTCTTCATGATTGCACAGAAAGTGCTTTTAACCAGAGGAGCCATTTCTCCAGCCCTCTACCTTATATTTTGAGACAGGATTTATTGTTGAATCTTCAGGTCAACATTTAGAATAGTCTGGCTAGCCAAGGAGGCCCCAGGATCCACCTGTGTGTGCCCCCCTGTAATGCCACACCCATTTTTTAAATGTGGGAAACAATAATCTGAATGCAGGTCTTCATGCTTGTGTGACAAGCACTTTGCCCACTAAGCCTGCTTCCGACCCATTAGTAATAGTGTTAGTAAAGTCATATACAATGCTACATTGCAGGTGCTTTTCCATGTACTTTTTATATTGACTAATTTATCTTATTATCATAAGACCTAAGTATAATGAAGTGTCATTTAATGACAGGAACATGTTCTGAGAAACATGCCATTAGGTGGTTTAGTCACTATATGAACATCGGAGAGTATGTTTACACAAACTAAGATGGCCACAGTGTCACTAGGTGATAGAAACCACAGGGACCTCTCTCATAAATGTGGTCTGTCGGGACCAAAAGACTATTCTGCTGACATGGTGCTATTACTCTACTGTCCAGATGAGGGATGCTGGGCTCAGAGCTGGCTGTTAGGGTGTCTGTTAGCTATCATGCAGAGACAGCAGTCAGTGAGTCCAGTCTGTGACAGGTAGCTGTGGGGGGACAATTAGATCTGAGTGTTCAGTGCCCTTTAGTTCATGTTTGTGCCTCTTCCATTTCTGAGAGATGGTAACATTCACTGTATTTGTAGGGTCCTAACTTTGGGCCAAGTATGGCGGAAGATAATGACCTTTATAGGCATTATCATGTCCTGTAGTGACTTGGAACATGGCTTCCTTTTCCTTGTTCACTGAGAGGAAGCAGTCTGGTGCTTTCCCGTAGTTCACCTGACCCTGAAGGCCAAGGCGAGCCATTCTTTTTGCAATTGTCTCAAAGAGGCCGTGCATTCTGCTCACCAGTCAGGACTTTGGACTGTAGTCTTTGTGGGTTCTAAGAGGCAGAGCTAAGCTGACTCTACTTTTATTCGAGGCCCTCTTAAACTGAGAAAGACCCTGCATCCTGAGAAAATGGTCTCCCTAAAAAGTAGCTCCAATTCCGGGTCTGGTCAGCAAGAAATGAGACTTGTGGTCGCGACTGGCCTCCGGCCTTGGAGAAAGATATAAATCTTGTCTGAAGCAGAGACTATAAAGAAGTTTCTCCCTGCTGTTAAGGGTACATTGCTAACAAGCAAATGGTGTTTCGGTTAGTAACGGTTCTAAGTGCAATGACTTGTGTTGAAGCCTATGTCTCCCATCCTTGCCTGTAGCCTGTAGTCACTTGTGCAGTAAGGACATCTTTTTCAATAAATTTTTTTTCTTCTTTTCAAAAGCCGGGCGTTGGTGGTACACGCCTTTAATCCCAGCACTCGGGAGGCAGAGGCAGGCGGATCTCTGTGAGTTCAAGGCCAGCCTGGTCTCCAGAGCGAGTGCCAGGATGAGCTCCAAAGCTACACAGAAAAACCCTGTCTCGAAAAAAAATCAAAAAAAGAAAAAAAAAGTAGCTCCAATTCCAAGGTCATTTGTTAGCCAAATGAGCTCTGTGGGTATGTGTAGAGCTCTTGCCACTGTTGTCCTGGAATGTTGGGCCATGATCCAAGTAAGGAAAGAAGCCAACATGGTGTGGGCCATGACCTTCTGCTATACAAGCCATGTCTGACAGTCCTGGCCTCTCTGGTGAAGCAATGACACAGGGCAGCCTTTGACATATGTTCTTGGACTGGATGAAGGACAACAGTTGGGCTTTCCAGCATGGAGGTGGCCATTGCTGGAAGTGCTTGCAATAAAGCTGATTGGTAATAATTTTTACTCACTTGGTTTTCCTTTCTGGATTTTTCTTTCCTTTCCTTGTCTCCCTATTCAATCTTTAAGATGTAGCTAAAAGAATGTTTCTTTCAGGAAGGCTTCCCTATAAACCCTACCTCTCGGCCCCTACTCTGGGGCAAGTCTACTGTTGTCCCCTAATGCTCAGGGTGCACTTGTGTTATTGTACTTATAGTAGCCTGCAGTGACCTGCTGATGAGCTAGGCTCCTTCATATCCTGTCTGTGTCCCCCGCCCCTCCATCACCCTGCAAGATCACATGGTTTCTCCTGCTTGAGGGGCATGGTGAACCTGTAACCTTCATGGCTGAGGGACTTACCCCATGCAGTCAACAAGAGACCAAGATGGCTGACCTGGTACCTGAGACAAAAGCCCGCAAACCCCGTGATCTGTATACCTAGGATCTTACAGTGGCCCCATATTCTGTCATTTATGAGGACATGGACTTCTGTGAGATTTGGATGTGACAATATTAGATGTTGTGTATTAGATTTGAATGTTCTGTGCCACAAGACAACATTTAGGGCAGTAATGTTGTAAAGAGAACAGGCTTACTTAGATCATAGTTTTGGAGGGTTATTTATTTATTGACAGGGTCACATGAATCTCAGTCTGGTCTTGAATGTACCATCATACCTGGTTTACATGGAGTGGAAGATTGAACTCAGGTCTCCATACATACTAGGTAAGCACTCTACCAAATGAGGTACATCCCTAGTCCAACTGTTTGAAGCACAAGAGTTTGGGAGGAGGATAACTGGAGAGGCAGCTCTGCTAATAAATTGCCTGCTGCACAGCCATGAGGACCTGAGTTTGAATCCCTCGCACCCATGTAAAAAGTCAGATATAGCTATGCACACCAATAACCCCTGTGCTGGTGATACAGAGAGACAAACCGATTCCTGGAGATCATTGGCAAGCCAGTCCGGCCAAATCAAAGAAGTCTAGGTTTAAGGGAGATACCAGATATATGTTCATGCACACATACGTACTTGTACCCAGTCACATATGTATATAAGTGTATATATACATATACACAAGTGTGTATATACACCACACATGCATACATATACACACACAAAGTAAATAAATAAAATGTCCAAGATCAGCTGGGCCCTATCAGTTTTCTAGTGAGAACTGCAGACAATAGCATATCAGTGTGTGTGTGTGTGTGTGTGTGTGTGTGTGTGTGTGTGTGTGAACTTTCATCACTGAATATGAAGACAGAGAAGGAAACTGGTGCCCCACAGTCCCTTCTGAGGACATGCTCTCAGCATCCAAAGGTCATCTCACTAGGCCCTGTCTCCCCAAGTTCCTCCACCAGTGGATAGGCCACTATGGAGCTCAATACTTCAGTCACAATGGGAACTTGTGGATTTGCTTAGATGGTCCTCAGACCATAGTACCAACCAATGTGTCTGGGGCAATAACACCAGGGAGTGTGACCAGGACTGTCTTTGGAGTGAGGCCAATCTGACAGCCTGTGACACACCATGTAAATAACCAAATAACCACCAAGTCTGCCCCACTAACATGCTGGCACTTTAAGAAATTCAAGGCCCTGGGGAAGGCATGAAGCTACGAAAACCAGAGCCATCAAAGGCCCTGCCTCTCCCCATCCTCAGGGCTCCTTTGAGTCTGGGCCAAAGCCCCTCTTAACACCCTTTTCCTTCATTTTACAAAGGTGAGGAGAACCCAGGCCTGAGGTTTTAAGGCTGGAATCACTTCTATTAAGATGGCTGTTGGCCCCAAAAGATTAACTCGCCGTCACCCTCCCCCTTGAAAGCTGATCTGAGTGGAAAAATGCAGTTAGAAAATCCCCCTTCCTTTCCCTCACACCTCAGCAGATTAAGGGGAGGCCTGACACTGAGTTGCAGGGATTTATGGGAGTGTGCAGGCGCTGGCTTTTAAATGCTCGCTCCCTCTTTGCAGGGTTGGCAGCACTGCCTCCTATAAATCCTCCCTCCCTGGTATGTCTTAGGCTTTCCTCGCCAGCCAGCGATGCGGAGGCCTGCAACACCTTTTCCGTGCAGTAGCCTGTGAAAATATTGAAGTCGGGCCCAGAAAAACACCAGCCCAGAAAGGGGAAGCTTTGATGTTTGTGAGTTCTTTTTTTCAGACAGCCCTTGCCAAATCTTCATTTTTCTAGTTTACAAGGAAAGGGATCCTGACCATCTGTCGGCTGTCAACCCATGTTTGTTTGGATGAGGATTTTATTTTATTTTTTTTCTCCCCATCTAGCACTCCTGTTCTTACAAGTAGTTTATTGGACTTCATAAATGTCAGCTTTTTTGCATGCATTCTGTAGGCAGCTTACAATTTAGTGTTTAATCAAAATTGAGCAGTCAGCGTCTGTAATCAATCGGGAGTGGGAGGTAACGATGAGCTAGAAGCTGAGAGTGCCCCGGGACCATGGTTTATGCCTCCCAACTGTCTCCATTAGGATTTAGTTCTTGAAGGCTCGGGGGCGGTGGAGTGATGTGGGGGAAATGTGCATGTCTTGGGCTCCTACTGTGTGCTGTTCTGTTGAATGTGTTTCTTACTGCTTGCCAAAATCATACCGCCCCACAAACTCTCAACCCACATTCTGTGGCTTAAAAAAAATTACCTTTTTTTTTTTTTTTTTTTTTAAACTCCTTGACCAACAAGACAGCAGAGAGAGAGCTCTCAGGTCTCACGTGAGCTGTTGACATGCCTGGGCATAGGCTGGCTGTGGGGTGACCTTGGTTGGCCTCCTGTAGTCCAAGCTTGGCTCTGCTCTCCATACCTCTCACCCTCCAGCAGACTCAAAAGGTTTTTTTCTTCATGGTGACTGCAGATGTGTGGGAAGGGGGTGGTAGTCTTGAGAGCACTTTCCCTAGTTCCCACAGCAGTGGTAAACATCTCATTGGTCAAAGCTAGTGACACGGCTATCTCTGAGTGGAAGAAGGTGTGTCTTAGCCCTTTCAGACTTCAGTAACAAACTGCCCATAGCTGGGTGCTTATGAGCAGCACAAAGTTGTTGTTCATTGTTCTGAAGGTTGAGAACTCCAAGACTGAGGTGCAGACCCTTGAGGTCTGAAGGAGACCTGCTCACTGGTTCCAAGACACCATTTTCTTGCTTTATCTTTGCATGATAGAAGGGCCAGTGTGGGTCTGTAAGGCATCTTGTGAGCCTTTGTGTGTGTGTTTATAAGTCCATGTGTCTCTGTGTGAATGCACATGTGTGTGCAAGGCTGGGGGAGTCACAGGTTGACAGAGATGTACAGCTGTGTATTGCTATACACCCAGCTTTTATAAGGGTCTAGGGATTGAATTCAGTCCTTCAACACTTTACTGGCTGAGCTGTCTCCCTGTCTGCTTGGGAGGCCTGCATCCTCATGAGCCAGTTATCTCCCAGAGTCCCCCATCTGTTAACACCGTCTTGTTGGACATTAGCTTTCAGTATATGAATTTTTAGGGAACAGATTTTGAGACCTTATCCAGGAAGAGCTGCCATCCCTTAAGACTGAGAGGCAATAATGTGGCACAGGCAAAGGCCATGGACATAGAGATGGGTGTACAAGAACCAGGGTCCTGAATGCTACTGTCTGTCACAGTGAGAATCTCTCATGTAGAAGGCAATTGCTAGTATGCCACTGTCCTGGTGGAGAAGTGCCCGGAAGCAGCCATTCTCTGAGTTTCTCAGCCATCAGCAGTGAAGCCAGGCTCTTCCTCAGCCAAACTTAAGCTGTTTCCTCTCGACTCTGAATCCACTTTTCAGGAGGAATAGGTGAAATGGAGCCTTTGATGTCATTTCCCCTCTGTTAAGTGACGAAAGAAAGGCTCAAGAAATGGCTGGCACAGCTCTCTGGCTCATTGACCTCTGGCCTCTGTCCTCTGTCCTCTGTCCAGATCCCAGGGCAGTTGGGACTCATTGCAAGAGATTGCCCCACCTCTGGTCACTCGTGCATCAAGTGCCCCAGCAGATGGTGAGGACAGAGGAATTGTATTGGAGATGAAACTTGGTGTTTTCCAACAGGCTCAATCCAGCTCAGACCTGTCCAGTCTGGATCAGACTGGTTCACTCTGGTTCTGACTAGTTCTATCCAGTTCAGACTGGTTCAGACCATTCAAAGGGGCAGTTCTGTTTCCTGATTCAACCCAGTGCCTAATCCAAGGGTGTACTTCCTGTTTTGAAGAATGCTAAAGTGGCCATAGGCAAAGTTTCCATGAGCAAGGGGGTGCTCCTAAGAACCACACTGGCCTGGTCTTCCCCTGACCCAGCCTGTATGATCTTGTCTTCCTGTCCCTCCTTCCTCTGGCCACTTTTTACTCATGCTCTAGAACATTATCACTGTGCCCTCGTTCTCCAGGCCCCTCCCAGTCCACCTCTCCATCCCAAGCTTGCTGAGGGCAGCCGTGTGCCAGAGAAAACCAGATGGCTTAGTACAGCTCTACTTGATGGCTGCTTATTTTTGGGTACTGTTAAGAAACCTCTGTTAGTCTCTGTTTTTTTTTTTCCCTTGGTAAAATGAGGTAACATAGGTCACAGTGTGGTTGATATAAAAACCATGCTGTCACACCCAGGAGGAGGTCTTGCTTGGGGATACTCAATTCTCATTCTTTCTCCATCCTTGCCCTTACTGTCTGACCTCCTCCCGGCTTCTGTCTATTTGAGTCTCCACAGCACTTTCTAGCCCTTCAATAATTCAGCGTTAATGTTTTATTAAGCAGAGGCTTCCTAATGGGCTGTTATTGACCTGGCAAGGAGCCAATATCCCCCTGTGGGGCTTTTTGGACTCTGAAGGGAGATTACTGATGAGGAGCTGCTGGGATGGTGCCCTCTGGCTTCCAGGGCATGGCCCAAGTTCCAGTACTGATGCTGTCCCTCTCAAGATGGGGTTTGTATTACTCCGGCTGAGGTATCTATGAATATGGAATCAGCGTTCGGGAAACTGCAGTGCCCCTCTACTTCAAGCTCTGCTTGGGCCAGCGCTAGTGCTGGGAGAGGGAGTCATGTAATGGGCCCCTCTGTGCTGATATTGCTTTAAAAGTCACCACCACATTCTCTCCTCAGAGTCTCTGGGAGCAACTCTACTCCTAATAAGTCTCTATAAGAAAAGAAATGCCTCTGGGGTGGGGAAACTCCTGAGCCCCTGCAGGCTGATGACCAGGAGGGAGGAGAGTGACTGGAGGAAGCTCCCAGCAGAGCAAGAATTCCTGGTGTTATTCTTGACTTCCCTTCTCTCTGTGGCCTTGGGGGAGTCACTTCCATCTCTGGACTTTTGCTTTCTCTGTGAAGTCCTGAGCTTTGAGCGTGGGGACTGAAGATGGGTCACACTATTTGATGCGCTGGCTGCAATCACTCAGAGGTTAGTGCTGTGAGTCCTAATCTCCAAAGAGGTGTCACTTCAGACGGATGGCATTTCTTGAGAGATGCAGTCATGCAGGGATATGACTGCTGTGATGAGATGCACCTGCTAGACTGGATGGCTCTGATCAGGCCTATTCAGTAACCATCAATGGGTCAGTCCACTCGCTCTTTATATAGCGACTCTGAGCAGCGTGGACCAGAGTGCTCTCCCTTTGCTGGCCTTCTCAGTTCCTGCAGTCTAGTGCTGACATTCTCCTGTTGCCTCTTGCTGACTCTGGACACTCCCTTGAAGCCTTTACCTCTGATGCTCCACAGCTTTGACTCAGTCTGAACCCCTCCTCCTCTCTATGTCCATCTCCCACAGTCCCCACTGTCATTTAAGGGCTGCTCCAAAGCTCCCTCCTCCAGGAAGTCTTCCTAAGCTTCCCACCCCAGTCTCATCCTCTTTGTCCTGTGCTTCCTAGTCCTTCAGTGTCTGTCCACTGTCACAGCCAAGACCAAGGCTTTGGACCAGCTCCCAGCCTTGTCACTCTTCACTGTCCTCCCAGTACCTGGCTCTTGTTGAGTCAGGATGCCCTGCCTCCACCCAGCTGCTGAAGCTGCCTCCATTTCCTGGGCACTTTGTTCCTTTCTTGACCCCATGGTGAGGATGCTTCATGACCTAAGACTCAGTTCATGTCCCCAGGACTAGGATGAGCTTATTGTGCTCATGTGTCCCAGGGTCCGGTGGTCCTGGGTTATTTGTTTCTGAAGTCATAGTGTCCCACATGGGGCCTGGCACACATAGAGTGCTCAATGAACCTGGTGTTGAGGAGAGTTCTCTCATGTGTCTATCACAGGACATAACAGAGGCTGGGACTGGGGCCTGCATGTTCATGGGGTAGCTATTCAAAGACTAGTATATTAAAACTTGGACAGAGCCCTGCAACCGGTTGAGCTGTGGAAATGGTTTCTGTGGTGAGTGTCTGCACGTATATGTTTGTGGATGTGTATAAATGTATATATGTAGCATAAGTATGTCTGTGTGTACACATGCGTGGGTAATTATATATGTATGTATGCGTGTATGTGTGTATAAGTAGGCCTGTGTGTGTATGTATGTATATAAATTTGTGTGCATATGCATATGTGTAGAAGTACATATGTTTGCATATGTCTGTGTCTGTATGTATTATATGGATGTATCCATGTATGTGTGTGCATGAGTATGCCTATGTGTATATTTATGGATATATATGGGTAAGAGAGTGTATGCCTGTTTGTGCACACACATGTACATGCATGAGTATGCCTGTATATATGTATGAGTATATATTAGTGAATGAAAATGCCAGTGTACATGTGTATTCATGTGTGCATGAGTATGTCTGTCTGTGTGTGCATGTGTGTGCGTGTGTGTGTGTGTGTGTGTGTGTGTGTGTGTGTGTGTGTGTGTGAATGCATCTACATGTGCACATATGTGTGTCTTCTCTATTGTTCGGATGCTGGGAATGTGGCAGTCTCCTTTCTGCAAGGGAAGGTTTAGTCTTATAGGTCTGTCATGCTTCTTCCCTACCACAGAGAGCTCTCCTCCTGGGCATCAGATTGCCATTCACCAGTTTCAGAGTCAGCCACAGGCAGGTTGTGGAGAGCAGGCACTGTGTGGTCAAGAAAAGAGATGGTATTTTGCAGGGGACCCAGCATGTGCCTGGGGGTACATAGACCAGGCTGTGTAGCTTTGGGGAGATCTCTGCCATCTGAAATACCCTGGGTGATTACTTCAAGCAGGGCTTCCCATGTGCCTATGTGTTAGGTGTTGGTAAAGCCCACTTTATTCTTCACAAACAACTAGTTTGAAGGAGAACACGGAAGCATAGAGTGCCTGTGTTCTCTTGGATCAAGAGCATCTGCAGAGCAGGAGATGAAGTTGAGTGTTCTTTGGGGTTCATGTCCTTCAGTGCTGCATCTTGTCATTTATGGGACTGATGTCATCGAGTGACACCTGGGAAGGCCTGGGACATGGCATTTGGTCAATGGAGGCTGAGGTTATTGACGCCTGGTTCCACCCTCTTGTTTTTAGGGATAAGGAACCTAAGGCCCTATTTAAGTGGAAGATTTAGTACTGGCCAGTTGTGGAGACATGGATTTTCATTTTCTCCTATGTGGGATGTGTATGAAAAGTAGACAAAAAGGAGGACTTGCTGTCTCGGTGGAATTGAGACAAAGAAAAAGGGGAGCTGCATGGCAAGATGAGGGTCTATGTGGCTCTCCCGAGCCCCAGGGGACCTGTCTCATTATCTCTGGCTGCAGATCTGATGTCAGAGTCTGGTCTGTCTGGATGAAGCTTTGCTGTTCCCTGCTTCCTCAGCCCAGAAATGGGGTTAAAGAAAAGATCAAGGCCAGAGTACCCAAAACTGTTACCACCAGCTATGATAGAGTATTCATGCCTCTCCTGAGGGCGTCAGGGTAACTCCTTAGGGGTCATAAGGGTGGGTGAGGTGCCTTAAGGGAAGGACAGCCCTTGAAACTTGAAGTGGCTGGAATATTCCCTGGTGTACCAGGAAGTCAAGGGCAGCCATTCTCTTGGGCTACTTCTGCCTTACAGCATAAATTTCAAATGACAGTGTGACTACATAACCAGGGGTTTGGGAGCCAGATGCCAGGGGAGATAGAGTCTTGACAATTTTTTGCTTTATTTAAAAAAAAACTCACCTGGAATTTAAAGAGATACACTTTGTCCTATAATATACCCATGTATGCGCCTATATGTGTGCCTGCATGGGTACATTAACATAGGCATAAACTGGACTTTTAGCTCTTCCATTGATGTAGAAAAAGCTGCTTGTGTATATATCAAGGTGCCCTGCATCATCTTGTCCCTCATCTGGTGTGTCTGCATTCCTGAGCCAAGGAAGGAACTGGGGAAGTAGTCAAGACACACAGAAGCATGTTTCCCAGGAATGGCCTGCTCAGTGTAGCTCACCTGAAACAGGGCTGGGAGTTCCAAGACCTGCCCAAGGTCACCTAGTGACCACGAGATTAGAGCTCCAGGCCTTAAGTCCCATGTACAGGGTCCATCCTCACGGTCTTCAGTGTGCACTCACACACATTCCGGGCATGCTTGGTCCACCACCACCCCTTCTGTCCACCTGAAAGGTTGATGGAGGTATAACTTGCCCTAACCACCTCTGACTGCCAGAATGGCCCTCCTGACTTTTCTGTGTGTCTTTTTAGAAGTCTACACAAATGTGGCGGAGACATGGGCTCAGTATGGGCTTGAATCAGACCTGTAGCAAGGCATTTCATGCTGGTCCCCAAATGAGGAACTAGGGCTGGGTTTTGGGGGAATTAGAATATAATTCTTTTTTTTTTAAATTTTATTTATTTATTCTGTATACAACATTCTGCTTCCATGTATATCTGCACACCAGAAGAGGGCACCAGATCTCATAATGGATGGTTGTGAAATACCATGTGGTTGCTGGGAACTCAGGACCTCTGGAAGAGCAGCTGTGCTCTTAACCTCTGAGCCATCTCTCTAGCCCTAGAATCTAATTCTTAGATGGATAAGGAACTGGTCAAAAGGTCACAACCAAAATGAACAGATGAGTCTCACTACACCAGCCTGGATGGGGTCTCTAGTGGATGTCAAAGGGCTCTATCTTTGACCTCATCTTAGTCAATACTTTTATCAATGACTAGAAGGGATTTCAGGTGGGAAGAAAATATGAATATTTGTGAGCTTCTCTTATGGTGTCGGACACAAGTCATTTCTTTAGCTCCCCACAGTTTGCCTGTCTTACTCCTTCACAGACTTTGAAATGAAGGCTGAGAGGGGGTAAGCAGCCAGGCGCTCATGATCGCTGAAGGAGTGTGGTTCAAAGATAGAACTGCCCCAATTCTCACCTGACACTAAATTGTCCTATCACTGAGTGACAGGTGAGCAGGTGAGAGGGATGGACAACAGGTGAGAAGTTGGATCACTAAAGGTCTGACATTAACACAGGCCAAAATGGCTACACTCACGGAGATGAAAGGTGACAGAGACCTCTGCACATGCGTGACTTCGGAACACCCACCAGACACAGACAGGATGTGGGGTGGCTGGGTCAACAGCACTAGTAAAAAGGTGTTGGGTGTTAGAGGACAGGAAGCTTCATATGAGTCATTGGTGGCATGTGGCAGCCAACAAAGCTGCTGTCACTGTCACTTCTTTGAGATGAGGTACCAAGAGTGAGAAGAGAGGCCCTCCCTAGTGGTTTGGGCCCTGGGAGCACAGTCCAGGCCTGGAGATCTCAATGTGGGGGGGCAGTCTGCAGGGGTCCAGGAAGGTGGGGTAAGGGTCTGCTATTAACAGCTTTCAGTACCCCCTCCTCTCCTCCCTGTGAAATTACAACTACTTCCTAATGGCATTAGCCTTATGTGCTATGGCCATGTTTTGAGTTTTTTGTTGCTATAACCTGAGTACACACAAGGATTCCTTGTGATCCTGTTTTGACATAAAAATAGATTCCATGAAGTACTAAAAGAAACTGAAAGGAAATAAACCCACCCTAGTCTTCATGCACACCTCACAAAGATGAGAAGCAGTGGGCTCCCTGTTGGGAGCCTCCTCCTTATACAATATTTCAGATCTTCTCTTGAAACAGCCACTGTTTAGACATTGACATCCAGCCAGCATGGCAGGCTTTGTCTTTGGTCCTTCCCTGTCTCCATCACATGGATAGGTTAATGTTGATCCTCCCTCTTTTCCATCATATGGATGGGTTAATGTTTGGTCCTTCCCCTTCTCCATCACATAGATGGGTTAATGTTTGGTTCTCCCTCATTTCCATCACATGGATGGGTTAACATTTGGTCATCCCTCTTTTCCATCATATGGATGGGTTAATGTTTGATTCTTCCCTTTCTCCATCACATGGATGGGTTAATGTTTGGTCCTTCCCCTTCTCCATCACATGGATGGGTTAATGTTTGGTCCTTCCTCTTCTCCATCATATGGATGAGTTAATATTTAGTCCTTCCTCTTCTCTATCATATGGATAGGTTAATGCATGCCTACCGTTTCCTGGCCATTCTCCTTCTTTAGCTCATTCCTCTTTAGTTTTCTTCCTACATTTCCAAATCAGGAGGTTTGCCAAGGACAGCTCAGACTAATTGAGAAGGTCAGAGGCTCTTTTCCCTCCAGGTTTTAGTACTGTTCATGAATCCCTCACCTCCTTCTCTGAGACCTGAGGGAGGAGATATAGAAGAGAGGATGTGATGGGTTGTGGCAGATGGGAAAGACACTGGAGACAGTCGACCAAGCAGCCTAATATTCATCATGTTAGCTCCCAGGACTTTGAGTGGAAAGGCTTAGCAGAGGAATGACAAACCACACACAAGCTGCTATTGATAGGACTTGTAGTTCCTGGAAGCAGGCAGAAGGCCATCTTCTCCATAAGATCCCCATTATCTTGCATGGCTCCTTGTCTTTGCAAAGGTGACACTTGCTTTTATATGATGTATCCTGAGATCTCCTAGGAGATGTCAGACTGTGAGGGAGAAGGCAAGCCATACATATTTTATATTCTTCTCCCCCACTCCCAGCTTCCTTTGCAGCTATGTCAGGGATGTGTGGCTTGTGCTCTGACAGTCTGACACCAAGGCAAGTAAGAACCCATGTGACTCTTCCTTCTATCTCTTTGCTTGCTTTGGAGGCTCTGTGCTCCCTCTGCCAAACAAAGAGGATGAGATGGTTACTGTCAATTGTCAGCTTGACAAAATCTAGAATAACCCAGGAGACATGTTCCTAGCCATGCCCATGGGAGTTTATCTTGGATAGATTTATTGATATGGAAGACCCATCTTGATTGTGGGTAGCACTATTTCCTGGGTAGGGGGTCCTGGACTTTATATAATGAAGAAAATGAGCTGAACTAGAACATATACATTCATTACTCTCTTCTGACTATATGTGGTCAGTTGCTTCATGTTCCTGGCGCCTTGACTCCCCCACTATGATGGACTGCACCTTGAACTGTAAACTAGAATAACTGTCTTTTTTGTTATCAGAGTATTTTATCACAGTGACAGGAAAAGAAGCTAAGAAAGTGGACAAACGCCATAGCTCCAGCTTCCAAGACAACCAGGTCTTGCTTTTCATTACACTCAACTGAAATTGCCACACTGTTGCAGCCTGACCTGGCCTAGCCCAGAGAATGCCAAGAACGCCAGATCTATTTCTGCTGGAGAGTTCTTTACTGAGATGAAGGAAGGCACAGTCTCAGAGCCACCCAGCAGCTGATTGACACTTTCCTCCCTGTCATCATGCAGCCCAGATGGCACTTCCTGTTTGGCAACACCTCACGTGGCTCTCCCATCCCCCACCAGCCACCAGCTCTGCCTCCCCATTCTCCACAGGCAAGTGTGCTCACCAGGAGCCATTTGCCAAGAACACATCCTCATGTGTGCCAAGGAGTGTCTGTTTGAGGAGGGAACAATCTAGAGAATATTTAGAGATGAAAGAGAGCCTGGGAGATAGAAGCCTTGTTTTTAAAGTGAGCAAGTGGAGGCTTGCTGTCCATCAGACTCTGGAGCAAGAACCGGGGGATAGGATGCCAGCTCTATATGGAGAGGGCTTGGCCTTGTAGGGACAGGATAAACTACATGAATTTTTAAAAAGTCATTTCCAAGCCCATCATCATAACTCAGACTTATAACCCCAGCACTTGGCAGACTGAACCTGGAGGATCAGAAGTTCAAGGCCAACCTCAGCAAAATAACAAAGTCATGACCGACCAGAGAGAGCTACATGAGACCCTGGCTCAAAACCTTAAAAAAAATAAAATTAAAGCGAATAAATAAGGTCCCTCCATAACACAATACTTTATCTGGATAACTTTTTGTTACTAAGAAAATAAAGAATATAGAAAGCAAGATTACCTGATTTAATGAACAAATAAAAATGGTCACACTGAAACGAACTTCTAGAAACTACAGCCTCATGAGATCAGTGTCCTCTTCGGCTCTTGTGACGCTGACAAATGGTGAACAGTCAGGAAGGCAGGATGAGTATCACTAATTTACACATCAACCACAAAGAGGACTGTGCTAGGAAGGAGTCACAAGCCAGAGCCATTGTGGTGACAGCCTCATAAGAAAGGCACCCAGTGCTTTATCACACATGGAACACTCTGACCTCTGAACATTCAGAGACAATCACCCTCAAGCATGATTATCATGTACCAGAGATCATGAGATGGCTCCCAGCTCATCCTGGCCTGGGGAGAAGGGCTGCTGCCTACTTTATGAACATGATGGTGTACAGATCACAAAGCTAGTAAAGGGCCAGTCTAAGACTCGAACTGGAATCCCCAGGCTCAGATTTTAGAAGAAGAGCCCAGAAGCCAGGTGTGGCAGGACATGTAATCTCCACATTTAGGAGGCTGAAGCCAGAGTGTCATGATTTTGAGGATGGTTTGGGCTGCACAGAGAGTTCCAGGCAAGTCTGGGATACACGGTGCGGTTCCTCAGGGCACATAAATAAATAAACAAGACCAGACTTATCTTCGGTACTAGAAGCTGGGACACACTCTGCTCATATGCAGCGGGGTCCTGGGGAATTCCCTGCTTTGTGCACATGCAACTGAGTGGGGTCACTCTTAAGAGATGGGCAGCTATGAATATTTGGAGAGGCAAGAGGGTATTTTTTAAAGATAGGTTTTTTTTATTTTATGTGTATGTGCTTGCTTGTGAGTGCACCACATGCATGCAGTGCCCATGGAGGCCAGAAGAAGGCATCAGAACTGGAACAGAAGTTACTTGTGGTCATGAGCTGTCATGTGGGTGTTGGGACACAAACCCTGGTCCTCTGCAAGAGCAGCAAGTGCTCCTAACTGATGAGCCATCATTCCAGGATCAGCAAGAAGGATTTTGTGTGTGTGTGGGGGGGGGCGGGGGAGCAGAGTCCTGGGGTTTCAGTGCTGACTCTGCCAGACTCATATCACCTCCATGAAACCTCTGGTTCCCCATTTGGAAATGGGAAGGAAGTCTCTAACCTGGTCTATGGAGTTCTGTGGAGGCTGGGGCTCCATTAGCTATTTTTGTGTCAATATCAACAAAATAGCAGACAGCAACACCTTAAGAAGAGGAAAGACTTATGTTGGCTCATAGTTTTGGCTCATTCTAGCAGGAAAGGAAGAGCAGAGTTGCTCACTCATGGCCACAGGAACATGTGGCAATGACTATTCATATAGTGGCAGGCCAGGAAGGAGCTGGGGGAGTTGTCTGGAAGGGACCAGGCTATGATCTTCAAATACTTGCCCCTAGTGACCTGCTTCCGCTATCCAAGACCTACAGCCTTCTAAAATGTTGCTGCCTAATGGGGAACAAGTGTTTGAACACATGAGCTTGAGGCAAACACTTCAGATTCAAACTGAAAAAACCCAACAAGAGGACAAGGTGTAAGTGTTTGGAAAAATCTATGAAGAAGGATCTTGTTCCAATTAGGAATGCATTTGGCTGCAAGCCATATGGCAGCCGGCTCCACTGGCTTGATCCTATTTATGAATTTCTGGATGATAATAAGGGGTGGGGCAAAGTGATTTAACACGCCATCGCCCCCCTTCCACTGCTCTGTGCCTGGCCCATATCTGCACAAGCTGTCTATAAACCCAGCACAGGTGCCATCCTGTCCTGCTTTCTATCCAAGTTCCAGGCTAGAGAAAGAAGGGTCAAGAGGGAGTGCTTGTTTGGGAGGGAAAACCTCCTTATATGTGTAATGGCTGCAATCAGATGCTCACCGTGTGGTACAAAGAGGCTGGAGAAGTGAGTGTTTTTACTGGACACGCTACTGTACCCAACAAATCTATGGTTCTGATGGAATAGAAAGAAAGGCCTGAGAGGATGTGGGGTGTCAACCACAGTCTCATACCAATGCAGGGTCTGATTCTGAAGGGTTCTTTGACACTCAACTTCCGCTGGGGGCGAAAGTCTCACGGGTGGAAGGAAAAGAATGGGAACCGGAGGTTCACTGAGGATGAGAAGATGGGAACTGCCAAACTGCAGGTTTGGAAGGCTGAGCTGATAGAAGACAGAGCTCACTGGGTTATCTCCTCCATCCGTTCAGTTTCATTAGCCCCACTGGCTGGGGCTGAGAGCCGAGTCCCAGGAGCTCATTAATAGCCGCTGGGTTTATGTACGTCTCTACCCGAAGATGTCTAACCGCAGACTTCCTCTTGACTCCTGGCAACAGGGAGAAAACAAAACCACAGCAGTTTTCATTGCTGAAAAGGACAGAACTGACTTGTTTGCTTAATAAGCCCAGATGGAGGAGCTTCATTTCTGAGAGGAAAAGCTACACTGCCAGGCCAAGTAGTCTTGGCTGGGCCACGAAATCCCTGGACTCCACACTGAGATACCCTGGGTCTGCAATTTAGAGGCTCTGTGGTCACTGGGAGGAAACCACCAACCAGGAGTGCAGTAGACCCAGGGCCTGTAGCACTGCTTGTGACCCACACAGCCTAGTGGAAGATATACACTCATGGAAGGAAACTGAGGCCTTCTCCCTCCCACCACCACAGCAGCTCTGACCACTTCCGGTTTCAAAGACTTCACTTGTGTACTTATTTTTTTTCTCTCTCTCATTTACTGGTATTAATTTTAGCGAATGATGAATTCCCATTTTGTCCTTTTCCATTTGCTTGGTTCACTAATTCAATGATGTTCATTCAGCACCTTTAATCTTAGTTTTTCTTCCTTAACACGAAGGCTTTTCAGACTGTGCACTTTTTTTCTTGAGGTCAGCTTTGCTCGGGGTCCTTTAGGTTTGGGGAAAACATTTCTTCTTTTCATCAGTTTCTTTTTCGTTTTGTATATGTGTGTATATTTATGTATGTGCATGAGTACAAGTGTGTGTGTGTGTGTGTGTGTGTGTGAGAGAGAGAGAGAGAGAGAGAGAGAGAGAGAGAGAGATCCTGTGTGTGTGTGTGTGGGGAGAGAGAGAGAGAGAGAGAGAGAGAGAGAGAGAGAGAGAGAATGTCTGTGTGTGTAAGCCTGTGTGTGCTCTGTGTCTATGTGTGTGAGCCTATGTGTGTGCATATGTGTGTGTGTGCATGTGTTGTGTAGGTCAGAGGAAGATGTTTTCTTCTTGCTCTCCGCCTTACTTTATTTTTATTTATTTATTGTATGAGTGTTTCTATGTGTCCCATGTGCATGTAGGTGCCTGAAGAGGCCAGAAAGAGTATTAGACCCCAGGAACTGCAGATACAGGCAGTTGAGAGTCACTAAAAGTGGGTGCTGGGAAACAAACTCAGGTCCTTTGAGAGAGCAGTGAGCATTTGTGATGGCTGAGCCATCTCTCCAGCCTTCCCACTTTATTTTAAGCAGGGTCTCTTGCTGAATCTGAAGCTCACCAATTCAGCATGGCTGGCCAGGGGTCCTCCTGCATTACCTCCCCAGAGCTGGGATTACAAGGGTATGTTGCTAAGCCTGGCTCTTACATGGGTACTGGGGATTCAACTCATGTCCTCTTGCTTGCACAGCAAGCACTTTACCAACTGAGCCATCTCCTCAGACCCTCTTGACATTTTAAAAATTTTATTTATATGTTTTTATTTGATCCATAGGGTATCTAGAAATATGTTTATTGACAGGTGCAGGTGCTGTGAGGTAAGCTGTCTGGTAGTACTTGCTGTTAATGGCAGTTCTTAGCAGACTTTTCAAGTAAAGAAAAACAAAATGGTCTCATGATGGTTATAAGCATCAAATATCTCTTTGTAAAGGTGCCTTTCAAGTGTTGGCATGAGTGGGAAGAAACTTAGGAACTATAAAATTAGGTAAGAAAGTGACAGATAAGGCTGACCAACTGGCACAGGATGCTAATCCTAGCTACTGCAGAAGCTGAAGCTGGAGAAGCACCAGTACAAGGCCTGCCTGGGATATAGAGCAAGTTATAGGCTAGCCTGGGCAACTTTGTGAGATCTTGTCTAACTAAACGTGAAAAGGGGGGGATCTGGAATGAAGTTCATGAGCAGAGTGCTTGCCTAACATGCATAAGGTCCTGGATTCAAGCCTTATGTGAGAAAAATAAAGAAAAGAAAAAAACGCTAGCTACCATTATGCCTGCTCCTGGCACTGTCCCCATAAGGCCTGCGGACTTAAAGCAGTGTGACATGCTCCTCCTTGCCCCTTCCCTTTCCCTCCATCCTCTTCTCCTCCAATGTGCCTTCATTAAGCCCCTGCTGGAAGCCATATTCTGGGCCAGAGCCAGGTGCCACAGTCAGTGCCTGTGAGGGGAGAGATAGTTACTAAATAGATATGAAGCCCAACATGGCAGCCATTGCTCTTAAAGAGAAGCACACATATCCAATGGACACAAAGTAAGAAGGCAATGATCAGCGTCAGGTAGAGGGAGATACCCGGAGTAGCTGAAGGAGGAAAAATAAGGAACAAAATCCCATGGGAGAAGGTAACAGATGGAAAGGCATATGTAGAGTCACAGATTGAGTACCCCTTTGGGGACAACATCATTCCACAGAGGACATCGACGAACAATGGGAGTATGAATTCCACTTCTGGATCCCACAGTAAAGATCAAGAGTTTTGGGGAACTCAGAAAAGTAAGTGACCCTAACTGTATGTGAAGGTTTCAAGGGAACTCATGGTAGTGCCAGCATGGAGCAGGGCCCAGAAAGAGCTGGCCTGGATTATTAAGTGGAACAGAACATTGGGGCGGGGAAGGGGCTTGAAGAATACAATTCTACAAGCCTGGCTTTTCACCCAGGTGCTGGCACTTTCTAACCCTGTGATTTTTGAGCCTCAGTTTTGTGGTCTCTAAAATAGGAACAAGGGACTTGAACTTAAAGAAATCAAGACCAAGAATAAGAGGAAGGAAGATAAGAACTGAGGGAGAAGAGAGAGGAGGGACGGGGAGAGGAGAAACAGGGGAAAGGAAGAAAGGGAGATGGGAGGGAGGGAAGGAAAGGGGGAGGAAGGAAACAAATGAGTGAGGGGGTAGTTGAAAGCCAGTTCACATCAGAGGTGCTGGGAAGACTCAGGTCCCTCCTGAGTTCTGATAGGCTGAGCGAGTGAGAAGCACTGCAAAAAAGCCTCTCCTTCAGCCTGGGAAGCTCTGGGGTTTGAAAGCAAGCAGAGAGCTGAGGGGAAGTTGGACAGACTGAGAAGGGAACAGAGCTGATCCAACTGACAGGAAATGCAAGAGGGAGTGATGAGGCTGCAGAAGGGAACTGGTGGCCTTGGATGCTGGGCTGGGGAAGCTGGACTTTGTGTCCTGTGCAACGCAGGAAGCCACGAGGAACTAGAAGCCAGAGTGGGGGAAGAATAGACTAAGTTGTGGCAGCTGTATGGTAATGGGCAGTGAGTGGAGGCTGGCTGGCTCCAGAGTCCTAGAATGCCCGCTCTCAAACAACAGACACCAAAGCTGGGGACCTAGGCAGGTGCTGTTCCCCAATACAGACCTCCCTGACTCCAGGCTAGGGGTCATAGCCATACCTGCAGGCGTGGCCTCCTCAGGCCTGCACATTTATAGACTTTTCCTAGCTGGGGACCCTCAACTTCAGGGAACAGCTCTTTTGCTTATGCAATGACCTCAGCAGAGTCTTTCACAGAACCCAAGGGTGACAGACTGGGCCAAATCTCTGAGGAATTAGCAGAAATAGTAAAGTCAGGCCTGTGGCTCTGCTCCCCTCCCGCTCCCCTTCCTTGTCCCTGTACTTCCTGGCTGGCTTTAGTTTTAAAGGACAGTGTACATCTGCGGTCTCCTGCCCTCCTCTGTTGGAACCGGGACAAAAACTCAGCCTGCCTGGGGGGTCCCAGGAGAGTCTGACTGGCGATATGAAGCAATAGATGGGCTGTAGGGAGAGTCCTGTCCCTCATCTACCTGCTCCTTCAGTTTTACAGCCACATGAGGGTGGTCTCTAGACATCATGGCTCCTTAGAAGAGGTGATGTCCCCTATTGTTGTCTCCTTTGTATAAATCCTGACCCCAAGTCATGTGCTATGGAGAGAGCCCACCCTCAAGGCAGAATCCTCATGTTCCTTCACAAGTTGGCTCAGTGAAGGGGAGTGATGGCTAAACTTTGGAAAAGCCCAATGTTTTATGATCTTAGTGGTGAAGGTCTGGAAAGAGTCTGACAGGCGCTCCAGAGGGGCATGGCAGGTTGGGCCTCTGCTGTGGCTGGTTGCTGGTTCTGGTATGGAATGAGGGGCCACAGTTGCTTTGATAAAGTGCTTGTCACACACGCATGAGAACCTGAGTTTGATCCCCATCATCTGGGCATAGTGGGATGTGCTTCAAACCCTATCACCAAGGCTGAGGTGATGGGTAGATCACCAGGGCTCACTGACCAGCTTAGCCTAGTTTATAGGGCAAGTTCTAGGCCAGTGAGAGAGCCTGTCTCAAAAAACTAGATGGGCATCATCTGAGGAATGGCACCCAAGGTTGACCTCTGACCTCTACATGTACATATACACATGAACACTTACTTATGACCACTCCCCCAATAAACACGTGGACACACACACACACACACACACACACACACACACACACACACACTCAGTCTCTGGAGACTGGGAACTAACCCATGAAGAACAGGTAGCTTTGGGCTGGGGTGAAGAACTTTTGGGGAACTAGGGTTGCTCTTCTGCTTCTCAAGTCCCTTCACACTTCACACAGCACCTGCACGAGGAACCCAGAAGTTTGGCCCTTTTCCCCCAATGGAGAGGAGGCTTTCTCCTTTTTTGGCTCATGTGCTACCTGGATCTGGGCTTGCAGGGGTTTCTTACAGACCCAGGACACTCTGGAATCTTTCTCATGGAGAATGCTTTCCAGAAATGGTAGAGAAGGCCAGCTGTAGCTGAGAAACACAAGAAGGCATTGTACTGGCTGTGAATGTACGTTCCCACTTAACGCAGTGACCACCTCCTAGGACAGAGGCTGTGACACAGTGGACAAGCACACAGACTCTGGGTCTTCTTATTCAGGCAGGATCTCAGGTCAATGTTTGAGTTCCCTGAGTATCTTTTTTTTTTTTTTTCATCTGCCAAATGGAGCAACAATGTATCGAGGAGAGACCATGGTCCAGGGAATTTATAGAGACCAGGGAAAGCAGCTAGTGCTGACATTTTAGCAACGCTCTGTTTTCAGGACTGCTTGGCTCTGCAAAGCCTTGACCCAGCCTCTCCTGACTTCTTGGTTTCTAGTGAAGAGCTGTGATACGTTGAGATGGTGAGCACCGCTTTCTGATGCCCCTCTAGGATTTTGCTTGCCTCTGCTGTGAACGCTCCCTGCAGGAGCCAATAAGCCAAGACCTTATCCCACAGGGCTCAGCTCAGATCTATGCTCCTTTGCCATGGCTTTTGCTGTGGATCCAGGAAAGAACGCTCCTGCCCCTTGCCACCACATTCCCGTGAACCTGGAGGATGAGCCTGACATGTTCTAAAAGCATGGCAACTGGGTGCCAGTTCAATCTGTACCTCTAATTGTGGAACCTCAACTTTTCTGTGCCTCAGTTTCCTTGTGTGTCAAGTGGAGGGAGTAACACAAAGTTCTTTCTTCAATAGGGTGTGGTGACATGCTGCCTAGGAAGGGCTCCCTAATGGTTGGCTGTTTCTGTAAATGAAAATTTCAAAACTGCATGCTAATGGCTGCATAAACTTCTCTCATGTGGGTAGATGGTGATTTATTTAACCATCTCCTTGTTTGGGAACATTTTGGCTGTCTCTAGTTCTTTGCTGTTATAAATAATGCCGCAGTGGACATCTTGTATATAAATCGTTCCATTTATTTCTGATTACTTTCTCAGAAGAACTCCCCGAGTATTGCTTGTCTTAGAACAAAGCCCTGTCCCCCAGATTTTTCAATGATGCCCTTTGAAATGAAAGTAAAGCCTATTTTCCATCAGAGAGAGAAACATATGGAATGGGTTAGACAAGACGAGGTTTGGGAAAAAGGTAGAAATAGGTTCAAGATGGGATTAGATCTGTGTCAGGATGTCTGACATGAAGCCAGTTACCGTGCTCCCCTCCCAGCTCCTGACTGGAGGAGAGGTAGGTGTCTTTATCCTCAGGGACCACTGATTTCTCTCTGAGGCAATTCCAAGGGGCTTTGATGTTCTGAGTGTGGGAGAAGCTGAATCAACTTGGCTAGCACTGGACTCCTCCAACCAGGAGGGGGCGATGTCGTCTTTTTCTGTCAGCAGTGAGGCCTTGGATTTGTTGCTAGCTAGGATTGCTTTTTGTTGCCTTAAAACTTTGGCTCATGTTTTCTATATTTCTCCTGTCTGTTTTTCTTCCCTCCCTCCCACCTTTACACTTTTCGCTATCACTTAGATTGCCTTTTTTCCCCCACCCATTCACTCAGGAGGAAGCTAACATATGCTTTCCCTAGGCCAGACATCAAGACTGCTTTCAGACCCGTGCTGGATCCCAGCATGCTTGGAGGCTCTGCCTCACACACATCAAACAGATTAAATACTTTTTTTTTCCTGTGAAAAATTATGACTTATTTTTATAACTTTGCTTTTGAAATTCTTTGGCTACAAGTAATTCATTTGATGTAGAGTTGGCTTTGATTTCTCAGCAATTATCAGGGGGGCTCAGGAATTCTTGCAAAGTGAGAAAATCTAACCTGCACATCGTTCAGAAATGTAATGAAAATTTTACGAATGCTAAATGAAACTGTTAATGAGGTTGATGGAAGATTTTTTTGGTAGACATTTCATTAAAATTTTATTAATTTCCATTGTAAAGTTTCCCCTTCACGTTTTGGAGCCAAAGATTTTGTTTAACTGGGGGGAAAGGACATTACAATTTTTATCTCAAGTCCTCTAGTGCCTAGTGGATAGAGAGCTCTACCAAGCTTGGGACTAAAGACTCTGCTGTTTGCACAGAGCCTCCAAGACTCCAAGGGACTGACAGATCACTGTCACAAAAGAGACAAAATATTGTTATCACGGAATGTGCCAAAGCATAGTGAAAAGACCCTGGTGGCATGTAACTGGAATTCTAGCACAGAAAACCCAGTTCTCACAGGCCTGGAAGGCTAGGCTCAGTCACTGGTCTGAATATATCATAAGAAGTATAACACTGAAAAGCAGAGAAAGGTTTTTATTAGCAGTTGGGAAGAAGAAAGTCCAGTGGCCGTGAATCTTCTTCAGGACACTGACATGGGCTTTAGGTTTAAACAGAGAAAGAACTGGGAAAGGGGGAGGGAGGTGTGCATATTTAAGCAGTCTTGCTCAAGATGTGGCCTTGCAGAGTGGTCCAAATAGAGAATCTGATCTGCTATGAGGTGAGCCATTTCCATCATAGATATTTGCTTTCATCTTGTAGGTCATCTATCCTGTAAGGACTGGCTGTTCCTGGAATCTAAGGTGACTGCAGATTTAGGAAAATGGGTTGTCTTTGTGTTTCTAGCCTTGAGGAGGGATAGAGATAGGGCAGGTAGCTCAACACTCCCCGAGTGATTAACGTGCCTGTGCGGAGCCAGTCAGGAGTCTGACCCAAAATAAAAGACACTCACACCCACAAACCTACACACATATCCATGATACACATGAACACACTTGCATACACCCACACACCCACACATGCACTCTCATAATTCTCTCTCTCTCTCTCTCTCTCTCTCTCTCTCTCTCTCTCTCTCTCACACACACACACACACACACACACACACACACACACACACATGCAGGCATGCGCACACACACATACTGAAATCAGAGATGGGAGGCTTTCATCCTGCTTCAAGCTACCTTGTAGGGTTTTGTTTTTTATTGTCAACTTGACAGAATCTGGTCACCTGGAAGAGAGAACCTCTATTGAAGAATTGCCTTGACCTGTTTGGCCTCATGTCCATGTCTGTGAGGAGTTGTCTTGATGGATGATTGATGTGGGAAGACCCAGCCTACCATGGGCAGCACCATCCCTAGGCAGATGGTCCTGGACTGTATAATAAGACTAGCAATACAATAAGCCAAAGAGCAAACCACTAAGAGTGTTCCTCCATAGTTTCTGCTACCGGTTCCCTCCATGATGGGTCGTGAAATGGAAGTTTAAGCCAAATAAACCTTTTCTTCCCCAAGTTGCTTTTGCTCCGAGTGTTTCGACACAGCAAGTTGAAGGGCCTTTTTGCTTTTTACCCGAGGTGGCTTCTAAAGGTCTCTTCTGACCAAGGCCAACCTGAGTGAAATCGGAACATTTTCTAAGCGGATTGTGCAAGCAAGTACACGGGAAATGGCCATGTAAGAAAAGAACCTACTAGAAAACACAGCTGGCTGGCTACTTTGCTCAACCCAAGCTAAACTCCAGACCTTTGTTCCCCATGACCTTGCCATTGCCTGGGAGCACCTCAGATCTGATCTCCTGAGTCAGAAGGTTTACAGCAGTGGGATTGCTGTGATTGGAGGAGCAGGGCCAGAGAGAAGCCTCCTGTGAGGGGGTAGGAGCTAGAGGGGAGTGTGTCTGTTCAGGAAAAAGGCAAAGAGGTGCATCAGAGCTGCGGTTACCCCTCAAGCTGGTTTCCAGTTTGGCCTGAAAGTCCAGTCCCTGTACCTTTTCCTTTCCACCCCATCTGCTCCCAGCTTCAACCTTTGCTTGGAGAGCTGGGCCTTTTTCCACTTAGGGGTTTCTACAATCCTGGGCACACAGAGGTTCCTTCCACTGGCCTCTGCTCTAGACAGCCCATCTTCTCTGCTCGGTTCCTCCAGCCAGCCCACCAACGATTACCTAATAGACTGTAGGCTACGTGCATAATTTATTCTTGTGAGTAATTGATCACATTAAGATGAGCAAGGGCCAGCACCAGGAAGAGAAGGGAGAAGAAAGCATCAATAACCAGAGGAAGGAAACTGGGCTACCATCAGCTAATTAGATGTCTCGCTGAGGCAGCTCTTTAAGCGTAATGGGCTGAAGGTTGCAACTGACAGGTCAACCACACCTTCCCCTCCCTGCCCCCAATGTGGTCCAGCTTTGCAGTAGGTTAGAGTGAGTGACAAGGAGCCCAAGCCTGAGTCAAAAGCTCAGCGACCGGCTTGGTGATCTCAAGCTAACCTTTTCTTTGGGCTTTGCTTTTATCAACTGTGAAATGTAGAGAGGGCTGCATGAGTGGATTCCAAACACGGCTCTTATCAGAAACCCCCAGAATACTTGCAGACATTGCAGACTTGGCAAGGATTTAGCTCCTAAATGATGCTGCAGTTGATACAGGGGAAGCCAGGCATCTCCTATAACTAACACTACTGGTCCAGTGGGTATTATGATGGGGGGATAACCCAAAGTTGATACTCCGCTTTGGCCCTTCAGACTGCTGGTCAAGGTGGCTTTCCTTAAAGCCTCATTGAGAGTCACAATACCGCTCCGAGGAATCTTGTCTCGAACTCCTGCCTCGGTTGTTCACTCACTACTTAGGAGGAGTTCCTTCTCCGGTGACCTTCCCTAACTTGTGTGTACACTGGATGACATCATGGCGAGTCTGACAATGGTGACATTGTGTGTGAAGGTTCACCAGAGATTTAGGAAGTGTAGTGCCAGGTGCCCGTCCACAAAGATACTGCTTCAGAACATCTGGGGTAGCTCAGGGTGGTAGGCATTCAAATCCTGCCAGGTAACCTCATGGATCAGGTATATCTGTAAGCCAGGGACTTGGGCAGATGGCACATCTGTCATATTTGTGCGTCATGGAGCTGGGGAGGAGCTAGTTCTTTCTATGCAGGAAGTGTGGCAGTAACCTTGCTCGCCTTCACTCCTTCAAGTGAGTCTAACCTTTTGTTTACCTGTGTGTATGCAGGTGTGTGTGGGGGTGGCTATACCTGTGTGTGGAGGTCAGAGCTTGATCTCAGGGGTCATTCCTCAAGATGTATCTACCTTTTTGGGTTTCCTCCTCCCTCCCTCCCTCTCTCCCTCCTCCCTTCCTCCCCTTCCTTTCCTTTTTTTTGAGTTACTTTTCTTAATTTATTCATTTATTTATCTTATTTGCTTATTTATTTTTGCACATGTCTGCTGCTGCACCATCTATTTTATTGCCCTGAGACAGGATCTCTCCTTCAATCAGACTCTCACTGTTTCAATTGGGCTGGCAGACCAGCAAGCTCTCAGCATTTACCTGTCTCCACTGTGCCTCAATGCTCGGTTACAGGCACTTGAAGCTGTGCCCAGCTTTTTATGTGGGTCTTGGGAACGTCTCCTAAGTCCCTGCTTTCTCCCTTATCCCTGGTACTCTCTGATTTGGCTGGGCTGGTTACCTGGCCAGTGTGCACCAAGGGTATCTCCTGTTTTCATCTTCCTGCAAGCACTGGATTACACAGCACCACTTGAGCTTTGTTATATGGGTGCTGGGGATTGAACTCAGGTTCTCTGTTTGACAGCAAACTCAGCAGCAACAGAGCCATCTCCTCAGCCTGTATCCAACTGCTTGACATTGTGGTGTGAAGTCATCTACAAATGTGTTGGGTCACATTGTAGCTACAGGAGCTCGTGTAGTGGTGAACTGCAAGTTAGACACACACCTTATCAGCAGGAAAACCCCTTTTTGTGCTAGAAAAAGTGGAAGATTTGGGATTCTGGGTTTTTGTTTTTTTTAATTTTTTGGGTTTTTTTTGTTTATTTTGTTTGTTTTTGGAGACAGGGTCTCACTATGTATCTCTGGCTGACCTGGAACTTGCTGTGTAGAACAGACTGGCCTGGAACTCACAGAGATCCTCCTGCTTCTGCCTCTGGAATGCTGGGAGTAAAGGTGTGTGCCATCACACCCAACAGATCTATTTTTAAGCCCTTTGATGCTGATAGGACAAACAGATAGGTCACAGGAGCACCCTGAATGCACCCTTAGTTGTAAGGTAGGATGACAGTAACTAATTCTCCAGCCCAGTTGGGAGGATTAAGAGTAATGATTTCAGCTGTTTGGGATGCTCATTGTCCATCCTCCTCCCAGCTTTCCTGGGGCTGCCTGAGTGGTTGGAAACCAGCCTGACTGAATGCTGACTCTGAGGAAAGAGGGGCTTTGAGAGAATCTATGGTTGCCAAAGGCCAGAGGGCTGAAGGTGCAGCCAAGGAGCTGAGCCTCAGTTTTTAGTTCAGGTCATTATCTTATGGTTCTGTCCTGGGTAGCCAGCTGTCTCCTGCTGTATGTCTTTCTGATTTCTCTAATCTCTTACAGGCCTTGCCTGAAACTCAGTGGTATTGGCACAGTCTGTGCACTGGGTGGCAAGTGAACCTAAGGGCGAATTCGCAGCTCTTAGAGGCTGTGTCCTCTTTTACATCAATTTCCCCCTTCTTCTCTGGCAGGGCTGTTGCTGATCCCTCCCACTTGGTCCTCTGGTTCCCATTTTCCCCCTGTGGACATTTTTCTTGTGGCAGCTGGTATGTATGCTGAAGATATCAATCGGGGGTCAGGGGAATGCTCGGTGGGGAAAGAGGCTTGCCACCAGGCCTAGAGCCTGACACCCACATGGTGACAAGAACACTGACTCTTTCATATGCAAGCTGTGGCACGTGTACACACACACACACACACACACATACACACACACACTGTAATAAAAAATTAAAGATACAAATCAGGTCATGTCATTGCTTTTTACTGGCTTCCCATTCTCATGGAATAAAATCCTCTCTGGTGTATAAGGAATGCCCTGGATGCCTGCTTATTCTCTGAGGATAAAATTCACATTCCTTCCTTGGTTACAAAGCTCTGCAAAGCCTGACCATCTGCTTCTCATCTTGCCCTGCATTTCCTACCTGTACTTGTTTTATGAGGCAGAAAACTGGCCTGGTGTCCTCCCTGTCATCTGATGTTCTTGTTTTGCACGCAGCCCACTGTTTCCAATGCCTTCTGTGGACTCAAGACTGCGAACCTGGGTTCTGAGTGAAGACCTCAGATGCTATCTCCAGGGTGATCTCCAATGTCCCAGGAGTCTTTTCTCTTTGTTCTGGGCTGTGCACAAAGGACACAGTGGGCATTCCCAGAATGCTTTAGTGGGTGGTGGGCGGTTTGTGGGGAAGAGCTTGGGTTTTGTTTTTATTTTAGATATTTGCATATTTACATTATGTGCTTACGTGTGTGTGTGTGTGTGTGTGTGTGTGTGTGTGTGTGTGTGTGTGTGTGTGTGTGTACATGTGCATGCCATGGCTCTCATGTGGGTCCCAGGGACTGAACTCAGTTCATTCGGCTTGGTGGTAAGCACTTGTACCTACTGAGCCATCTCATTGCCCAGAGCTTGGGTTTTGGATTACTAGGCAAGAAATCAATCACCAATTATCTGGCAAGATGCTAAATGAAGCTTTACTGTTTTAACTCACAGGGATTTGGGGCTGTTTGTCCTTACAACTAGAGGAACTTTCTTTCCTTTCTTTCTTTGTTCTTGTAGTGTCTACAAAGAATACTTTTCCCCTTAAGCCCCTACATGCTTGTCTTTTTCTTCGCCTCCAGGCCTTCACTTCCAACCCCTCACGCTGCCAATACTTTGTATTTGTGTTCTGGATGATTTTTTTTTCAGAACTGATTTTTACAACCTATGTGCTTATTTATATATCGCTCATTGTCCTACCTTCTTGCATGTAAACTGCTGTGGGTATAAATAGAGTCTGCATTCTGTATCACCTTTCTGTATCCTGCGCCAAAGTGTCCAGCGAGGGGCAGTCATTCAGTGCTATTAGCTGAGGATAAAATGAATGAACAAACCTATTATGGATGATTCAATTGAAGTTAAACATTAATTGGACACCTACTTGGTACAAGGTGCTTTGCATACATTTAGTTCATTCTCTATACCATCCTCATTATAATGGGGGAGGGGTAAAATTACAATCCCGTGTTAGATAAGAAGACCAAGCAGTACTGTCAGCAACTGTAGTGTATGCACCCTTTGCACACAGTGTCCTTCAACTGCCATCTTATACCTAAAATGTGGGTTTTAATCTCTCTCTCTCTCTCTCTCTCTCTCTCTCTCTCTCTCTCTCTCCCTCTCCCTCTCTCTCTTCCTCTTGAGACAAGGTCTTGGCTGACCTTCAACTCTTCATCCCCCTGCCTCAGCCTCTGAAGTGCTAGGATTACAGATGTGTGCCATCACACCCAGCACATTGTCTGCATTTCATCACCAATAAACCAAGTCACTTTCCCAGGATCACAGAGCCGACTTTGTGGGGCTAGGAAGCATCACTTCCTCCTCCTCCTCCTCCTCCTCCTCCTCCTTCTCCTCCTCCTCCTCTCCTCCTCCTTCTCCTCCTCCTCCTCCTTTTCCTCTTTAAACGCAGCATCTCCTGTAAGGGAGGCAGGTGATCCATCACAGAGCTAATCTCCTGCCCAGCACCCCCTTTAAAACTTTAGTAACAGAGTTATTCTAAGTTGCCTTAGCTGACCTTTAAACTTACTGTGTAGGCAGGAGGAGCTTGAACTTGAGCTCCTGCCCCCTGAATAGCTGGAATTACAGGTTTTGCCTTCAGGCCCAGGTATCTGACCTGTCTAGTAGTGCTCTTCCTTCTAAAACCTGCTGGCCTCATTAGACATCCTAAGAGAATGTCCTGACTGTGGGACACAGAGACATATCATTTCTCTAGGATCCTGTGCTTGGGTTTGTAATGGGATTGTGTGTGTTTGTGTGTGTTTGTGTGTGTGTGTGTGTGTGTGTGTGTGTGTGTGTGTGATAGTGTTGGTGTGATAGGTGCACGTGTGTGTGCATGTATGTGAGGGTCAGAGGATAACCTTGGGTATCATTCTTCAGGCATCTTCCTCCTTTTGTATAACACAACGTGTCTCCTTGGCCAGCAGCATAACCAAGTAGGCTAAGCTGGCTAGCCAGGGAGGCATAGCCTCCCATCTCATCTTTGTTGAGATTACAAATTTGGACCACTGCTCTTGGCTTTTGAGCATGGGTTGTGTGGGGGATCCAGTTTCATGCACTCTTGCTTGCTGGACCATCTTCACAGCCTCCATTCTCCCTGCCGACACTAGAAGGGTGCTGTGTCTCCTGAGGAGACAGCTCTAGATAGAGTCCTGTGTGGGTCTAGCTGGGCTGGCCTCTATCACAGAAGGGGGAGGGGGACGGATGGGAGAGTAGCTGCTGATAAGACAATGTGCGAGCCATTTTGGCAGATGAAGTTATGAGGCAAATTGTTCTGTCTGAGGGCTGGTTGGTGTGCTGAGGAGTCTGAGAGCACACATCTGGAGACAACAATGTCTGCTAGCAACTAGCAGTAAACTTTAAAAGCTTTGAGTTCTGTGACTTGGCGGGCTTCGGGATGGCGCACTGAACTCATGAATTCTCTGGGGTGGGAGCTAATTAGGGTGCAATTTTTCAATTACGGGACACTGCGCAAGCCCTTCCCCACTCCCCCCTACACACACCACCCCTCTATGGATGCACTCCATTTGTCTACTTTCCTTCATTTCTTAATCATTTGATGATTGGACAGCAATTATATTTGTCATTTGAAAGAGAAAATTGTCAGTTAGCCACTGTCTATGGAAGACCCCCCCTCTTCCTGGGTGGCAAGGCTTGCTTTAATAAATGTTTTTCATTCCTGCCCTTCCCCCACTCCCACCCTGGCTTGGTCTGGCAACAGGAAAACATTAGCTGGTGACTTGGGCCTGCTGGGATGGAAACCCTTTTGCAGAGAGGCATGGAAAAGAGCAGGCTAGGGTTGAAAGGAGAGTCCCACCCAGGGCTACAGGCCCACCCACGTCACCTAGGTTGAGAGTATGGGACAGTTTGTTTGGAGAACTTTGGTCATTTCTCTGAGCTAATAAACCAGTTTGACAATCAGGAATGCAAAACAGAAATGGGGCAAAAACAGTGGGAAAAGGGGCCAAGAGAAAAGAAGCAGCCACTAGGAATGGGAAATCTTAAATGACTTTGTTTAAATGTCATGCTACTCTCAGAACTCTGTTCTCATATGTATTCGAGTTAATTAAATGGAAAAATGTCAAATTAGTTGCTTAAAATATTAATGGCAGGAGCTATCCCAGGCTTGAGAGTGGGCAGGGGAGGAAGCAGCCCTTCCAGGCCTTAACCTTTCTGCTTGGCGCCATCTTCAGAATCCACAGTTCTTTATTCCACAAGGTGACCCTTGAGTGCTGATTGTGAATTGGAACTCCAGCGCCTCCCCAGTGGCATTTTACTTCCCCAGCATCCACATAGTTCCCAAAGAGGCCCAGGAGCCATCAAGATGTTTATTCTAGAGTTGGGGTGATTCAGCGTTGGTTTTCTTTTGGTGTTGGGGATCCAACTCAGGTCCTCGTGTTCAAATGGCAGGTATTTTCCTGACTAAGCGATTTCCCCAGCCCCCTCTTTTGGTTTTCGAAGGGAGCTCCAGTTTGAAGAGACCGTTAAAATGTGAAATTAGAAAGATTGCTTATAAGGAGATATCTGTGCATGAGTCAAGAATTACTCAGCACCCTGGGCCCCACTGCCTGTGTTATCTGAGAGCCATTCAAGTCCTGGTAGAGCTTATGATGTGGTCTCATGGTATCTTGTGGGGCAGGCAAAGGCCCAAGAAAACAAGGAACGTTCCCAGTGCCATACAACATCAGGATCACTGATTTAGGCAACACTCCTCCTGCCTGCCACCCGAAGGACTTGGAGTGTCCAGGGAGGACAGGACCAGGAGCACAAGACAGTGCTGTATGTCAAGCTCTGTAGAAGAAAGGACAGCAGGGGAGTGTGTGCTGTGGGCACCGACAGACCCTACCTTCCTCCATGCAGCAGTGTCTGCATCTCACTTTCTCCCCGTTCTAGAAAAGGCAGGCTGGTGAGTTAGGAAGGACAGTGCCCTTCACTGAGAAGTAGGTCTGGGGGTGGGGAGATGGCTCAGCTAGGAAAGTGTTTGCTGCAGGAGCAGAGCACAAGGACCTGAGTGAGGAGCCCAGCATGCACGTTTGTCGTCAAGGTGCTCAAGGTGGAACACACTTATTATCCCAGCATTGGAGAAGCTGTGCCAGGAGAGCCTGAAGCTCATTACCAGCCAGCCTAGCTCAATTGGTGAGCCCCAGGTCCTAGTGAGAGACCTTGTCTTAAAAACAAGGTGGGTGTCTCCTGAGGAATGACACCTGAGTTGTCTAGACAGACACTAGTCAATACAGTCTAAGTGATCAACATAGACGTCAATCAGTTCAACCAGGCGCTTTGCTCATTAGGTGAGTGGAGGAGCTCCAAGCAAAGCACGTGGCTGAACTGAATCTGGAAAGATGGGTAATCCCACCACAGGTAATTTGGGATTAGCTCTTCACCAGGAACTGCAGCCAGCAATAGAAACATCAGATAACAGGGATGGGGCCCAACTTCCAAAACTAGTGTCCACAGGAGGAAGGAGATATTCTGAGATGTTGTGTGGAAAAAAAATGTATTTCAAGAAACTCTATTATATGTAGGCTTTTTTTGGTATCAGCCCGTGTGGTAGGCTGAATCATGCCTCCCCCCGCCCAATGTATCCAAGTCTCAGTCCAGGACTTATGAATGTTACTTTATATGGCAAAGGGACTCTGTGGACATGGTTAAGTTAAGCAGTATGGGATGGGGAGATCACCCTGAATTATGTAGGTGTCCCAGTGCAGTCACGAGAGGCCTTAAAATGCATTACATGAAAAGGCTAGTTATATTTGTCACATCAGTTACCATCCCCCCAGAGTGGATAGGCCTGCCCATGTGGTGTTGTCTTATTGCATGGGGACCGATGGAGACAGGGAGATGCAGAGACATCCCTGTTTCTTTCATGCTTTGTGTGTATGTATGTTTGTATGTGTGCACATGTATGTGCTCATGACGTAGAAGCCTGATAACAACCTCAGGTGTCAGTCCTCAGGAATGCCATCTGCCTTGGTTTTTGAGTCAGGGTCTCTCATTACCTTAGAGCTTTCCCATTAGGTTGGCTGGCTGGCCAGTGAGCCCCAGGAACCCTCCTGTCTCCAGCTCCCCAGTGGTGGGATTACAAGCGTGAGTCACCATGCTTAGCTTTTTCACATGGGCTCTGAGGAGCAGACTTAAAGTCCTCCTGCTTGTAAGGCATGCACTTTACTGACAGAGTCATCTCCCTAGCCCTGACTTCGCTGTTTTTTGTGGCCCCAGGGGCATCTGTGTGCATCCAGAAATGGAGGTGGAAGGGCCAAAGTGAGGAGCAGGCGGGTTAGAGTGATGTGCTTTGAAGACAAAGGGAAGGGCCTTGGGACAAGGAGAACAGGTGACCACTGGCAATTAAGAAAGTCAAGGGAGGGGCTTTTCCTCTGGACCCTCCTGGAGAGTCCAGCTTTGCTATGTCTTTGACTTGAATCCGGAAGGTTTTGGGTTTGGTGCTGGTTAACCTCGGTTCTCCAGAATGATGAGATTAAATGAACAAGTGTGCGTTTTGTATGTCTGTCTGCGCAGCCACAGGGCACCCTCTGGTGTTATTCTGGGTGTGTTTTTCACCCTGTTCTTTTGAGACGGAGTCTCTCATTGAGACCTGGAAGATGCCAATTCCTTAAGCAGGCTGGCCACTGAGGTTCTGGGATCCACCTGTCTCCACCTTCCCAGTCCTGGAATTCTAAGCATGTGCAGCGTGCCTGGTTTTTCTTTTGTTTTCTTTTTTACATAAGAGTCCTAGGGATAGAGTTCAGGTCTTTGTGGGTGCCCAACTATCTGGTCTATCTCCCTATCATGGTGTGTGTCGTTTTAAGGACTGTGGTTGTTTGTTATAGCAGCAATAATACCATCAGTGACTGCCAAATAACCAGTGGACTCCAGCCTTCTCATTTCCAGGCCCAGCAACCGGCTGGGACAACTCTGCTTCCAATTAGGAATCAGGTGTCAATCTCCTCCTGTTGTCTTGTAGGACAGTGGCTACAAGGGGCCACTCTTCTCTTAGCAGTGACAGAAACACAAGCGAAAACCAACAGATCCTTGCTAGGCCTGATGGACAGTACGCTTGAGCCAACTGCCTGATTGCCACCATAGGTCACAAGGCCAGCCTACCACTTGGAAATACATGCAGTCTGGTCTGTAAGAGGCTTGGTAAGGCCAGAGAGCAAAGAGTGCAATGGGGGTGCTCCCAAGAACAGACATGTTCAGCTATCACACATTTTTCTAGAGGACAGCCAATGAGCACCAATGGGCCTGAGAAGTCCTTCAGGGGAATAACCCTGCCTACTATCAACACAGAACTCCTGTAGCCTGAAATCCTGCTATCATCCCAGAGACCTATCCTGAGATCCACTTGTATTCAGTTTGCTTTCAAAGATCTAAGGACAGTTGGGTAATGGAACCTATCTGAATATTGAAGTATGGGTTCAGTCTAGCAGATTGGGGTGAGGGTACAGTTAGGTTTCAACCCTGGGACAAATGGCTGAGGTGCCTATTTAACATATCAAAGCAGATCTGACTTCCAGGCTCTCCCTGCATCCCTCAGTTCCAACCTGTTACAAGGTCTTCCTGGTTGGCATACCCCTCACCTCCTATCCTGAACACTGCAGCCCTGGGGGCTAGGCTGCTCCTTCCCAAATGATCCAACCATTTTGGTTGCCTGTCCTCTTTGCATTTTTGGGCCTCCTAACTGCTGCACCTGGCTCCCCTCTCTCCTCTCCCTGTCTCCCCACATGGCCCAGCTCAGCCTGGATATACCTACTCCAGATTCTCCCAGATGTCCAGGTCCCTGCCTTTGACTATGCTCTCCCTCTATTTACAATAAACTTTCTAGGAGCAGTCATGTTTCCTTTCCTTTTTTTCATTCTGGTATCTATGATGATTAATTTTAGTTGCCAACTTGGTGAGATCTAGAATCAGTCACCTGAGAGAAGGGCCTCTGGATATGTCTTTGGGGGAATGTCTTGGTTAGAAAGACTGTCCACTGTGGGTAGTGTCATCCCCTGGGCTGAAGTCCTTGCTGTATAAATGGAGAATAGGAGCCTCTGAGAAGCACCATTCTTCAGTCTCTGTTTCCTGATTATAGATGCCATGTGACCAGCTGCTCCAAGCTCTTGCTGCCTTGACTTACCCACTGTGAGGTTTTTTACTATCTGGAACTTGGAGCCAAAATAACCTGTATTAGTTAGAGTTTTATAGAGAATCAGAACTAAAAGAATGAACACATAAATTAATGTGTGTTTGTTATAGTGGTTTACAGGCTGTGGGTCAACTATTCCAATAGTGACTGTTTCCTGATGGGAAGTCCAAGAATCCAATAGTTGTTTGTTCCTTGAGTCTGGATGACTCAGTTGGTCTTCAGCATACACCAGAATCTCCAAAAACTAGGTTTTAATGCCAGTGAAGGGATGAACTTGCCAGTGAGAGTGAGGGCAAGCAGGCAAAGAGCAAGAGCTTCTTTCTTTCATGTCCCTTATATGCCAGCAGCAGGAGGTGTGGCCTCGATTAAAGGTGGGTTTTTTTCCACTCCAAATGATCCAATCAAGAAAAATCCCTCATAGGTGTGCTCAGGAGCTTGAGTTTTAGTTAGTTTCGGATGTAGTCAACTTGACAACCAAGAACAGTTACCACATAACCCTTTCTTCCTCAAGTTGCTTTTGTCTGGGTATTTTATCAGAGCAACAGCAACAAAAACAAGCAACAGTCATCTAGACAAGATCCCCCAAAGTGGGGAGCAGTTGGACTGTTCCCACCTGGGTACAGGGAGTGGCTCACCCTGTACTCTCAGAGTGGGAAGAAGCCTAATGAGTGTGTACTAAGTAATCATGGCAGCTTCTCTGGCCCAAGCATCTGTTCAGAATCCCTCTGTTGCAGAAGGCAGACTCTCTGGACATCCCAGGATGACACACCTCCTGCTGTACTACAGCATCTGGGTTGCTCCAGAAGAGAGAAAGGGGTTAGGGACACAGCCCAGGTGGTAGAGTCCATGCAGGAATCCCTGGCTTGGTCCCCAGCACCATAGCAACCATGCATGGTGGTGTGCACCTGTAATCCTAGCCCTGGGGAGGGAGAGGATTAGAAGTTCAAGGTATTCCTCAGCTACTACATTAACAGTTTGAAGCTAGTCTGAGCTATATCAGACCCTCTCTGGGTGGGGGAGGAAAGGAGGGAAAGAGGGAGGAAGGAAGGAAGGAAGGAAAGAAGGAAGGAAGGAAAGAAAAGGGCATATGTACAAGTATAACAGATTTCCCTCCCAAGCTAAACTCTTCCCAGTCCACTAGTAGAATCTCTCCTGGAAAGAAGGTACGGGCATCTCCCATCTTCCCAAGGGTCCAGGAAGAATCAAATGAACCAGTTTTTCAACCCACACTGAGACAGATGGACAGACCTGCTGGGAGTGGCATCTCACACTGAATCCAGGGGAGCCTCAGAAGCAAAGCAATGGGGCTCAGGACACAGGACTCATGCAAAGGCCCAAGGGGGGGATGATGGGAAACCTAGATTCCCCTGCACCACCCTCCTTCCCCGTGTAATGAGCACCACTGTGTGGGCAGGGCCGTGCCACTCTGGGGGAATGGTGACTTATTTGACATACCTAATTAGCCTATTTCTGTGTAACACATTTTAACAGAGGCCATTACAGCCTAATAAAAGGCAACCATCTTGCCATAAATCCCATGACCAACAGGAGGGAAAGCCAGGAGACTGGGAGCCTGACCTAGATCCAGCTGTCCCTTGGGACACAGGACTGACAAAAGAGTGTCTGCCAAATCTCACTCAGTGTATCTTTAAAGGGTACAGACCACATGCTGGACTTTCTCTAATTCAGGCTGCCAGGACTCAGGCTAAAGGTGCCTGCAAGTGTCAGGGAAAGGCACAAGAACAGAGATGCCACAGTTCAGCAGCGGTAAATGTGAACAAGACAGAAGAGCCTGGAGTAGGGGACAACTTCTAGGAGGACCAGGTTGGACGGGGTCTTGAAGGATCAACAGGAGTTTTCTGTGTGGATAAAGGAGTGGGTGAGAATAATACTAAGAGAAAAAAAGAGCCTGTGGTAAACTGAAAGTCAAGAAGGGGCCTGGTGAGTCTAAGAATCCTGAGCCTGAGGGAACAGAGCACAGGGAAGGAGTGGGAGGGGAGTGGAGGGTGGGATGGGAGGGGTAGGGAAGAGCAGTTCCACAAGCAGCAGTTTGGTTCTTTTGAAGCATAGAGAGGCTATTGGAAGGAAAAGGAAATTGGATTATGTATATGAATCATAGCTCAAAAGAGTAAAGAAATAACAGTAAAAAGAAAAGATCTCTTTATACGGCAAACATGGACTGGGTTGGTCTGTAGGCCATGTTCTGATGATCATAGGTCAATGCCGCTGTCAACAAGCATTGTCTAAAATAAAGATTTGCTGTTGTCACTCACCCAAGATCCACTGTTGTTACTCCCCTGGCTTGTCTCTCTGGGCTCCTGCGCTCTCCCTGAAGCTAGAACAGTCATGTGCTCAGTTCCCCTTTGTTTGGCTTCTTCTCAACCTTCACCATCTCATATCCCTGCTCACAACTCGGGCTCACATCCTCTTCCTTTCTGGAACCTCCCTGGGCCTCCCTGGAAGAACTGGTAGAAACTCAGAGATGTCTTGGCGTCTAAAACCATCTGTGTTTAAACACCTGTGTAGACGTCTCCTTTCACGAGGCCCTGAGCTCTGCAGTGGCAATGAAAAACGACGGGACAGTGCCATCTCCTCATGGCTCAACACAGGTGCCTGGTACCCAGGCCACAGCCTGTGCTATCTGAATAGGACTGAAGCCTAAGAAGTGGCCTGCTAAACCAGATGAGGGGCATTCAACAGTGCTCCTTAGCTGGAGGGGCTCTGAGATCTTCTTAAGGCCTGCATTTCCTGTAGAAAAGCTGGGGCCCAGAGAGAGGGCTGGAGAAGACAAGTGACTTCCTTGTCTTCATCCAGCTAGGGGAGGGGCCTTTCTGGGGTGGCATGGGTCCATCTCATTCATGTCTATCTCCTGCACTCCTTCCAACAGGGGAATTCTGGGAGGCCAACCTCTCAGGGGCCTTCAGTACATACTCCTCATTGCTCCTTCTCAGGGCACTCTGCTTCCTGAGAAGAGGCCAGCCACCCCAAGAGGAGCTCTGGGAGTCACCAGAACCTCTGGGAATTGCTACTGTGGGACCAGAGAGTGATCAGGACCCTTATGGTGCTGGAGCAGGAGGCTGCTGTAGTGTTTGCTCTTGCCACATGTGATGATGTGTTGTAGGGGGTGCACCTGCTGTTTTTCACGTGCCTGGGGATGTCCAGAAGGACTGGGGTTCATTTCTCTTTCAGAGAGAGAGAGGGAGAGAGAGAGAGGGAGAGAGAAAGACAGAGAGAGAGAGAGAGAGAGAGAGAGAGAGAGAGAGAGAGAGAGAGATAGCGATGGAAGCAGTATTTCTGAGCCAGTTGCAGGATCTCTATCCCTTGAGATTGCCAATTAACCAAAGGGGGATCTGGGCATTCCCTAAGTTTCCAGCTTTCATCTCTGCAGCCAGTGGCTGAGCCTTAATCTGTGCCAGGCACTTGCACCTTTAAAATTTCATGACTCTGTGCTAGAAGAGGAGTCGCCCATATTCTTGGGAAAAGGAGTCCAGGCTTGAAATAGTACACAACATGCCAAGGCCCCTAGTTTACAGGTGGTGGAACCTCAATCCAGACCCTGTGCTACAGTAGACCCATGTCCTCCAGCTCTCGAGGGAGAAGCGTCCTTCGTACTGGGCTTCAGTGGTGACTTAACACGTGGTCCCACCTTCTTCTCACCTCATCTGTAGTTTCATAATGCTGTTGTCCCCCAGCATGTGGGTAGCACCACTAAAAGTAACCAATCCCAAACTACTTTCCTGGACCTGTTTTGAGACTTCTTAGGCTGGGGGTGCTTTGTACCAGCAGAAGACACAAAGGTCCTGGCAGGCTATGCAGCAAGGCTGATAAATGACTGGGAGTGGGGATGAGGTGGGGGTGGATCTAGAAATCTATCAAGTGAAGGCTCCTCTCCCCACCCTGGAAATAGCTCAGGTGTGGGGAGTGCGCTTCCTCATCTCAAGCTGCAGGGTTTCCTCCTCGTTTCCAGGGTGCAGAGAGCACACTGGACCCACAACTTGGAACATGGGTTCTCTTCATGACTGCTGTGATGATCTATTTGGTGTTTCCAGTCCTTGCCTGGGTTGTCCCTGGGGACAGACACAAAGCCAACCATGGGAAGGGGGTTAGATCTTCCCCAACTAGGCCCTCCCACCTAACAGATGGGATCAAAAGGAAAGAAATGACCGGTCCCCTGTCGCTAAGGCCTCACAGACATCAAGGTCATAGCTGAGACTGGGAAGTGCTGCAAGGTGCCTGCAGTTTAGAGGGTCATTAGCTTCCTGATGTCTGTAGTGAAAGAATAAGAACCAGGGACCATTGCACAACAGGCAGGCAGGGCCAGCTCATCAGCAAGTTTCCCAAGTGAGTGGGAAATTGGATGGAAGGGGCCTAGAGGCTTCAACACCTAAAACTAAGAGCCTTGGCTGAGTCTCCTAGGCTCTTTCCCATCTGAGAGAATGGATGAACATGGAGAGGAGGGGAATGGCCAACTGTAAGTGGCTGGGAGAGGCTTCTGTATGGAGAGGTCTACTGACCATCAACCAAAGGGTTTTGTGTTATGTTCTCTGAAGGGATGGCCAGGGCCCCTTAAAATTTATCACTGTTATTAATGTTGCTGTTGTTATTTTTGTATGCACATGCTACAAAGTGTGTGTGGAGGTCAGGGACAACTTTGTGGAGTTGGTTTCCTCCTTCTACCTTTGCGTGGGTTCTGGGTATGGAAGTTAGGCCATTGGGCTTATGTTAGGGTAAACCATGCTTACCAGCTGAGCCATTCCCCCAGCCCAGGTCTGAACCTTTACTATACCCTTTGCCCCTGTGGGTAGAGGACCTGACTAGATGAAAAGTCTGCACAGGTAGATAAAGTACAGAACCTCGGGCCTAGGACAAGGGTGCAGATTATTCCAGAAACACAGATGAAAACACTGGAAATGTTTGATTCTGGACAATTACATTGGTTTTGTTCAAGGAGTTCGGCCTATAGACCTCTGGGTTCTTAGAACCTCAGAGGGCAGAGTCCAGGGGGCCTGTTGCGGTGAACAGATCTGTAACTTGACCCTGGCTCTGCCTCTACTTAGCTGTGTCCATGGAGGTGTGACCTGTCATCTGAGTGGGTTTCTGCACTTGTGTCCTGGCAGTGGAGACTCCGCCCCCATGAGTTCTTATGCACTCCCCAAGAGCAGATATATGACGCTCTTGACCTGACGCTCAGGGAGGAAGTGGTTTGAATCCCACATCTTGATTTACTGGGTGGGGTAGTCACCCTTCACCATGGCTTATTTAGCTTGGGGCCAGCCCAGACTGGATGTGGTTTTCTTGCTCTCTCTCTCTCTCTCTCTCTCTCTCTCTCTCTCTCTCTCTCTCTCTGTGTGTGTGTGTGTGTGTGGTGTGTGTGTGTGTGTGTGTGTATGTGTGTGTGTGTGTGATAGATGGGAGAGAGAAGGAGATACATAGATAGATGATAGAGCATGTCTTAACTACCTTCCTTTCTTTGCCCCTGAGAGTCTGTCTATGTTGAGGAACTCAGAACTGCCTGAGACCTGCCCATCATGCCCTTATGTCCTGGAGCCCACTGAAATATAGTTATGTCTGGGAACATTCTAGTACATAACAGTGGAGAGAGAGCATTTCTGATGCAGGTGGGAGTAGAGCGGGGGTGTCTTGCCTGAATGTCACAGAAAATAAAATAACATGAAGTAATTAAACTCCGTTTTATCTCTATTGGGTCTTAAATCACCTCATATGTTACCTCAGTTTTAGAATGTGAGATAGGCCCACGCCTGACTGAGCAGAAAATTTGCTGGTTATTTTCTTTAACTGCCTCCTGATCTCCTCAGAGAGACCCTTTACTTCCAGCCTGTCTGTCCCCCAAAAGAGTCCCCCTTGTGCTTCAGGAAGAGAACTTCTCCATCAACCCACCTTTTCCCAGAAGCCCCAGGTTGCTGGGCCTCAGTTTCCCAATCTGTCAGGGGACCAGTCCTTCTCCATAGGGCTGGTTTAGTGCTCTGGGGTGGGATGGAAGAACTCTATGAATGCTTGCCTAATCCATTCTGGATGATATGGCCTGTGTGACCACCACAGCCACAGGGTACAGGGTGCCATTTCTACAAGTGTTGTGTTAGGTTTGGTGACCCAGAGATGAATAGCATGTGACTAATTCTCTCTGAGAGTCCACATCTGTCCTTGTATAGGATCAGAGTCTGTATGACTGCTGTACACCCCCCACCCCAGGGTTTCAGGGTAGTTTGATTCTCTGGGATCTTTTGGTAGTGAGTTCTTATGATGCTCACCTAACCTTCACCCTTATTCTGCAGGAATGAGATGGGAAGGACTGGGGTTGGGGAGTGGCTTAGGCCAGCTAGGTTCAGAGGGTGTGTCCAAGATCACATGGTGAGATGGCAGCCTTGGTAAGGCCTGGGCTCCTGTCTGTGTGGTTGTTTTAAAGTCACTCCAAGATTTATTATATATTTACTTGTAAACACGTGACAAACAGTATAATGGCTTCATATCAAATATATGGGATCCATTAAAGGAGAAAAGGGAGGACTCTGAGTTGTGTTGGTCACATAACTTGAAATACAAATGGGAAGGTTTTACTACTGCGTAGAAATCTCAATTGTGGTTCTTCATTGAGGATGTCAAATGACACACGGGCTTCTCCAAAGCTGGATTAGAGAGAAAGCTCAGCACAGCAGCGTCCAGAGAAAAATCATGTAAACATTCTCTGCCTGCTGAGATGGTGAGGACTGGTCACTATCCCAAGAGGGACAATATGCAGCCAGAGATGGGTCACCTAAACTTTGATTTGTATAGGTTACCAGCTTGCTAACATGTGATGGGCGCACAACCTGATAACTTGTGATCCCATCCAGGTGGTGTACCACAATCATGCACATGTGTAAGTCAGAGGGTCGCAGGAATACCACGTGTGCACAGGTGTATGACACGATCACACATACACAGACAACAGCACAGCTGCATAGAGTTCCTTTGTCTCCCAGGGATGACATTTGAAATAGAGATGAAGGGTGTGTGTAAACGCCACACTCTGCAGAGACCTGAAACATCACCCCTGCTGTCTCTGGTCTGAGTGTCAGGGCAGCACCACTGGGAAGCACCACTGGGAAAGCTCTTCCAGCCCCATATACCACGTCTGGAGGTACCGGCACCTGGAGACTGATACATCAGTCACAATTCTGGCAGGATAGGACAGGACCAACTTGCTTAGCCTGGTCTGGGCCTCTTTAGTTTTCATCATGGTGCTACTGGACCATGGTTCTTCCCGGTCTGATACTGTTCCTCCATGGAAGACACCAGCTGGAGATCCAGGGTGCTGTTCAAGGGCTACAGACAAGTCTTACTTGACCAAAATAACTTTCAATAGTTTCACCAGCAGCTAGTATGGAAATTTTTAATATTTCTTATTTAACCAATAAAACCCCCAAACCCACAAACTTGGCCTGCACTGAGAACTCGGGGAACCTGGCTTCAATGGTCAGGCTCTTACATGGCCCTAGTCACTCAGACAAGAGGATGGCAGAGTGGTGGCCATTCTCTCATCTAGCACTTGTGTGCTGGGCCCCACCTAGCCAGCCTCAGTTCACTTCCAAGCTCACCCTGTCCTTTGGAGAAATCCAGGCCCACCTCTGCCTTGTTTGATAGATGAGGAAGTAGAAGTCCAGGGGAAGGGTTACAAAAACTGCCCCTCAGGAGCACTTCCCCTTTTTCTAGAGAGCTCCAGTATACAAAACAGCTGGACTTGTAGGCCATGCTGACTATTGAATTTCACCCCACTCCCAACACACAGTGCATGATACATCTGACCCCCCCACATGGTGCACCTCACCCCTACCATACAGTGCACCTTACACCCCTACTCTCAATGGACAGTGCATTGGATCCCCAACACACAATGCATTCCCCCTTCCCCACCCCCACCTCACGATGCACCTTACACCTCCATTGCTGCCATATTCTTCCCCTCCATCCCTACACCAGGCATCTTCCCAAATTAAGGATTCCAAGCAAGCCGAGCCTACTCTCTATTCAGCCCCTGGAGCATGCTTGCCATTCAAAGCTCTCCTCTCCAGCAACCCAGGTCATGAAGCCAGAGCCAGTGCACTCTGACAGCCCTGCTGTCAAGACAGGCTTCCTACTGTTGCCCGTTTTGGTTGCATTGAGTCCATATTCACTAGCCACCACTAACGGTTCCCTCATAATGATCCCTTGGATCTTGGAAGGCAGCCCAAGGAGCCCTGCGTATGTATAGATCTCATTTTCACACAACAGGCTGCCTAGCAGATGGGGACCCAGACCAGCCTCCAACATTTAGCTGAGTGTAAAGATGTGGGAAACTAGAGGGCTTTTGAAGCAGCCCCTTACTGATGCCAGCGTTCAACCTCAGAGAATTTTCGTGGAGGAAAAGAAAAAAAAAAAAAAACTAAAACAACAAACTCAACAACAGCAACCAACACATATACACAAACCCAACAAAAGCACAGCTTTCCTTGCTTCCCCAAACCAGATGGCAGATGGTATGGAACCAGTAAAACACAGACTCAAGCATTTGTTTATTTAGCATTGGGTGTAATGTGGCTTTGTAGTCCCTTGCAAGGAAACAGCAACCTTCCAAGCAAGGAAATGATGAATTGGAGTCACACCTTGGGACAGGCTTTGGAGGAGTTGTGTCTGGGGGTTGGTCACAGGACCAGGGAAGATGCAACAGGCTGAGGCTGCTGGCCTGTGTAGGTCTCTGTCTGGGAAACAGGAGGTCTTCATTGTGAATATTAACTGATGATCCATGCATGCTGCTTGTCTTTTGTAGATGTTTTGTCCTAAAGGCAGTCAGGCACAGGAAGAAGGTGCCTGTGTCATTGCTGAAACATCTGTGGAAGTTGCTGCTCTGGGCCACTGATGCCAAAGAAGGGCTCTCTGTTTTGTCGTTTGGGCCTTAGGGTACTGGAGAATGAGAGCTTTGTGCTTCAACACAGTTCTTTTTTCACTTTGTCTTCCAGGAGACTCACGGCTCATATTATATGCTAAGATTAAGTAACACTAAATTAGTTAAGTGGCAGAAACCCAATCCAAACAATTTTAAGTAAAAAGTTAACTTATTAGGTCAAATAAATCCAGATGGCTTCAGAGATGGCTGGAATCATGGTTAACAGGGCCCCCCCTTTCTAGACCTTAAACATGCTTTCTCCACAAGCCAGCCACCAGTCCCAAACTTCCCAAACTCAACCCTAACATGTGGCAGAGCCCCTTGGGAGCATCTGACTGCTCCTTTTTAGCACATACCTCATGTGTGAGTCATGTAGAGTAGCCAGAGACTCGGGAGATTCTGGCTGGCACTCTTTGATGGAGTGACCCATGTGGAAGAGGACTTTACTCTGCCTGAAGTACGTGGAGGACATGCGGAGGGGGTGTGTGTGCAAATGAGGGACCCTAGTATACCTTTCTATCCCTGCCTCAACTCATATGTCTCTTTTATCATAATTGATCCTGAAAGTTACTAAACACAGGAGTAGTCTATTCTAGATGAATGGACAAGGAAGGGAGTGGCTGAAGAGTTTGGAGAATAGGTTTGGAGCGATTCCTTGGTGGGCAATCCCCTCATAGGCTGGGAATCCTGGGACTCACCTGTAGGGGAAGCTGTAGCCACGCCTACTTAAGGGATGGCTACAGGTGTGCCTGACCACGCTTGTGAGGGTGTGGTCAGGGTGATGTAGTATGACTGCGTGTTCTCTTTTGGTTTCTTTTTTCGGCTTGCGTACAAACTGCTGCCACACCGGCTGGCTAGGTCGCTCTGTAAGTAAGGCTTTTCCCTATTAAATACCCTTATATTTCTACCTGACTCCATATTGGTATTTTCCCACTATATCTGATGATGGGGAATGTACTGTGTATGTTTATCTTATTGATTGTTAAATAAAATACTGTTTGGCCAATGAGACAGCAAACAGACGGGACTAGGAGTCAAAGAGGATTCTGGGAAATGTAGTAGAAGTGCTGATCCAGACAGGAAGTAACATAGCAAGGAGACTCATATTTAAGCGAAGGAGAAACAGGAAGGGCCCCTTTTTCCCCTCCGCTCCTGCTCCAGTGGCAAGATATGATCCCAGCAAGGAGGGACGTCAATAAGATGTCCGATAAGATAAGTCTTATAAAATATATAGGTTTATGATAGTTAAGACTGAGCTAACAGATGAGAAATCCTAGTCATTGGCCAAGCAGCTTTGAACCTAATACAAGTTTCTGTGTATTCATTTGGGCCTAACTCGGACAGGCGGCTGGCGTAAAGCTCACACATGGCGGTGGGGCTCAGGCGACTTTTGGCAGAAAGATTTATCGTAACACTCACCTGTTCCCAGCACTGGTGTTATAGACAGCACTGTGTTGCAAGGTCACCTTGACCACTGCTTGGTGACTGCATCTCTGATGGCTGGAACTCAAGCCTGACATCAGGCAGATTCCTGTCCCGTATCAGATTGTGGCCTCTCTTTCTCAATCTTTCCCTGGACGTCTCTTCTTCCACTGGATGGTCAAAGTTTCTTGCAAACTGACCAGCCTTTCAGATCAAAAAGGAAATTTTATATTTTTGAGCAGGGTTTTGTATAGCCCAGACTGGACTCAGACTTGATTTGCAGCTGGGATGACCTTGAGTTCCTGACCCACATACCTCTACCTCCCAAGTACTGGGATTGTAGGTGCATTCAATCACACCCAATTAGAGCACTAGGATTGAGCCTGGTGCTTTCCATTAGCCCTGCAAGCACTCAACTGAGCCACATCTCCACTCCCAAAGAAAACATCTTTAAGAATGTTTTGTCTATCAGTTTGTTAATTGTTGGGCAACAAATTGCTAATAAGAGGGCAACTTCAGACAATATAGACATTTATCCTTTCCTATTGTCCTGATGTTCAGAGATCAGGTAGCTCAATGGAGCCTTCCCAGCAGGCCCTAGAAAGCTGCAATCCAATGTTAGGCAGACTGCAGTCTCACAGGAAGGCTTAACTGAAGAGAGAAGAAGGTTCATCTCCAGCCACTTGTAGGCAGTGTGTATAATCCATTCCTTTGTGACTGCATAAGAGAGGGTCTTGACTTTTATGCTTTCTATGGGCCAGGACCGTCTCATGGGCTCCGAAGTCTCCCCTCCACAGCCCAGGATTGCTTGTTTATAAGCCAGCACAGTACTAGAGCTGTGAGACTGACATGTTCCCTCCCATTCGTACATACCATGAGACCACAGGAGGGATGCCCCATGTCCTTTACTAGAGTGTAACAGTTAGACACAGTCACCATTCTACGAGGAGTAAGGAATGTCAGGTAATAACAATTAATAGGTATGATTGTCGTTGGGCCTCATATTATGATCTCCCTCACATTGGTGGACCGTCTATCTTGTTCTTATATCCTTGTAATGGACAGTACTTTTTCTGTGTCAGGCAGTGTGTGGGCCTCCTGCAGAAAGAATGCAGAAAGAGAACAAGGGGTAGGTAGGGCCCTCAGTGCTTGAAGGCTGTGTTTGGAGGTCAGGGGTTATACACAGCTTTGAGACCCTTTTTGACCTTTGAGGGGATGGATAGAAGACAGGAGGACAGAGATGGTGGCAGAAAAGACACCATTGTGGAGACAGAAGAGAAAAATTCATTTGGAGAGAGCCTTTGCATCCTGGTGTGACTGGCACTTGGACCCTGAGGTGATGGGGAACAGAATATAGAGGACTTCAGAGGCAGCTTCAGAAGTCTGTTTTCCCTCTGTGATCCATGGAGGGCCACCAGGAGGCCACAGGTGGGGACTGGAGTGGCAGCTGATGAGCTTGGGTTCCTGGAAGCCTGAGCACAGCAGGGGCTGTGGGATGAGTAAATGTCCGTGTGCCTTCAGGGTCCAGAGTTTTTACTCCACTGCCCCTCCGAAAAGCCCCCAGGGAAGGCAGACCTTCCTCAAGCAGTTTCAGACAGCTGGGCTGTCAGAGTGGTTAAGTACCGCAGTGTGGCAGCTGCATAGAAGAAGAAAGTCCCCACAAATCCCTCTCCACTGCCCTGACCTTGCAGCAGAGCTCGGAGTGCAAAGTCTGTCATCTGTTAATCTGGAGAACTTGACAAAAGGGACTTTGATCGGGGCTTGTTTTTCTCTCTTCTTAAGTTTCCCGATGACACATAATAACCATTACAGCCACAGGCCTGCAAGAGGGGCCTTACTCTCTGCTTGTTCCCACTGTGGAGCCTCCCTTCCCCATGGCCTTCTCCCCACACCAGTATTAATTGGCCTGTAAGTGGTTACATGTGTCCCCTCACATGTTAGTTTGGATCTGTTTTCCCGAGTTTCACAGAAATAACACTTGGGGGACTGCATTGTGGATCCAGCCTCCTGGAGTTTCCCCCCTTCTCCAGGTCTGTCCACCCTCATCTTTGTGTCCTCCCTCATCTTGCTTCTCTGAGTTAATGGTCACCTTAACTTTGCAGCCCATCTGACACAACCATCAGATTCGTGGCTACCAGAGGCCTTTATGTAGGCCTACACTGCAGCTTTTCAAAGTAATGACTTTAAAGTAATGGTGGGGATGTTTTATGATAAGAATCAGGGTCAGTAAGATGGCTTAGCAGGTAAAAGTGCTTCCTGGGCAAGCCTGACCACCTGAGCTCCATCCTGGGAACCCGCAGTGGAATGAGAAAACTCTCCTTTTGAGCTTGGGCCTTGAGCAGCACTTCTGGCTCCCAAATAGCTGAGAGGTTCATATAACAGAGCCCAAATGACATGTAAAAAATGCAACTTATGAGTTGTCTGCTGACCTCTGCATGTGCACTGTGAGACATCCACACTTAGGCTCACTTACAGACATAGATACACAACAATAATAAGGATAGTAATATTGGTGGATGGTCTGTTCAGTGCAGGTCTTGAGTGTGTTCCTTCCTTTCTCTCTCAAAGCAATTTGCTGAGTGAAGTCACTTGCCATCATACAGATGGGGAAACTGAGGCTCCTAGAGGTTAAGCAGAGATGTCTCTGGGGTCAGTGTGCCTGTAACTGTATCCTTCCTTAACACTAAGCAGCTGGAAAATCTTGGGCAAAGTGTTTGGCCTCTCTGTGCTTCATGTTTCTGGTCAGTAGTGGGGTAGTGTGAATACTCTCTTCAAAGAGTTGTTATGGGGATTCAAGTATTTGAAGCTTTAGAATGCTTTGGGTAGTGCACACAGAATTCAAACTATGTCTTCACTTCACAGAAAGTTCCAGGCTAGTCTGGGCTATGTGAGACCCTGTCTAAAACTAATATTGGAGGAACTGGGGAATGTAGCTCAGTTGGTAGAGTGTTTGCCTACCGTATACAAAGTCTTGAGTTCAGCTCCCAACACCTCATAGATAGGATGTGATGGTGAACAACTGTCATCCCAATAGGGTCACAAGTTCCAGGTCCTCTTCAGGAAGGTAGTGAGTTTGAGGATAGCCTGAGCAGTATGAAACCCTATCATTAACACACACGCGCGCACACACACACACACACACACACACACACACACACACACACACCAATGCAAGAAATGCTCTGAAAAAAAATAACAGAAAATATTTTAAAAAATGGACCACACATCCAGGGCATTTAACATCTGAATATCAAGTTACAGAAAGAAAACAGTAGACAAAGAACTGGCATGGGGTGTGAGGGGGACAATATTCATGGAAATATCATAACAAGAAAGTTCCCAGAACCTAAATCAGTTTTAACTAGTCTCAATTCGCCACACACTCAACCCAACAAAGGGCAGAAGGCCCACATCAAGGCAGATTGTAAAATTTCAAAGATAAAGAGAAGATACTGAGAGATTCCAGGAAAAAAAGAAAAAAGCAAACAACAGCAACAAAACCTTGTATAACAGGTCAGAGAAACCAGGTGCTGGCTCATGCCTGGGAAGGCAGCACCTTGGAAGTTGAAGCAGGAAGGTCAGGAGTTCAAGGTTATCATCTTTGTCCACAAAGAAAATGTGAGGCCAGCTAGGACCTCAAGAACAATGGAGGGGTTGGGGAAAGGAAGAAAACTAGAGCACAGAGTGGCACTAAGTTCTCAACAACCACTCTGCAATTGGCTTTGCCTGGATTTCTATACCCAGCCAAACTACCAATCAAGGGTGGATCTCTCCACAACAACCTTGGAAAAAAGGAGGCAAATAAGTAATGCCTACAAAATTCTAAAGAAAAATAATTTTCTATAGAGTCTATACTCAAGAAAATACCAATCCAGGGAGCTGTTAAAGATGTCTCTAAAATCCACATCCTCCCAAATTCGCTTTCCGCTGTCTTCATCTCCAGAGTCAACCAAGAAGGAGGCAGCCATAAAGCAGATGACCTAGTGGAGGACAAACCGAAAGGACCTGGTGCCACATGGACAGAGGTTGCAACTGCAGCCAAGCCAGGAACAAGGGGCCTTGTCTTCCTATTAGCACGACTTGCCTGGAAGCGGCTGGCTCTTCGGACTCCCTGACAGCTGCCTGATTTTTGCTCCTGTCTCATCTGTCTTCTTCAGCTGCAGTAACTAGACCAGCTGCTGCCTCCATCTCCTCCTCTCCACGCTCTTCCTCCTCCCTCCATAGGCACATGCTGGTTTCTGGAGCTCTCCATGTCCCCCAGGAACTGAGGGAGACTCTGTCATATTGTCACCTATGGTTTTGGTTTGAACACCCCACCCAAGATAGTCCATCCTTTAAATGGGCTAATGGAGGCACCTATATCACAGGGCCACTGTGAGGACAGAGTGAGCTGCTGTTTGCTGAGCCTTCAGCTTGGCATCTGGTGAGCTGTCATGTGACACTGGCATTTGTTAAATGAACCACATTACACAGAGAAGTGAAGGTGAACTTGGCAGTAAGTTAGAAATACATCACTTTATATTCCAGCCTCAGCTGTCACAAACCCATCAGTTCCCAACAGTCATACACAGCTGGACCCTTGTTTATGTGCTTTCCTAGTGGCCCTTTGACCTTGTGATGGCAACAGGAGTCTGGCCACATAGGTCCCTGCTACACACTATAACCCCCTCTTACTGCCACTAGGAGCCTCTGTTCTCTCCTCTTGAGACACACCCTGCCTCTATTTCCAAAGATCTTCTCCAGTGAGCCCCTCACTGAAGGGCCTTCCTTCTGCTTCAGGGCCTTCCCTGGCTGCTCCTGGCTTCTGGACTACATTCCCCAGACAGTCCATCCTTTCTTTAGCCGCCTCCTACTCACCCCTTGGATGCTAGCTGGGACATCACTCATGCAAAGAATATTTTATGGCCCTAAACAGAAATAAGGGATCCTGAGAGAGAGACCCAAAGCTGCTAATATGCTTAACTATTGTATCAAGAAGACTGGCAAAGTCAGGCATGGTACACGCCTTTGATGTCAGTATTTGAGAGAGAGGTACATGCTGCCTGGTCTCAGTGTTTGGGAGGCAGAGGCAGGTGGAGTTCTGTGAGTTCCAGGCCAGCCTAGTTTATATAGTGAGGCCTGTATCAATAAGCAAACAAACAAATAATGATGGCTGACAGCTACTAATAGAGTTTACTTGATTGCCACATACAAACAAAGTCCCTGTCATATTCTAGACAGTTGTCTTGGTCTTAACTGTACAGTAGGGTACTGTATAGACAGAACCCCTGCCCGTGGATGTTCTCTGTAGTGATTATTTGATCTTGGCTGACTACCAACTCCACAAGGACAGGTGCACCATGCCAAACTTTGCAGCTCTCTGTTTTTCTGGTCCCTAAAACATACCATGGCTGGCCCCTGGGATTTAACAACTTTTTGTTGGGGACAAGCCAAAAGATCATTGCTGTCTTCCCTGAGAGAGAGGAGATGGGACTGGGGGCAAGGTCTCCTGTGAGGCACACAAAGGTCTCCTCTAAGGGCTGGCAGGAAACAGAGGTGCTGACAAGCAGTTTGACAGGTTAAAAGAGAGACAGGCCCCACCCAGGCTGGTGGAAGGTGATTGCGGTTTCTATGGTAAGTGATCACCCCCATCTCTTGTTCTTTGCCTCTTGTTCCTCTGGCTATGTAACCAAGCCAATCTTCCAGATTAGCTGAGGCCCTTTTGGGGGGTGGGAAGGGACATTCCTTCTTGAGTGGATAACTCTGTGACTCATCTGGGGAAACAGTTTCAAGCCAGTGGTTCACCCCAGGCTAGTTCTTGTCTCATTTCCCCAAGGGCCAATCGGCCTCTTAATTTCACTCTGAGGTTTAGAGTTTCCCTCCCAGCACTCAGAGACTCAGCCAGGATGCTTTGCATAAGTGCAGGAAGCATCAGAGCTTGGAGAGGGAATAGCCAGGGGACCAGGGAGGCTGCTGGGGTGCTTTGCAGATCCTTCCTTTGAAGGGTATGAGTTCCATCCTCATGCATGCCCAGTTATCTTTTTTAGGCCCTTTTGAAAAAAAAAAAAGCCAAAGGAGACACAGTATTTAGCTGCCCATCCCTGTGAGCAAGTCTGGGAGAGGAATGAGTGTGGAGGTGCAGGTGACCCTAGACAAATGGCAGTCTCTATCTTTTGCGTGGAGCAGCCACAGCACTTGACCTGGAGCCTACATTTCACAATTTGGTGTGTGTGTCGGGGGGGGGGTAGTGTGAAACAGGATCTCCCTCAGTGTAGACCAGAGCATCTTGAACTTACTTTTTTGAAGGATGACTTTGAATTTCTGATCTGCCTCTGCCTCCCAAATTTTGGGATTACAGTTGCATGGATCATGCCCCCTTCCCCCCAACTACAAACACTTTGTAGATGATTTGAAAGAGTATAGCTCTCTGAGCACATTCTCCTGGTTCTGGGCCAGGCTCTGTCATTTCTGTCCTATTAACAATGGGCTTTTTTTCATGTGTCTTCTCTATGTTAGACATCTGCGGTACAGACACAAACGAGGTAATGACCACATGTTTGTCCCCAAGAATGTCCAGGAATGCCTCTGATCCTTGGTTTTCCTAGGTGGAAATCTTCTGTGCCTACTTCAGTTTCATAAGAGATGACACCAGGCAAGATCTTCACCTGAAAGACATCACCTTCATCTCTCTGTGAACAGCCTGCTTGCTAGGTGGCTGGAAGCCTCATGGCCATGTCAGAATCCCTGAAGCCTTGCAGCAGGTTCTAATTGAGTCTGCCCTCTGATTTCCCCAGGAGCATTCGTTGAGTCACAAGTATCTATGACTGTTCCTTGTGTTTGTTTCCTTTTACAGCCCCAAATCACCATTCCTTGATGCAATGGAGTACCATAAAATTTAGAGGGAGAAGAATTCTGTGAACAGGATGATTGCCCTTTGGATTTATGCTCTCACTCCACAAGAAACAGAGATTAGAAGCTGTTGACATCCTGTGGGTATGGCTTACTCGGGAAAGGAACTGTCAAATGACAATCTGTGTGTACACCAGAGGAAGATGCTATGTGTCCTGCCCTAGCACTCTCTGTTGTGTTCCTTCAAGACTGGGTATTTCACTGAACCTATAGCTGGTGGCCACAGGCTCCAGTGACCTGCCTTCATTCACTCACAGTGCTGGGGTCCATGCATGTTTTTTTCCCCATAGTGCTGGAGATTTGAACTCAGGGTGTCATGCTTGCTCAGCCAGTGCATTTACCCGAGGAACCATCTCATTAGATCCCTGTGATTTCAAAGTCACTTCCTTTGTCAGGAAGGCTCCTGCAGAAAGAAAGAAAAACAATGAATTGTTAAACATGAAGTTACTTTGGGTTACTTTGTATTGAGGGGACAAGGGCAGAGGGAAACTCTTATCAAGCCCATGGAAACTAGTGGTTGGGGAATGCTGGGTCCTATCCCTCCTGCAAGCTTAGATGATCAGACAGTCATGTAGCTCGGTTTGGTGACATGAAACTTTAGTGTAAGTCATCCATGTTGATGAGTCTGCACTGTCAGTGCTCATCACAGAATCTTAGTCCAAAGCCTCCTCTAATTTATGTTCAGGATCGTCATTCCAAGCAGCTGAGGCTTTCTATGATTGTTTATGTCCGAGTGGCCCTAACAAAGCTCATCAGATGCAACAGAATGTGCCCTAGACCTCCAAAGCTTCCCCATGAGCCAGGCAAGGGTGTCAGGCTGATTCAGCCACAGAGAGCTCTGAGAAACTCAAGGTAGGGGCCGTTTCATGGTCACAGGCATCCTAGTCAGGACATCTCCTCCACAGTCCCACTGACAGGTAGTGGCCTAGGATCCCATCTAATGGCACAACTGAGACTGGAACCCTGTTGGTTTTGAACGATTTCTGGCAAGCCTGCCTGACTCACTGTCATCTCCCTCTTCTTCACACTTGAAAGTGTCCTCCTTTGACTCCAGCTGGAAAAAAAAAAAACCAACAGCTCCATTATTTATCACTAGTTAAGAAGAACACAGGTCCAGGAAGAAGCTGACACTATGAATTAGGCAACTATATGATAAAAAGTATTTATTTTCACAGAAGAATGGGGTCTGTTTGCCCTTTCAGACATGTCTTTATCCCTTCTCCCTACCTCATGAGTTAGCCCTTTCCCAAAGACTTAACTAGCTGTAACTCCAGCTTCAGGACTCCAACACCTTCCTCTCTCCACAGGCGCCTGCATACACACACACACACACACACACACACACACAGATTCAAAACTAAAATCATTTTTTTCAAGACAGGGTTTCTCTGTGTAACAGCCCTGGCTATACTAGACCTCACTCTGTAGACCAGGCTGGCCTCAAACTCACTGAGATCTGCCTCCCTCTGCCTCCCAAGTGCGGGAATTAAAGTGTATGCCACCACTGCCCTGCCTAAAATCTTAAAACATAATAAAATAACAGTAAAAAAGATTTCATTTAGCTTTTCATTCCTGCAAATTTTTTTTGTGTGTGGGGGGAATGGTTAGGCTTCTACATGGTCCTGACTTCACATTTGCGAGTGAAGATGCTATCTATACCTTTAAGAGGATAAATCCTAACCTCCACTTTCTGGTTCCCTGACCTTGAATTTTATAATTAATCTTTTTAAAAGCTTCATTTTTCTCATTTGAATAACTGGAATTAAGCTACCTCATTGCGATAGTTCATTTAACCGTTTTGCTTTTGCTTTTGTTTTTTAAGTGTCTGCAATCTTAAAACCCAGTGCCTGCTACGGTAGTGAGGAAACACGCCTGGAAATCCAGGGACTTTCTCATATAGTCATAGGAATACATCTTGCTGGTTGATGATTGGAGGGCATTGGGGACTGGTAGTCCTTTTTTGTTGAAGGCCAGGTCGTGAATATTTTCCAGCCTTAAAAATGGCCCTCAACAAAACATAAGCCTGGGACATAGCTAGATTAAAACTAGGCTGCTATTGGCCTGTAACCATTCCACATCTCCTCTGGGGGAAGGGGCTACTGTTTGGGGCTGGGGACTAACATCCCACCATTCTAAGAAGGTGGGATTCTCAATGTCTACTTGACTCAGCCTTAATCCCTGGAGGTTCTTCCTGAAGGTTCCTTCAAAGGCCTCTCTCCCCTTCACAAAGAATTGTTCCTCTTGTTCATGTGGAGCTGGGTGAGTCTGATCTCAAGCTGGCTTCATGAACTTCCTCATGAAGTTCATGCTTTTCTAAGGTCAAAGTATGAGTTCAGCAGCCTTGGGCAGCCCCTATGACAGGTGCATCACAGACCATCTAAGACACTTCGGTCCTACGGGCTAAGGAGCTAGGACAGGTCCTCCTTCCTTTCTGGGCTAGGGCCTAGAGGCTAGGAATAAGTCTATGGATCCATCTCCAGCTGAGTGTGGTGGTATGCACATGTAATATTAGTGCCAAGGAGGCAGAGACAGGTAGATTCCTGGAGCTAGCTGGCCAGCTGGTCTAGCCAAATCAGTGACCCCCCTCCCCATCCCAGTGAAACCCTGGTTCATTAATAACAACAAACAAAAACAAAGTGGACAGGATTTGAGGGACAATACTTCATACTTGAGATTGATTTCTGGTCTTGAAATACACACAAACACACACACACACACACACAGACACACAGAGAGAAACACATGCAGACACACACATACATGGAGACAGAAAGAGAGAGAAACACACATGCAGACACACACACATACATGCAGACAGAGACAGAAAGAGAAACACACACACACACACACACACACACACACACACACACACACACACACACACACACTAGACTAGACTAGAGGCTCCTAGACTCAAGCTCTAATGGGATCACTCTAGTGAGTCCCATGAACACAGATTCCTGAACCTTGCTTTATTTTCTCCACTCACCCCCCAGCTGGCTTACAGATTTGCAGGACAAGCAAGCTCTCCAGCTGACTCTGGAGCAGGAGCTTGGAATGAGGCCCTTCTAGCTGTGATACTCAGTGGTTGTCAGGGGTGAAGGAAGCCCTTGGGCCTTCCTGGACTAACCAGGCTGTGGTGGGATAGAGAATACTGGTGATAGGGATTGATATCTCCTCTGCAGGGACATGGCAGGATGTGGTTTACCTTAACATCCTGTGCAGTGGGGAGCCAGGGGACTGGGGGAGATGCCTGGCAGCAGGCTCAGCCAGCATGCCTCTGAGTGCTCACTGGATACTGAGAAGTAAGTGCCAGTGCCTCACCTCCCTGAAGGTGATGCCTTCACTTTGGTTTCCTCAATGCCTTATAGGAGTGAGGATGAGACATTTGTAAAGGTGCCAAGAGGAGTCCATGAAATAACATGTACAACTAGCCATCTCACTTAAAAGAGAGGTGTTTCTTTCAGTGGAGTGATTGTCCCCTTCAGAACATCCAAAGGCCAAGAGGTGGAGTCCCACTTCAAGGCTGAGAATAGCCAGTGACTTAGCCCTCCTAGAGTTAATAAGGCCCCGCTTGCTCAGTTTGACAACTGTGGGACTCCTTTCTTAGACGGGCTGAAGGACTGTGGAATGACAAGTGTCCTGACACTAATGTGGCACGTGACAGAGCCTCTCTATCAGGCAGGAGTCCCTTGACTTTTATCATGACCCCAAATTCTGTGTTTGTTTCAAGATAGTGGAAGGAAAGAAGCAGGTGCCATGGAAGACATTCTCAGACACAAGGCTCTTCCTTGGATTTACTTTCCTCTGAGCTTACCAGTTGGAAACCACCTCTGGTACCCACTGTGTACAGAGCCATCTGCTATGTGTAGGAGGAGTGGGAGTTGGAAGTAAGCCACTGGTCCCTAAGCATGATATGCTCTCAAGCCTGTTTGGAAGATAACATGTATGCATGAGAAGTGAGAGGGCGGGGAGATAATAGTGACGGAGATGGTGACAATGACACTAACAGTAAACAGAGAGAAAGAAAGTGATGGCACTGACAATTCTCCCCACGTACTGCCACTTCACAGAGCATGCTTGTCACCAGTGTCTTACTTGATATTCAAAAGTCAAAAAGAAAAAATAAGAAAAGGGTGGAGTGCTGGGAAGATGGTTTAACCCTCCCATAAAAACCAGGCATGGTGGTGAGCACCTGTAATCCCAGACCTGGGAAGGCAGAGACAGCAAGATCCTTGGGGCCCACTGTCCAACTTATCTTGCTCAACAGATGAGGCCCTGGTTTGGGGGATGGCGGGAACTTGTCTCAAAAAACAAGATGGAGTATGATAGAGGAAGACACTTGCCAACAACTTACACATGCGTGCACACACATACATGAATTTTCATGTCATGGACATGGACATGTACGTACGTATATACACATACATTTTTTAAAAATAATGGAGTCTCAATTGTACTGAGGTAATGACTTTTCTGAGATGAGGAAGAAAACAGCTTAGCTAGGCTTGGGATGCTTTCTGTTGCCTTCAGAGTGTCATCCCTGAGAGATGATAGCTCCATCCTCTTAAGCTGCAAAACACACATCATTGGATCATCAAACGGGCAGTTACCCTGTGGGTGGTGAGTATTTCAAGATCTCCAGGGCCCTTGGCTCTGGTGACCTGACAAAAAAATGGGTGGATTTAAAATGGAGTGTTTTTGGAAGTAAGAGATGGCTTTCCCAGCCAGAGGGGACCTATGGTCAGGAATAGGGGTGAGAGGCCAAGGTGTGTGAGGAAAGAACCAGACCCCAGCCTGACTACAAGAGGTGCCAAGAAGACTGCATGGGCAGCAGAAGAGGCAGAGCCAGGATGGTTTCTTCCCCATGGCTGCTACACACCTCTTCCTTGTTACAGGAGTGAGACCACCAGTTTCCCTCTGATACCATTGTCCCTTCCAACCACAGGTCCATTCAGACCGAATCAAGGAGAAATCAAATCTGAGTGGTCTGCAATCTTAGCCTAAGGCAGAATCTGCTGCTTCTGACTTTTCTTTGAAATACATCACAATGCTGCTGAAAGCGGAAATGCATCAGGGCAACAGCAGCTCTGACTCACAAGGATCACATCAATGATCAGTGGTGATCAGACACTGGCAGGAACTAAATGTGAGCTGAGTTTTCCTGACACTCTATGAAGCTCGGGGCCCTCTGGGCAATCTCACTGCGGAAAGAAGTGTGTGGTTGCTAGAGATTGTGTGACTCATACTGTGGGCAGGGTTTGGGAACCCAGATAGAGCCCCGGTCTGCTGTGAGCACAGGCACATCCGAAGCCATTAGTTAACCAAGATTTATTCATTCATTTATCCAAGAATCCATCCAAGCATCCATCTATCCATCCATCCATCCATCCATCCATCCATCCATCCATCCATCCATCCAAGAATTTGCCCATCTATCCATCCATCCATCCATCCATCCATCCATCCATCCATCCATCCATCTCCATCCATCCATCCAAGCATTTACCCATCTATCTATCCATCCATCATCCATTACTCATCTTGGAATGTCCTGGTCACCACGATATCTCTTCCTAGTACAGGGCCTGTACATAGTATGTGATAATAGTATTTGTTTAACAAATAAATGAATGGTTGGATGGATGGATGATAGAAGATGGATAGATAATGGATGATAGATGGATATACATATAGATGGATGAATGGATATCTAGATGCCTGGATAGATGGATGGATGAATCTTGGCTAACTGATGGCCTTAATTCAATCTCTCAGACTCACATGGTAGAAAACAGATTTGACTCCTAAAAGTTGTCTTCTGATTTTCGATATTTTGAGGAATACAGGTTTTCAAAGTATGACCTGATGATTCTCTGGATTTCTTCAGTGTCTGTTGTTATATTCCCCTTTTCATTTCTGATTTTATTAATTTGCATGTTCACTCTCTGCTTCTTGGTAAGTTTGGATAAAGGTTTGTCTACCTTGTTGATTTTCTCAAAGAACCAACTCTTTGCTTCATTGATTCTTTGTATTATTTTCCTAGTTTCTATTTTATTGATTTTTAGCCCTTAATTTGATTATTTCCTGGCATCTACTCCTCCAGGGTGCATTGGCTTCTTTGTGGTCTAGAGCTTTCAGTTGAGCTGTCAGTTCTCTAGTGTGAATATTCTCCAGTTTCTTCATGTGGGCACTTAGTGCTATCAACTTTCCTCTTAGCTTATGTGCACTATGGCATGTGCCCCCCCCCGTTGCCCTGTACAATAGATAAATGCAATTTAAAATAACAACAACAATAATAAAGAGCTTATTTTCTCATAGCAGTAATCTTGTTCATCAGGGTGCTACTCCTTTGACCAAATTACTTCCAAGGACTGCAGCTCCAAACACTATTATAAAAGTAATTAGTTTTCAGAGTATAAATGTGGGGGTACACATTTAGACCATGGCATGTAGAGATTGTATATAGTCTGGCAGTCACTTTAGTAGTATAGCCATCTTAAGAGCGTTGTTCTTCAATCCATGAACATGGGACACATTTCCATTTATTTATGTCTGTAATTTCTTTCAGCAATGATCTGTAGTTCACATTGTACAAGTCTTTTATCCCCCTGGGAGAGTTAATTCTCAAGTATTTTATTCTTTTGATGATATTGAAAGGTATACATATATATTGACTTTATAATCTACTTTGATGAATTTCTTTGTTAGTTTTTACAGTTTTTTTTCTCTATGTGGGTGCAATAATTAGGGACTCCATGTGTAGATCTACAAATAAAGGTAATTTTATTTCCCCCTTAAAAGATTTTATTTTATTTTTAATTCTCAGTTTCTGTCTCTGTCTCTGTCTCTGTCTCTCTGTCTCTCTGTCTCTCTCTCTCTCTCTCTCTCTCTCTCTCTCTCTCTCTCTCTCTCTCTCTCTCCCCGTGTGTGTGTGTGTGTGTGTGTGTGTGTGTGTGTGTGTGTGTGTGTGTGTGTGTGTGTTTGTGTGCGCGTGCATGTACATAAGTGCAGGTACTTTTGGAGGCCAGAAGAAGGTGTAAGATCTCCTGGAGCTGAAATTGCAGGTTGTTGTTAGCAGCTACATGTGTGTGCTGGTAACGGAACTGAGCTTGTGTCCTCAGTGAGAGCAGTATATACTCTTAACCTTGATCCATATCTCCAGCCCTTCATTTCCCTTTTAATTTGGATGCTTTTAATTCCTTTTTATTGCTTAATTGTTCTGGCAAGGCTTCTAGTCCTATAATGGAAAGAAGAGGGTAAAGTGGGCAGCTTTGTCCTCATTACTGATCTTAGACAAAAGCCTTTAGATCCTTTACCATTGAGTATGATATTTGCCATGGGATTTTCATGCGTAGTCTTTTTTTCTTAGAAAGGATGTTTTTTAGATATATTTATTTATTATGTATACAGTGTTCTGTCTGCATGAATCCCTGCAGGTCAGAAGAGAGCCCTAGATCTCATTACAGATGGTTGTGAGCCACCATGTGGTTGCTGGGAATTGAACTCAGGACCTCTGGAAGAGCAGCCAGTGCTCTTAACCTCTGAGCCGTCTCTCCAGCCCATGCATAGTCTTTTATGTTGACATGCTTTAATTTTACTCCTGGTTAAGTGTTAAGTGTTTAGCATGAGAGGATTGAGTGCTTTTCCATAAGTGGATGATTATGTGGATTTCTTCTCTCTTTCTGCAGATGTGGCATATTACAGCTATTGCTGTTCATACATGAATGAACCATCCTTGCATTACAGGAATGAATTCTGCTTGGTTGTAGTATATAGTTCTCTTACTACACTCCTGAATTTGCTTTGGTACTGTATTGTTGCCATTTCCATGTTTAAAATTGACACAGTTCATTAACTTTCTTGTGTCTTTTTCCAGATTTGGTACAGAATAATGATTTTTATCAGTCAAAGTTCTCAAGGGGAGGGGGACTAAGTAGACTATGTATGAGTGTGTATATCTATAAATCTATACACATATGTATATGTTATGCTTTGGCTCATACATTTTAAACTGAGTGGTCCAAAGTGGCCATCTGCATAATAGAGAGGCAGAACTGGGAAACTGCTGACTCCAGGAGCTGGATTCTTCAGCCATTCTTATCTAGCACTGACGGCCTGGAGGCTCTGGAACCTCTTTGTATCTGGGCCTCCACCTGAAGGTGCCACACACCCTGTGGGAAGGTCCCCAAGTTGTCCTTCCTGGAAATGTCCACAAAGATCCACCTACAAGCTATTTCTTAGTTGATTCCAGATTCAATCAAGTTGGCACAAGTTTAGCCATGATGCTCTTATGCATTAAGTTAGGAGATGCTTCCTGTCAGGGTCTGGAAGGGAGGGTCTGGGAAACAACTTTAGAGATTTGTAGAAACCACCAGAGACACCACCAGGGACAGGGGTCAATTTTCTCAAGTTCTTTGAAAATTGCTATTAGTGACTCAATATTCTTCCTTGTTCTATATAGGCCTATTGGTATGTCTTTCTTCTCATACTTCAGCCTCAATAGTTTGTGTTTCTAGGAATGTGTCCCTTTTATCTCAGTTATCCAGCTTTGTTTGTGTATAATTGTTCATGAAGCTCTCTTAGAAGCATTGGTGTTTCTGTACAAGTAGTAGAGGTGGTCCTACTTTCATTTCTAATAATGTGTCTTCTCTCTCTGCTTCTTAGCCAACACACCCAAAGGCTGTCAATACTGTTGGTCTTTCTAAACCAGTTTTGGTTTCATCTATTTTCTATACTGTTTTTCTGTTCTCTACCTGATTTACCTCTGCCCTACTCTTTGCATATCCTACCTTCTACCTCTGAAGGTTTTGTTCATTCTATTTCTAGTATCTTTGAGGGCAAAGTCAAGTTGCTCATCTGAGTTTGCTTTGTCCATGTAAGCCCTTAAAATTTAAAGTTGCATTTATGTATGTATTTATTTGTGTGTATGTGAGTGTTTCAGTGTGTGTGTGGGGTGTGTGTGTGTGTGTGTGTGCATGCCATGGCACATGTGTGGGGGTCAGAGGACAACCTACAAGAGCCATTTCTCTTCTTCTGTCATGTGGGTCCTAGGGATTTAACTCAGGTCATCAGCTGACTGTAAGCACACTCACCTGCTTAGCTGTCTGTACAGCTCAACAGTTATTATTTAAAAGTTCTCCTTATTGCTTTTTCTATACCTCACACATTATGGTATGTCATAGTTTGATTTTTGTATTTTACTTTGTCTAACTATTTTCTAATTTGTCTTATGACTTCTGTGACCAATCATTAATATAGAATGTTGTGAATTTCTAGTTTTTCTTGTAACTAATTTTTATTCCACCTCATTGTGTTCAGTGATGACACCTTGTGTGGCAGCCTTCTGTTGACCCTTGACTCGGGGCTTAACGTGTGGTCTGTCTCAGAAAGTGCCCCACCTGTGCTTAAGAAAAACATAAAGCTGGATAGGTGAAGCTCTCTGTCATGGTTCCACACTGGCCCATTGTGCTGTCCTAGTCCCCTGTTTCCTTGCTTATCTGCCCTCTGGTTGTTTTGTCCAATACTGGGTGGTGGGCACTGACATCTCCAGCTGTTGTTGTTGGTCAATGCTTTACTCTCCAATTTTGTCAACATGTACTTCAGATATCTGGACCATTTATGGACGTGCATGCATACTTGTAACTGTTATAGCTTCTCCCTGTGTTGAAACTTTTATTAATATGTAATATCTTTCTCTGTCTCATAGCACTTTTTAAAATTCAAATATGCTTTGGGCTGATATTAGTGTAATCTCCTCTGCTCACTTTTGACTTCATTTTCATAAAATATCTTTTCTCGTGCTTTCACTTTCAACATATTTGAGTTTTTAACATAAAGTGAATCTCTTGGTGACAGTATATTATTAGGTCATGCTTCTTACTTCTTTACTAATTAATTCCCCAAACAGTCTTAGTAACAGCCCAAGGTCAACCCTGTGGGTTAGGTGTCATCTCTCTTCATCTGTACTGCAGAAATTGAGAGAAGTATTGGAGAGCCAGCAAGGGGTAACATCAGTGTAGAAGCCACAAGGTCGGGGACAGCAAGCCCTGGGCTTACTGCTGAGAAGATAGGTAGGCAAATGTGAGAACTCAGGGGCTGTGGCAAAAACAAAAACATAAACAAAAACAAAAAATACAGATATCTACACTTCCAAAAATCTGAGACTCGGAATGGAGAGATGGCTCAGTGGTTAAGAGCACTGACTGCTTTTCCTGAGGACCTGGGTTCAATTTCCAGCACCCACCCACATGGCAGTTTACAACTGTTTGTAACTCTAGTTTCAGGGGATCTGACACCCTCACACAGACATACACACAGGCAAAAACCAATGCACATAAAATTAAAACAAATAAATTACTTTTAAAGATCTGAGAGTCATTCTATCAATAACCCTGGAAACTTGTGAGGCATGATGGGGATGAGAACACAGAACCATTTAGAAGCTAGAGGAAAGACTGCCCCCACATATGTACTCCCCTGAATCTCTCCCATGCTGAGCTGGATGCCTCTGGCTCCTTTGGTGGCTCTGCCTCCTCTTCCTACCATTTCCTGGGCCTTCCTTATGAATTACCACTGTGATGCTGCACCATAAGCTCCAGAGCCGCCTGTGGCTCTCTATGGCTCTTCTCATCATGGACTTTTGCCACTCTGTGGACTTTTAGTCCCGCCATTAATTCAGAAACTACTTAATTCTGATTAATTGTATAGTGAAGTAAAAATGTAACTTGTGAACTTGAATGTGACTAAATAAGTCAGTAGTGTAAAAGTTTGAACAAACAATAGTGTCCCTGAGACCTTCAACATGCAGGTCCCCCTCCCCTGGGGCACCAACATATATCAGATGTGTATGTGAAGATTTTTCTTATAGAAGTGGGACATAACTTTTCATCTTGATTTTTCCCTTTATAAATATCTTTTGGAGGATGGATATGTAGCTCAGTTACCTGGTAGAAGGCTTGCTTAGCATGTGTGAAGTCTTGTATTTGATTCCCAACATTGCATGCAATAGATATAGTGTGTGACTGTAATCAGGAAGTGGAGGCAGAAGGATCATCCTTGGTTTTGCAAAAAAAAAAAAAAAAATTCAGGCTATCCTGAGCTACATGAGACCCTGTCTCAAACCAATGAAATAAACCATAACAGTTATATATATGCAACGTTATCATTGCTATTACTTCTTTTAGCACTATATTCTATCACAGAAACATGCTGTGATTTATTTAATAAGGCCCCTTCTGAAGACTTGACTTCTACTCTTCATCCAAGATAAATAGGGTCACCATAAACAACACTGAACACACCTCTTTAACTTACGAGCAATGTGCAAGTCTATCTGGCCTTCTGGAAGCAGAGGGCTGGGATTGAGGGCACAAGAGCTTTCTGGAATAATACAAATATGACAGACAGATAGATAGGTAGATAGATAGACAGACAGACAGACAGATGCAAAACATATCTCTAAGATTACTTTGCCCACTTCTTTTAATCTGTTTCAAAGCCATCTGTATTCCTTTCTTCCAAGACCCTAGGCTGCTTCTCTTGGAGAGTATAGAGACAATTTTTATTGATGTCCAAGGGTCTGACAGATTAGCCAGAGATGGCCCTTGACTACCTCAACAGTCAAAATTCTTTATCCCTTATCACTCATAATCTGCCCAGTTCTAATTGGTCCTTTAGCCAGTGTTTCAGATACACTCAGTCACATGGAGGCCCGAGGTAAAGGCATGTGTGTGTACATGTATATGGGAACAGAAGGCATATCTCAGGTATAACTAATAAAAAACAATGTCTAGTCTTCCTTAACACTGTTTGTGACACTGTGACTGAACAGTGTAACTCAATGTTCATCTGCCCTCTTCCCCATGGAAGTGTTGGAGAGTCAGGCTCAGAGCTTAGGGTGGGCTGCAGAGACCATGGACAGTCAGGTGGGTGGTTGGTCTAGGCTTAGTCTAAAGAAAGGAGTCTATGTTTAGTTCACTGATACAGATTTGGGCTTTTCATATTTTGTTGCACCTGGCACTTAGTTGCCAAAAACACCTAGGAAAGGAATGTCCTCCACCCAGAAGCACCCAGAGCAGCATGTGCCTCCCAGATGGTCCCTTTGGTGGTTTAAGCTTGGTCTATCTCCCTGAGGGAATTGCCGGCTAAAGGCCATGATCAAGATGGACTGATGTTAATGCCTTCCTAAAGCTTTCAAACACCCATCTTCCCATTTTACGAAAGTGGTGACTTGAGAGGTTTAGGTAACTCACTCCAGGTTGCATGGCTCAGAAAAAGTAGAGCTGTGTTCACAGCCACATTGAGTACCTGGATCCTGCTCTCAAATACTGTCTGAGTCAGAAGATTTCTGGGAACCAACCAAGACTTCCTCTTGACGGGGGTGGAAGAAGCTTGGATCATAGGGTGGCATTAGTGCCATTTCCAGTCTCATTGCCAGGGAGCAATTCTCTTGGGTCCAACAGACAGGCCTTTGAACTCCTGGTCCTGTGTTGTCTGGGAAAGCATCCATGGGAAGGAGAGAGCTCTGCATAGATGTTTTGTGTCAGGTAGGGCTGGGGCCAAGATGATCTGTGTGACTGTGTTTGATGTCACACTCGGGCCATCACACTTCAGGCCTCAGACTTTTCAGTGCCTTCATCTATCTCACCCCCCCAGTTGTTTTTATGTTCTCTGTGTTCAAAGATCCTACTGTGTGACTAGGGTTCCTGTAATCTAGGCCCCCAAGCTGTCTGGGAAAGGGTATGCTGAATGAAGTCACAAACAGCAGTCACCATTGTGCCATAACAGGGCACTCCTGTCATGGTGCCTTACCCATGAGGAAGAGCTTTTATTACAAAATATCAGCCATTGTGCCAGGCTCTGTTGAAGAAGAAAGGTGGGAGCAGGCCAGTGGAGTAAGACTCATGCTGTAGCTGGAAAACTCAGTGTCACAAAGCCTCAAGTAACCCAGTGTGATCTTTGTCCCCACCTAAGTCTGGAATGCCCTAATGGCACCACCCCACTTATATTGATCTGGCTTGTTACCGCTGGTGTTAGGAAACTCACTACCTCATCAGGCCTCTCATTCCATCTTGGCCATCTGCTAATTTTAGTGTGTCTGTTTATCCAGCTTGTCCTTTTGTGGTGTCCCAACCAGTCTGCCCAAGGAGGAGCATGGTCAGGGTGAATAGTTTCCAGCTGGAACAGGTGTGTGCTTCCCCAAAGAACATCGGGGACTTGGGCAACCATACACTCAAGGACAGACATTTGTCACCTCTGTTATGGCGGCAGTCAGCCTGTCTTATTCTTCCATGTCGGAAAGATCTGATTATAGCATGTCTGTCTTGGGTTACGTGTTACCCAGTTCTCTGATATCAGAGTGTATTTAAAGCTGGGTGCTGGGGATGTCCCCTGCCACACCCATAACTGGCTTTATTTCTCTATTGGGCTTCTTGTTGTTATTGTTTTGTTTTGGGTATTATGTAAGTCCAGCTCTTAAGCCTTCTCATATTGTTACGTGTCACTTATGGTGGCATGCGTATCCTGTAGTGTCACATGGCACTATTCCTGCCAAAAAGGCAAAAAACGCAGTCTCAGAACAGGGAAGATCACGTGGACCCGATCCATTCAGTCTTTTCCTGCCATGCTCATCACTAGGGGCTGGCATTAATCAAGTACCCATTGGTGTGTCCAGAGTTGGTCTAGGCAATGTGTGCTGGGATGGGTGATGTGTGAGATGTGGGCAGATATCGTAGGTGTAATCAGGAGAGACTTCATGGAGAAGAAAGCTTCAGGTGAGCTTTGAAGATCCGACAGTTATGCACTGGGAACTGGTTCAGTGTTATGCCAAATCTCACTGTGCCACCAGCTTGAACACAGTGTAGAAGCATTTCTTCCACAGGTAGCAGGGTTTTAGAGAAGCAGGCTCTGTCTATATTGTTGCTCTGACATTCTTCCTTTTTGCTGTGTGTAGGAACGTGTTTGTGGTCTATATATGTGATATATGCACACGTATGTCTCTGTGTGTAGATACCCATGCATTTGTGTGCAAAGATCAGATGAGGACATCAAATGTCCTGCTCTAGCACTCTCCACCTTATTCCTTTGAGACAGGGTCTCTCTGTCACTGAACCTGGAGCTGCATTGTTGACCAGCAAGCTCCCATGATCCTTTTGTCCCTGCCATGGCTCCCCCACGACACCACTGGGGTTATACCTGTGTGTGGCCATGCCCAGCTTTTCTCTTTATATAACTGCTTGGAATTCAAACTCACTTCCTCATTCTTGTGCAGCAAATGCCCTCACTCACTGAGCTGTCTCCGGGGCTCTGCTCTGCCACACTTGGTGTCTACCTGTTGATGGACCAGAATAGCAGCTCCAGGACCCTTCCTCCATGTTCTCCACTTTAGGTGAAAGGGAAATTGGGAGTCGAAGGGATGTCATCCTCGTTAGGAATGAAACTTGGTTGTTTGCAACTCAGATGTCTCTGTGGAAGTCTCTTGCCCTGTATGCCTTTGAGAATACAAGTTTACACATCTCTGTGGTGACAGGAGTGTGTGCTACAGGCTCCTGTTAGCTTCTTAGAAGCACTGTAATGCTAACATTTCATCCCTGCTAGACAGATACAAAAGCTGAGGCTCAGGCATTGTCCAAAGTCACCATCCAAGGCCACCAGTTCCTTTTGTGGTCTAAAGCTAAGCCCTTCTTTTCTCATCCTACCTCCGAGGAAACAAGTGGCTAAGTGGGGTGACCTTTCCCAGAATACGGACTAGAACATGCTTATATCTAAGCACTGATTCACAAGAAAAAAGATCAGTGGCCCTTCTGAGCCTGCCAAACTTCCCTGCCAGGGCAGGCATCCCAGAGCAGGACTGGGTACTGGAGCTGTGAGACCCAGCCTCAGTTTCCTTAATGTCAAAACGGGTGGTGGCACACACCTTTAATCCCAGCACTCAGGAGGCAGAGGCAGGCAGATCTCTGTGAGTTCAAGACCAGCCTGGTCTACAAGAGCTAGTTCCAGTACAACCTCCAAAGCCACAGAAAAACCAAACCAAACCAAACCAACCAACCAACCAAAAAAACCCAAAACAAACAAACAGAAGCTTCACAAAGCCACTCTTTGCTTCTCAGTTTACTTAAGAGAATAATATAAGAGAGATGGGGGAACATCTTGAAATTTTTTAAATGTCAGTTTTTTTCAGGTATCTTATTAGGTATCTTCAGATTTCTTATTAGTTTGATGCTTATTTGTTCTTTCATTCACTTCATTCATTCATGTGTTCATTCCTTCATTCATACAGCCAGGATCACTTGTCAGGCATAAGCTGGGCTGACAAGAATAAAACACATACTGAGATCATGTGGCTACAGCCCCCATTGCAGATGGGGTTGCCAAGGTCAGAACAATGGCAGGTTCTCCCAGAGCTGCAGCATGGGGACTTGAGCCAGCACACTCCATCTCACCCTAGTGCCTTGGTCGTGCCTGCTTGACACCTTGAGAGTTCTCTCTGCTTTCCTCCATCTGTCCATATCAATTCTCTCTAAGGCAGACTCCAGCCTGTGTTCCCTGCCAGACCCTTTTATTTTGGTCGCCCTTCCCTCGGAGCTTGCCAAGCCCGTGTTATTGGCAATGTTCATCTTAGCACTTGACTCTCTGATGATTCCTGGTGGCTTTAGGAGGCTGTGTGTCATCTCCTTGCTTCGTGATCACCACCCTCTGCTCTTGTCCAGGGCTCTAGGCTGGACATGCCAGAAGGGTCAGGGAGGGTCTGGCGACCATGGCGACTGCTGCTGGGCTGCTGACAGATTTAGCCAGCCAGGGAAGGTGACAGGCTGGCTGTGATCTCATTTCCCCCTTTTGCTGACATGTCCCTAACTGGGCTTTATGGGATTCTTTCCTGGGGTGTTGGCTGTGCTACATGGAACTGGGCTGCCAAGAGCAAACCATTCAGAGGCTATGGGAAGGGCTCAGCTCTGGGCAAGAGTGTGTACTGCCTTTCGCAGCCTCCAGCAGGGGCCTGGAATATTCTGGCCTGCTTTAAAGTTTTACAGGGATACCACCAGGAAAAAAAAATACTCAAAGAGATTTGTAAATGTAGGGCATGGTCCCAGAGCAGCTTACAGAAGGACCTGAGGAGGGTGGGTTGGGCCCAGGAATAGAGTGATACACTCAGGCAGGGCATGGACCAAATGTCATTCTCAGGAGTGACTTAGCTCCACTAGACTTCTGTGGTGTGTGTGTGTGTGTGTGTGTGTGTGTGTGTGTGTGTGTGTGTGTGTGTGTGTGTGGTTGCTGATGGGCTACTTCAGGTGCCTCTGTTTCTTTGTCTTTATGAGAGGGAGTTGGACTCCATGAGAGGCCACAGATTAGTCTTGAGGGTTTTAAAATTTGACTTGGTTCTACACTTGGAATTGGAAATGTTGTATACTTAAAACCAACAAAGACACCTTGTGCCATGGAGATAACTCAGTGAGTAAAAAGTTTTCTGTGTCAGTGTGAGGACCCAAGATAGAGTCGCAGAATCCAAGCAAAAACAGCCACCAGTGATGGTACACACTTGGAATCCATTGGTCAGCTAGTCTCTCCCTATCAGTGAGCCCCAGGTTCAAAGAAATAAGGTGAGCAGCAATTTAGGAAGCACCAGATGTTAACCTCTGGCTTACTCTCTCTCTCTCTCTCTCTCTCTCTCTCTCTCTCTCACACACACACACACACACACACACACACATACACACACACACACACACACACACACTTGCTCATACATACACATGCATACACAAAATGTATACACATGCAATACATGTTACCCCTGCCACATATGCATGTGCCCTCATGTACACCTGCAAACCTGTGTATGTACATACACATACACACAAGGTAAAAGACAAAAATAAACAAACAAAACCTGTATTTTCTAGCTTTCAAAAATATCAGAATTTACAGAAATCCTGGGCCTGTTTGTCAGTCACCCAGTCTGATCCCCTCTGTATTAAGTGACTTTAGAGCCACAGTAAGCATTCAGTCTTGTCACCAGCCTTCACCCTGACCACACACTTCTTAGAACGATGGCTTTGTTTTATGTTTGTTTTTGACTATGGGGTCTTAGGTAGACCAGGTTGGCCTCAAACTCACCATGGAACCAAGGATGACTTGAGTTTTTTGATTCTTTTGCCTCTGCTTCGCTGGTGCTGGGATTATGTGGTGCTGGGGGTTGAACCCAGAGCTTTGTGCATGTTAGGCAAATATGCCAAATGTATCGCAGGACCCAGGACACTAGAATTCTGTGTTCCAGAATAGACTGTGGGGAGATAGACAGAATCTAAGAGGTCAGGCACGGAGCTTGCCCAGGCCCTGTGCTGACTTGCCGTGACCCAGAGTGAGCCACCCCCCTCCCTGTCCTTCATTTTTCTCATCTATTAATTTTCCTCATCTATTAAAAGAGGGAGTTGGTTGAAACCATTAATCAAATCCTTTCAAGTTCTCAGACTCTCTGACTCTATGAAAATGTCATTTGCCAGAATTCAATGCAACTGTGATTTGAAGGATGTCAGCTGCCCCTGACCCTTGCAAAAGCCATTTTAGGGTGAAAGGGGAGGCGATGAAGGGAAGAGAGGAAGAAAGAGAAGCATTGGGGTGCAGAGCGAGAGTCCTCACTAGTGAGATGAGAACATGCCTGTGACCCAGGTAGGGCAGCTTGGGGGGGGGGGGCAAGGTAGCACGGCTTTGGGGATTCCTTCCTGGGCAATGTTCTGGAGCTTTTCCAGCCCCAGTCTTCCCAGAAGCCCCAGCTGGTTGAGAGCTGAGGGTGGACAAGCCTGGTATTCACAGGAGGGGAGGCCCAGGTGCATGTAGGGCTCCTGTGTGGCCCTGAAATCTCTGAATAAGGGCCGAAGCTAGGGAGCATGGGGTCATGCCGCTCAGTGAAATGGACTACTTTGGGTGGCAAGAGACTTCTAGGGTCATTATAACTCATCCCTGACAGTTTATTTGTGTTTCTGGTTTTTTCATTTAAGTCAAAACAAGTGAATAAGACAAATGTAAGTATTCGGGCTCCTAGCAGAAGCCCCTGAGGTCAGAGCTGGGCTCTGGAACAATCTCCCTGGTCTAGTCCCAATCATGGCCTGTATAGCAGAGTCCTGGTGAGGGCATACTCCTTTGAAGGACTCACATCTCCCAAACTGTCAACCTGGTGACGGCTTCTTTCTTTTTTCTCTTTTTGAGATAGGATCCTTGTTGTGATTTTGCTTAAATTAGAAGTCACAAGATGGAGATGGAACACGAACTATAGAGAGTACATTAACCAGTTTATTACAGGGTGGGAGAGACGAAAGACAGAGAGAGAGAGACAGAGACAGAGAGAGACAGAGACAGAGAGAGACAGAAAAGTAAGAGAGACAGAGAGAGTGAGAGAGCAAAGAGAGAGAGGAAGGCAAGAGCAGAGCACAGAGCAGAGAGAGAGAAGAATTAGTGGTTGACCACTGGAAAGAGAGAGAGAGAGAAGAGAGAGGGGAAACAAAGGGAGAGTGAGCAAAGAGAGAGAGAATGTGGAAGTACACACTTAAAAGGGGAAGCTTGCACATGCGTACTCAGTCCTTACACAGCCATGATGTGGCCACGAAACACAGGGTCCTTTTAAGCTGCCCAAGTATCTGCCTGAACCTTTCATTCCTCCTTTGTAGCTCAGGTGGCTTTGAGCTCATGACCCACCTGCCTCTGCCTTCCACCTATGACTTTGTTGCAGCATGTTCACTATTGCAAAGACACTTTAGTAAAGGAGCGTACAACTCACCCACGGGGCTGCAGGTGAGGTCTGCAGACTCTGGGAAGGTTGGGGGCAGAGCCCTTTTCTGCATCCAGTCCTTGATGGGTGAGTACTAAAGATGCCCAGAGGCATAGATGTGTCAGGTCAGAGCTCTGGGGTGTCTTAGAAGGACAATGGATGTGAAGGCCTGAGCTAGAATGCCCACCTTGTTCTTGCTGGCAAGGTTCATGTGGGATTCAGTTTGGCCTTCCTCTCAGGCTTGTAAGGTGACTGCTGGCAACAGGGATATGCAGGTGTTAGCATGAGCAAGGACAAGATAGATATCTTGGGAGCAAGTGGCTCAGGACAGAGGGAAGGAGACCTTAGTTAGGGTATGCTAACCAAATAGGGTATCGCTATTCCAAAGAGGCTGCCTGGGTAGAGTGAACTTGGGCCCTGAAACTAGGCAGGTCCCTGTTTGAACCTGGGTCATTTTGTGCTGCAGCACAATGGCCCCTCTGTCAGCTTTCATGATCTCCCTGTGAAGTGTTGGTCATTTATTCATTCCTCAATAGTGTGAAAGATTAAAGGGGAAACCAAGATCGTAAAACTTGTGACAGAACTGAATCAGGGTAGAGTTAGTGTAGCTCCAGGCATTTTCTACACCTGAGGTTTACCTCCTTGGACAGGCTGTTCTGAATCATCCTCCTGGCCTAGGATGGCCTCTGCTCTACAAGGAGCACACAGTATGTGTTAGGGTTCTTGGCAGAATGCCATATCCCTCTTGCAGCAGCCGGAGCTTTGTGCTGCTGTCTTGACCACTTGCTTGGCCTGTCCCCTTTTCCTGACCTGGCCTATTCCTTCTTGAATCCTACACCTGGTCTCATCATTCCTTTTCAGTCTGCTTTTTATTTTAATTAATTAACTGATTTGCAGACAGATTGTCATGTAGCCCAGACTAGCCTCAAAATCACTATGTAGCAAAGGATAGCCTTAGTTTTCTGATCTTCCTGCCTTCATCTCCCCAGTACTGGGGCTACAGGCACTCACCATCTCACCTGGTTTATGTACTGCTGGAGACTGAGCACAAGCAAGCTAGGCAAACCCTCTATCAAGTGACTTACATCTCCAGGTCCTTTTATCCACTTGGAGCCTGAGGTCAAACCAAGAGAAATAAATTGCCACTGGTTTTAATAGGCTGATGTGGGACTCTGTGGCAATGGCTGGAAGCGCCTAAGACACAGGGCAGTCTTCTTGTTTACTACTTTATTTTGTAGAAGAGGAAGCCCTGAGATCAGGAGCAGGCACAAGGTTGCTACACTTACAGCCAATGTCATTTAGTTCTTTCTGACTCTCTTGCTTCTGAGTCTGGGTGCCTTCTCTGGGATGCCTGGCCCTGGAAATCATGCCAGAAGGACTCTGTCTATCTCTTTCAGGATTGAAAAATCAAATCAGGGAACAGGTAATGTTAGGAGACATACAGCCAATGGAGAGAGCCTTCTTCTACTCTCCTCTTCTCTGGCAGGCCACAAATACACACACACACACACACACACACACACACACACACACACACACACAACAGACAGAAAGATAGACACATAGACACAGAGAGACTTGGGATTTCTTTTTTCATGCCTCATATGCAATCCCTTTGAAGAAAATGGCTGACAAGAGTCTGATGGACAGAAAAGGGCTCAGGGTGGCCCCAAAGCCACTATCTAGTGTGGATTTAAATACAGTTTTGGGCTCTTTTTTTTATTATCAGAGTCCCTTTCGAGGAGACTGCCATCTGCCCCCACTGCTCCTCACTGAAGTACCTTCTCTCTCAGGCCTCTCTTTTTCTCTTTGCGTGTCCTGATAGTCTATGTGGAAGGCTGTTGCAAATCTTGGTGGAATGTCACTGAGCCTGTGGGAAGTGGAATCATGCCAGGATCCAATCTCTACAGACTTGGCATTCTGAGATGTTGGAGACATCAGGTCACTGACCACATCAGGATTTCTGATAGCAGTGCTGCTGCTCTTTCTTCCCTGGCATGAGTGAGGTAAGATGAGAAGTGTCCAGAGAAGGTGGACTAACCATTGTGCCAAGTGAACTTTCTTGAGAGGAGGAAGAGGAGGGTGAATTCTGGAGAATGGAGACACTGGATGAAGAGGCAAGAGGAAGCTGGGAGCCACACAGAGCCACTGCCCACTCCTCGACAGTCCGTCAGACTCAGGCATCCTGCAACCCTCTAAACTACATTGAGTTGTGTGCTTAGTTTTAACTGTCAATGTGACATGACCTAGAGTCTCCTGGACAGGGTCTTTGTTTGTTTGTTTGTTTGCTTGCTTGTTTGTTTCTGCAGATTTTTTTATTTGAATTAGAAACAAGATTGTTTTATGTGACAATCCCAGTTCCCTCTCCCTCCCCTCCTCCCCTACCCCCCCCCCTAAAACCCTACCTATCACATATCCTTTCTGCTCCCCCTGGATGGTGAGGCCTTCCCTAGGGTGTCAACAGAGTCTATCGTATCCTTTGGGATAGGGCCTAGGCCCACCCCTCTGTGTCTTGGCTCAGGGAATATTCCTCTATGTGGAATGGGCTCCCAAACTCCACACCTATGCTAGGGATAAGTACTGAACAACTACAGGAGGTCCCATAGATTTCCAAGGTTTCCTCACTGAAACCCATGTTCCTGGGGTCTGGATCAGACCCATGCTGGTATCCCAGATATCAGTCTGGGGAGCAAGAGTTCCCCAATGTTCAGGTCAGCTGTTTCTATGGATTTCACCAGCCTGGTCTGGACCCCTTTGCTCTTCATTCCTCCTTCTCTGCAACTGGATTCCAGTTCAGTTAAGTGATTAGTTGTGGTGTCTGCTTCTACTTCCACCAGTTGCTGGATGAGGGCTATCAGGTGGCATATAAGTCAGTCATCAATCTCATTATCAGGGGAGGGCATTTAAGGTAGCCTCTCCTCTGTTGCTTAGATTGTTAGCTGGTGTCATCTTTGTAGATCTCCAGACATTTCCCTAGTGCCTGATTTCTCTGTAAACCTAAAATGTCTCCTTCTATTATGGTATCTCCATTCTTCTATTCTTCCCCTGACTCAAACTTTCTGCTCCCTCATGTCCTCTGCATCCCTCCTCTTCTCCCCTTCTCATTCTCTTAGCTCCCTCCCCCCTCTTCCCATGCTCCTAACTTGCTCAGGAGATCTTGACCCTTTTTCGTTCTCCAGGGGACCATGTATGTCTCTCTTAGGGTCCTCCTTGTTTACTAGCTTCTCTGGCAGTGTGGATTGTAGGCTGGTAATCCTTTACTCTATGTCTAAAATCCACATATTAGTGAGTACATACCATGTTTGTCTTTTTGTGATTGGGTTACCTCGCTCAGAATGGTTTCTTCTAGTTCCATCCATTTTCCTGCAAATTTCAAGATTCCATTTTTTTTTCTGCTGAGTAGTACTCCATTGTGTAAATGTACCACATTTTCTCTATCTATTCTTCATTTGAGGGGCATCTAGGCTGCTTCCCATTTCTGGCTATTACAAATAGTGCTGCTATGAACATCATTGAACATATGTCCTTGTATGAATGTGCTTTTTTGGGGTATATGCCTAAGAGTGGAATTGCTGGATCTTGTGGTAGACTGATTTCCATTTTCTTGAGGAGTTGCCATACTGATTTCCAAAGTGGCTGTACAAGTTGGCACTCCCACCAGCAGTGGAGGAGTGTTTCCCTTTCTCCACATCCTCTCCAGCATAAACTGTCATTGGTGTTTTTGATTTTAGCCATTCTGACAGGAGTAAGATGGTATCTCAGAGTTGTTTTGATTTGCATTTCCCTGATGGCTAAGGATGTTGAACACTTTCTTATGTGTCTTTCAGTCATTTTAGATTCCTCTATTGAGAACTGTCTATTTAGTTCTGTACCTCACACAATATTTTAAATTGGATTCTTTGGTGTTTTGGAGACTAGCTTCTTGAGTTCTTTGTATATTTTGGAGATCAGCCCTCTGTCAGATGTTGGGTTGGTGAATATCTTTTCCCAGTCACGTGGGCTGCTGTTTTGTCTTGCTGATTGTTGGACAGGGTCTTAATGAGGAAATGTCTTGATTAGGTTGGCTTTTGGGTATGCCTATGGAGATTGTCTTGATTGTTAATTGATGTAGGGAAACTCAGGCCATTGTGGGTGGCACCATTCCCTAGGCAGGGGTCCTTTGCAATATAAGAGAGAGGATACAGCCAGCTGAGAAGCAGCAAGCAAGCATGCTGTTTATTCTCTCTTTGCCCTTGACTATGGATGTGAGACTTCAGGTTCCTGCCTTAATTTTCCCCAGATAGACTCTAGTGTGGAACTGTAAAGCAAACAAACCCTTTCTCCCATAAGTGGTTTTGTGTTAGGGATATTTGTCACAGCGACAGTGGTCAGCATGCTGAGCCTGGCCATATGCCTGGGGCTTCTGAGCTACTGACTCCCACTCTGGTGGTTGTCCTGAATGGGTCACTCTGCTGAGCAAAACCATTTTTCTTCGACAGAAAGTGCTTCCATCTTTTACAGGATGAAGAAGGCACCTACCTCTGCTGACTTCTTGCCTTTCTCTGTGCTCTCTCAGCCCACCCAGCATGCTCACAGTGTTCTAGTTTTCCAGCTTCTGTAGCTTGTTTAACCCCATCCATCGCTGCCACTTCCCACCCGTCACAGTCTCTGAAATCCACAGCAACACTGAAATTGGAACCCACAGACAGCCAAGAGCCAGACAACTGGGAACTGGCCACAACCCCAGGCAGGTGAGCCAAACTGGGGAAAAGAGGCCCACATCAGCTCTCTACAACCCTGCACGGCTTCTCTGGCCATCTCTCCTCTTCCTGGAAGGTGGCTCCTCTCTCCCCTTGACTAGCCTCACCAAGGCCTGCTCTGATTGCTTCCCAGCAACCTGCTCCAGCTTATGTCTCTCATCTTTCTCCTTTTTCCTTTGCACCACAGGAGAACTGGCCAAGTTTTTTTTTTTTTTCTTCTGTCTTGCTGATTTGTTTTTCTGGGTCATCCTGATTACTTCCAAAGTGGCTTTTAAGTCAAATATTGTGTTTATAGTCAGCTTGTCTCCCACACCTCTCCTCTCCCTCTATTGTTTCATTTTGTAACGAAATAAGTGCTCTCTCCCTAAGACCTCCTGCTATCCTTGAAATAGTGACAAGATAGTGAACTGAGCATGGTGGGGCAGACCTGTAGTCCTAGTACCTGGGAGACTGAAATTGGAGGATTGCAGCTGGTTTAGGGTGAACCTGTGCAACATAGAAAGACCTTCTCAACAACAAATAAACAAAACAATATACCATTAAAACAAAACAAAATAAAATGAGTGGGTCTTCTCATCCACTGAGCTCACTAGGGAGGTGGGCGAATGTCTCCTCCTGCCAGCGGCTAGGGCAGGTTGAGGTAAGGGCTCCCAGCTCAATGCCAGTCTAGCATGGAACTTCTTACCTGCCACCTGTCCTAATGGTTGCTATGGGAGAAGGCATTTCCCAGCATGCTCTAATGGTCATGGCTTCTCTTAACCCACTCAGGCTGCCTAATGAGAAGACCACTTCCCAGAATGCATTTTCCATTTGCCCAGGACTGTCTGGCTTTTGTCCTTTGCTGTTTCTTGCCTGGGGGGTGGGGCAGAGGAGGGTGGGCACCGTGACAAGAAGAGGGAACAGTTCTGCTTCATAGAATAGCTCCTAGAAGGAGGGAGGAGCATCTACCTTGCATCTGGCGGGTTAGCATCTGGCTTCTCCAGACAGATTGGATGACAGAAGATGCGTGGACGTCTGGTTGGCAGAGGTCATCCTGGGTCAGCATGGCAGCATCCTGGGGATTCCCACCTTAATCTCCATCCCATCAAGGGCCAGCCCATGAGGCTGGCTCTTGAGAGTTGAGCTCTTTATTCCTCCCCTGCATCCACTTCTTCAGTGACTAGCCAAGCCCGGCTTGCTGAAATTGAGGCCTGTTTCTTTTTTTAAAAAAGATTCATTTATTTTTATTTTATGTATCTGTTTGCATGCACTTATGTATGCATGCCATGCACACACGGGGTGCCTGAAGAGGCCAGAAGAAGGAGGTGTATCCTCTGGAACTGGAGTTACAGGTGTTTGTGAGCTGCCAAATAGGTGCTGAGAAATGAACCCTGGTCTTCTGCAAGAGCAGTAAACATCCTTAACTGCTGAGCCATCTCTCCAGCCAGAGATCTTTCTCTCTTAAGTCCAGATGGCTCAGGCCAGATGCTGGCAGTGGGGCATGTCACCCTAACCTAAGCCAGCCAGTGCCTCACATGCCTCCAGCTGCAGTCATGGGTTCAGGGGAGGGCATGCAGCAAGAGGCCAGACTAGACAAAATGGACCTTGCTGACCAGAGTCAGACTTATGAGCTGAGCCTTGGATATTCTTTGGGGTTCGAGAAGTTTGTGACTAGAGAAAGGCCCTGATCTAGCCTTGTCCCAGGCTTCCCTACTCTCAGACATTTTCACAGTGGAATTGGTGAACCCTTAATGTTGAAATGAGGCTGGTCAGATTTTTGGCTCTCTGAAGTTAGAGAGATCCTCCTCAATACAAGGAAAGGAAAAAGACCTAAAATAATATGAAAAATGCATTCCTAAATATTAACTGTGTTAGCTTTAGGAGGCAGACTATAGGCCACTTTTCATTTCTCTTTATATATTTTATCTAATTTTCCTGTGTTTGTATAACAAGCATGTTTTGTCAAAAACCGAACAAAGCCAGCTCAGTCAGAAAATGCTTCTTCACAGAAGCAGGAACTAAGAGGACAGAGCTCCTGACCTGCCTCAATGAGGAGTCACAACCACGCTCTTGGAGAAGGCCTGGGCAGGTGTCTCCACACAGTGCCACTGTGTGGATCTGAAAAGACCCACCCCTTAATGCTTAGAAGGAAGTCTTTTTTCTGTGTGGTAAGAAGTAGCTTTATGAAGCTGTGGTCTCTAGATGGCACAGGCCAGGAATACAAATGTTTTCCAGGGGTCGGAAGGTGTCTGGATGGGAGATTTCTTGTGATTGTTGTAAAGCCCAAATGTATTCTCTAGCATGAACTCTGTGGATGGCATTGCCATGTCACAGCGCAAAAAGCTGAACATACCTGGAAGACCTTTAGTCACTCCTCACAGGGTGTCCATGGGTGATTCACTCCCTTAAGACCTGGCTGGTCCTTTCCTCGCACTGCCTGATCCTTTACCATCTACTCCTTGCATGGCCCATGGAGTATCCATCACTGTACCATCCTTGACAATGCCTACTGAGCTCGATCCCTCCTGGTGCTTCAGCTCTTTTTCAGCTTTACATCCTCTCAATGGTCTCCAAAATTAGGCATCGTAAGCTCCATTTGGAGACGATGAACCCAGGGCTCAGTGAGGCCAACAGTGTGTCCAAAGCCACACAGTCAATAAATAAGAGCAGCCTGGGCCAAGTCTCTGCCCTGGGCCTACAAGAGTGCCTGGGACATTGTGATCACACACTAAATACTTGTCAGACAACAGAAGGATTGCCTTAGGATGTTCACGTTGCAAAGTTCACTGGGAACTAGCTCATCACGGTTTAATTTTATTCATCTAAACACCTGCTTGTGAGCCCAGTGTGGACCTAGAGAAAGTGTGTCCCAGGCAAGCCAGGCTATAACACACACACACACACACACACACACACACACACACACACACACACACACTCCTGTAATGACCCGCCTGCAATTGATATACTGCTAAGTAGCATTTCTTGTACTGGGGAGATTCTATTTCCACACTAGCAGCAAATATGACCTTTGAGTCAGCTGCCAGCTGCTCATAATTCTGACAGATGCAAGTGCATTTCTGGGAAGCTGTAGCCACTCAGGACCTTGCAGATCAGCAAGCAACGCTGGCGGCTTTGGTGAGATTGATCGGCCCGTGAGAATCCCATTTACAGCCCTAACAGAGCCTTGGTTTACCACGGCCTGGGCACTAATGACTTCGACAGCTCCGATCTAAATCTGTCAGCCAGGGCTGGTGGCGATATTAAAGAGCACTCTATTTATACGAAGCGGCAATTAGGAGAACGCTTGCCAATGGGCCTCCTCTTCCAAGCAAATCCCCGGCCTTCCAAACGGTGTCATGCTCGTGGTTATTTTAATCCGCTTGGAATTTCGGGGGTATTAATGTGACGGGCCATCGAGGAGATCAGCCAGGTTTATTTCTGCTGACATTTCAGAGAGCACACGCAGGTCCCTGAGACGAGCCCAATATTCCCTGTCCTGTACACAGCTCATTGCTGGGGGAGGCAGTGAAAGGAAAGGAGGCAGCTGCAGAGGAGGGGCTCTTCCTCCTCAGCCCTGCCCTCCTCTGCCTCCGTCTGCTGTTCTCTGCACCTTCTCTGGACCCTCTGCCCTCTCTGTCTTTGCCCTGTCCCTTTCTTGCTTTGTTCTGAAAAAGAAACAAATATGTAGATGAGATTACCAGACAAAATACAGTTGGGAGGCGGGGTCACTTACCTAGTATGTACAAGGTTCAAGGCCCGAAGTGAAGTCCTCAGCACTGCAATAAACATGCACACAAACAACACATTTTGTGTATTTTAATGGTGGATTTCAGAATAACAATAGAGAAAAATGTTTTTCAGCACACAATATTTTGGGATATACTTATGTTAAAAATGCATTTATTTGAAATTCACATTTAACTGAGCATAACTCAGCTTAGGTTATAGTCCATTTTAGAACCTGCTTAGAGGCACAACCCTCTTATGCTTGCTGCAAACTTCCATTTCCAGCTACTGGGGAAGACCTGGAGGGGCCAGGTAGTCCTGTGGGATAGGAGGAGCTGGCCCTTGCCAGCTGGAATGGAAATATTTTTAATATTGTCCTGGCTAGACTTATGTTAACTTGACACAAGTCAGTCATTTGAAAGGAGGGAACCTCATTTGGGAAAATAAAATACATCCATAAGATCCAGCTATAAAACGTTCTTCTTAACTAGTGATTGATGGGGAAGGGGCTAGCCCATTGTGGGTGGTGCCATATCTGGGTTGGTGGTCCTGGGTTCTATAAGAAAGCAGGCTCAGCAAGCCATGGGGAGAAAGCCAGCGAGCAGCATCCTCCATGGCCTCTACATCAGCTCCTGCTCCCAGTTCCTGCCCTGCTTGAGTTCCTGGTATGGCTTTCTTTAATGATGAACAATATGGATGTGTAAGCCAAATAAACTCTTTTCTCCCCAACTTACTTTCTGGTCATGATGCTTCATTACAGCAATAGAAACCCTAACTAAGACAAATATGTCAGCCACAATCATGGCTGCCAACAGTAAGAGGAGTTTAATTGTGGAGACAGCTATGATTATTCTCACCAGCCCTGAGGGCAAACAAACCTGGATCAAGAGAGTTTGAGACATTTTCCACTGGACACAACAGTAGTGGCAGCAGTGGCAATTGTAACTGCAGGCAGCCTGGTCGATCTGTGTAGATCCCTGTGCCATCATCTGTAAGTACCACACCTGTGCTACCATGGATACGGGCTCGACAGATGACTGTGAAAGTGCACACCCAATATGCCCATGTTACTCGTGAAGAGTTGTAGTCAACCTGAGACTCCGATGCCCACCTGAGGTGTCAGTTGGAAGTTGAGAATATTAAGACTGACTGCTGCATACAGAATTCATGTCCTTATCCATTGCACTTTGTGGCCCTGAGTGAGTACTGGACCCTTTTCCTCCATTTCCTCAGTAGTTACAGCTGGGGATTATAGGACCAGGACCATTATTCATTCACATGCCATGTGGTGAACCTGTGGACCCCCATGTGCCTTGCAGTGCACGTGCCTAAGGCAGACACGGTGAGGGACAGTGTAGCTAATGACCAGCAGATCCCTTAGGTCACCAGTGGCCCAGCTCTTCGTTCTGACTACAGAAGGTTCAGTATTATCCTCTGTGCTTCTCCACAAGCCACACTCTGGCCTGGCTAGGAGCCTGTGTGCTTTCTGAGGGGTATGCAGTGTTCTCACAATGGCTATTTCTTTCCAGTCCATTCTATACCCTGTCCCTCTAATCAGGCTATGGGAAGCCCCTCCCACTCTTGGGACTCCAAGGGCATATTACCTCTAAGCAACCTTATCCTCTTTTTGCCCACAGCAAGAAAGACAGATGGGTAGGTCACCACAAGGCCTAAACCCTCCAGCCCCTCCAGCACTGTGGAAAGCTTAGGGCTCTGTAGCCTGGAGGACTTACTGAGAAGGTTTCCTATAACCAGGCCTCAAGTCCTCCATGCTTGATTCTCAAATAGAACTCCATCCCCACCAAAATCCAAAAACTTCTATTCCAAATCATCCCTCACTTTAACCTGAAGAGTGTAGGCTGGCATTAAAAGCCAGTTCTCACATGACAGTCAGCAAACTCCCAGGTTCTCTCTGAAGCATCCTGCCAAGGTTAGGAGAGAGGGCAGGAGGCTGATGAAGATGAGGGAGCCCAAGGAGGGAGCAGTGAGTTTGTGGGACCAGGGGAGTGGACAGCATTGAGACAGAATGGAGATGCTGACTGTGCAGGATGATGGAAACAGAAGTCACACATTACACACATAGGCAGGGTTCGTAGTGCTAACCACTGACCTGCCCAGGAAGCATGTTACCTGGGACCTGCGGTCCATGCCTTGGTCCACCTGCTGGTTTGAACTCTCGCAGAAGAGGCTTTCTGTTCATCATGGTCTCAAGGCCATTGTAGCCAGCCTGGCCTTTGTTGTTGGCAAAATATGAGGAACCTCAGTGATAGTCTTCAGGCAGGAACTATGAGTCCTACTCTGTGCCAGAGAAGGGGGGGCTGGGAAAGGCTGAGCACACCTACACACCTGCTGCTCCAGCCCGGGCCACTGTCTGGTATTCTTGTCTCTTTGTCATAAGCATTTGTGGCAGTGGAAACTCTGAGCCAGGTTAGCACTAGGCAAGGGACTGGGACCCAGCAAAGCTCACTGTGATCCAAGAAGGCTTGGAGGGACACTGGAAGGTTGTCATGAGGTAGAGGTGGTGTCAGGCCAAAAAGGATGAAGGGGATTTGGAACAGGAGTGGGAGACTCAGGGACACCAAGGATTTAACATAGATTGGGTGGCAGGCTTCATGCTGGCCCTTCTACAGCACCTGTGTGATTGACAGTTCTCTTGGACCAGATTGATCCTGAAGAATAGGGAAAGAGGACATAGGAAGCAGAGTCAATCCCTGCTGTGTGATGATATTATATTACATTTAGATGTCGTCATATTGAACACCAAGCCTGTGAAGCATTAATATTCTCTCTTTCTCTTCCCTACCCACCCTCTCCCCTTCTCTGGGACAGTTTCATGGAGAGCATGCTGGCCTTGAACCAAGAATAACCTGTCATTTGTAATCCCAATGCCCCTTACTGGGAGATAGGAGGGGGAGACAGCTGAATCAATGAAAGCTCATGGTTCATCTAACCTGGCTTTGACATCAGCCAGGAGACCCCGTCTCAAACATGGTGGGAAGATGGGGAGTGATGCCTGAAGTGTGTTCTTGGATCTTCACACATGCTCTAGCTCTGTGGCACTTGTGCTCTCATAACCATATGCAGAAACATGCACACACACTCATGCACTCAAACGCCATGCACATATTCACAACACAGAGGAGTGTGTTTGTGTATGTGTGTTGTATGTGTGTGTATGTGTGCAGATGTGAATGTAGACCCTTCTTTCAGGGGTATTGTGGTGCTTTGAATAAGAATGGCCCCATAGGCACATATTTTTGAATGCTTGGCCATCAGGAAGTAGCACTAGTTGAGAGGAATTATATAATGTGGCCTTGCTGAAGGAAGTGTGTCACTTGGGGTGGGCCTTAGGGTTTCAAAAGCTCAAGCCAGGCCCAGTGTCTCTCTCTTCCTGCTGCCTGTAGATCTGGGTGTAGAACTCTCAGCTTCTCCTCCAACACCATGTTTGCCTGCATGCTGTCATGATGAAAATGAACTAAACCTCTGAAACTATAAGCAATGAAGTGCTTTCCTTTATAAGAGTTGCCATGGTCATGGTGCCTCGTCACAGCAACCCAACACTGACAAGATAGCTATACAGCTGTATGAGGGAATCCTTCTCTCAGGGCTTTTGCCAGCATGCCCAGGTGAAGATGCCACTGTCAGGGCTGCCTGAGGGTAGAGCACACCCCAGCTGCTACAGAGAGAACTAGAGACAGCTGAGGGTCTCCTAAGCAGAGCTGGGTGTGGGACACAGGGGTAGGACCAGGCTTCCTCTGAGAGGGCCTGGGCAGTAGACAGGCTTTCAGTGGCCAGGAAGAAACCATTTTCCATCCCTAAGACTCCCACAGGGACAGAAGATAGGGGGCAGGGGAGGACAGCTGAGGTCTCCATTCCACATCTGTCTACCTTCCCCACTGTGTGGACAAAAGGAAATGCATTCAGGGTGTGCCACCCTGCCCCCAATCCCTCTGCCTTGGTGTCACAGCTGAGTAGCCCACAGAGGCTTCCTGGGGGCTCTGTGGACGTTCATGTTCCTTCCACAGAACAGGAGGAGGCTTTGATGGACAGGCAGTCTGCTCGTCTCTGAGGCTTCAGCAGGCTTGGTTTAATTTCCTGTATGTGTGTTTCTAATCTTCTCCTTAGAGAAGCCTACTGACTAGTCTTTCTGGAATGATGCTTCCATTTGGAAAAAGATGGGACTGTCCTCCTTTCTCCCCACACATGGCTTTTACAAAAGGCAGCGTGGCGGAGTGATTATGGAGACTGGCACACACTATCCAGGCAGAGCTGGCATGGCTGGTGCAGGGTGCATACCAGTCACAGCCTTGGGATTGCTTTACAGGACACTGTAAGTCCCAGCTCAGGGAAAAGGCAGGCTATGTACCTTGCTTGTTCTCCCTCCCTCAGCCTTCCCCACCCCTCAAAAGTCCATCCATTCCAGGAAGTGTTCAGAGGAGAATCAGCTTTTCCTTAGTGCTAGCTTGGGAGAAGTTCCAAGGGACAGGTTCAAGGAGTCTCTGGCTATAAGGCTGGCTTCCTTCTGAAATTCTTCTCCCCTTTGAGAATATCCCCAATAAAATCAGGCTGATATTGGAGCGTGACTATTAAGTAACACTTAGCTCATGGGTGGAAACCAGACAGCATGTAACACTGTTGGTTCCGTGTGGAGAGTCTGGGTTTTGAATCAATAGGAAATTCCACTTGTAGGACTTCTTCTGGGTGGAGGAATGGGTTCCACCTTTGAGAGAGGGAGATGAGCTCGGCCAGTATGGGCTGGGAGGGACAATAATGACAGAGATGGTAGCTGCAGCACACAGCAAATTGGGGGCAGATACAGGAATCAGGCTCTAGAAATCGTTTTAAAGTGTGGCAACATGCCAAGCTGGGTTAGAAGTTCAGCACAAGCCCTAGAAAGCAAGACATTTCCTGCCTCTGAGCTTTCACTTCCTCAGACAGGGAAGGAAAGCTGGAAGGAAGTAGGGAGGGAAGGCCAGTTCTTAGCCCACTGGGGCTGCTGGAATAAAATATCACAAATAGGGTACTTGTAAACAACAGGAATCTATTTCTCCTAGTTCTAGAGGTCAAGGTAGATTAGGTATCTTAGAAGACCTTTTATCCTAGGTAGAGCCTTCCTGCTGTGCCCTCAAGTATTGGGTGGGAAAGTCACTAATCCAGGCTCATGAGGCCTCATCCACATGACATAGTCACCTCCCAAAGGCCCTATTTCCTGACACCATGGAAATGGGGTTTAGAATTTCAACATTTGGACGTGTAAGGGGCAGGGAGGAAAGGAAAAGACAGAAGAGGAAGGGAAGAAACACCAATCGTCTCCAACAGACATCTCTTTATAGTTACATCATTGGCCTGAAGAGATGGCTCATGGGTAAAAGCACTTGCCTCACAAGCTTGATGTCCTAAATTCAATGCCACAGTAGAGAGAGATAACCAGTTCCCCAAAGTCATCCTCTGGCCTCCATCCTTGTACCATGGCATATGCATGCCATAACATACCACATATTCACAGTAATAATAATAATTCAACTTGCATCATTAATTCCTCAAGGGGTATGTGGTGTGTGTTTATACCTGTGCTCACCAATTGTTCATGTATTCTCCATCCACTATAAATTTTTTATATTAAATATCCTCTCAAACCTCAGAAGGAGCCTCTACCTTCCCAGCTTCGTTTCACCACCTGTTAAGTGGGGATCAGAAACACTACTGCCCTTTCTCTTGAGCATCCTGGGTGGAAGGGAAGGATCAGAGTCGTGGGATCAGAACTGTAGGACAACTCCAGGACTACACCAAAGGCTTTCCTTACTCAGTTGTTTAGCTTCCTTAACCTCCCCTGGGTCTCATTTTGCTCACCTGTCTGAACAGTCTTCAACTTAGATCCCACACTCTGGTGGAGGGCCTCATGCATGGTGATGTAAGATGTGTGTGACTTTCCTGGACAGCTCAGAGCATCTCTTACAGGGGAGGGTGTTGGCCAGAGCACATTCTTGGGAAGACAATACGAACCTCATTAGTGTGCTCTGGTTGGATCCCTGGGTGAATCAATGAAGAAAATAGATTATAGACTACATCAGGCAGGAGAGGATGTTGGGTTCCACTTTGCCATTGCCAATCCCTGTACACAATCCTATGGACCTCAGTTTCCCCTTCCCTACAATAGTGCTAAGCCTGTCTAAGTCAGAAGCCTTTAGAACAGCGCCAGACATTACAGAAAGTCCCTAAGAGAAGCGTGGCTGCCATCACTGTTTGATTAGGCCCCAGTACCGCTCTGAATCACATGTAACCAGAAACTCCCAGCTGAAGTAAAAGGAAGAACGCCCGGGTCTCTTGCTTGTTTTAGATCTACGGTGACTCACTAAAGCACATGACAGTCCCTCGGCACTGTTTAGAGAACATGGTGAAACTTTAGATGAAGTTTGGCTAAAGGCAGAGTGATTAACTGCTCTCACGCTGGTCCCCCTTTCTCTCCTGGAAAGCTGCAGAAACTCAGCCAACAAGATTAAATTATCATTATGCAGCACTGATACCCAACACTGTGCCCACTGAGTGCCTCCATTAGCTAGAAAAAGTTTAGCAAAACCCGCTTGCTAGCTACTCACCTCTCACCCCCCCCCCACTTTCCCATCAGAAGACGCCCCCAAGTTTCTATGCACTTATCAAAGACGTCCTCAACTTTCTTCCCAGACTACTTCTTACCAGTCTGGAGTTTCTACCCAATGGAGAAACTGCCTTGAGAAAGATATAAATAGGGCCAATTTAGACATCTTTTTTGTCACTGCTCTACTGAGGGCTGAAGGACAAAATAAAGAGATTCCTGAGACTTCTTTAAATGTTACTTCTTAGTTCTCTCCTATGTTAGAGCAAATGGATTTCAATTATGCCAACCCCGTGAGCAGGAAACACAGAATTGAGGTCTTAAATTCGCCCCATTCACCGGTGATTCAGGTTTGTTTAGGCTGCCAATGAATCTTTGTGCTGGCAGCATTAAGGCGCCTGGGAGCTTGGTTTGATTTCACATAGAAAAGCTTCTCCATTCAGGGCAACATACCAGGTGTGCAAGGCACAAAGGCCTTGATATCCCCATGATTTCTCATTGACTCAGGAGTCAATCACACAGCTGCTGAAGTCCCTTCTGCGCCATGTTGGCCCTGTTCTGCATGCATGCAGCATGGTGTAAAGGAAGCCATGGAGGCCAATCCCAACCCTGTTGGGCTTCTGGCTAGTCAAGGTAGCCTTGGGGAAAACACGTCATTTGCTTTTCTGGCATGTTCTGGGGTGAAGCAGCAGGTGACATTTCTCTGTGAACCCTGTGGTTTGGCACAGGGAGAATGTCACTGTCCCCTTAGTTTGCCCTATCCAGTCCTTGTTTGCTTGCTTTTCTGATGTTTTAGTCTGGATCAAAGCTAATCCTTGTGTCAGGTAAGAACTGGGGAACCTTCTAGAATGTTCTTTCTTTTCGATGAACTAAATATTAGTTTCTGTCACCTCAGCTGTACTTTCAGTTCGTAGAGAATTGGATCATGGAAAAGAAATTTCCTCAGCCTTTCAAGGAAAACTGGATAGACTACCAGGTTGGTATGAAAAACTACCCTGCAAAGAGTCTGTCCTGGTTAGCTCTGTTAGTTTGACGAAGCCTAGGGTCTGAGAAAGGAGTTGCCTGGATCAAATTGGCCAATTATCTTGATTGCTCTTTGAGGAAGGAGACCCCACCCACTACGGGTGGTACAGTCCCCAGACAGGTGGTCCTGGACCATAAAAGAAAGCCATCTAAGCATGAGCCTATAAGAAACCAAAAAAAAAAAAAAGCAAGAAAGAAAAAAAGAAAGAAAAGAAACCAGCAAGCTCTGCTCCCTGGCCTAAACAGCTTTGGTGAGGTTGACAGATGCCCGCTTACATATCTTGGAAGAGAAAGATTGTGCAGTTTAGTTTTGGTTTAGTTGTTTTTGTTGTTGTTTTGTGGTTGTTCAGCTTGACACAAGCTACAGTCATATAGAGAGACCTCAACTGAGAATCCTCCACCAGATTGGCCTGTAGGCAAACCTGTGGGGCATTTTCTTGATTCATGGTTGATGTGGGAGGACCCAGCCCACTGTGGGCAGACCACCACTCCTGGCCAGGTGGTCCCAGGTACTTTAAGAAGGCAAACTGAACACGTCACAGGGAGCAAGCCAGTAAACACTGTGCCTTCATGATCTCTGCTTCAGTTCCTGCCTCCAGGTTCCTGCCTTGGCTTGCTTCAATGATGGACTATGATTAGGAAGTGTAAGTTAAATAAACCCTTTCCTCTCCAAGTTGCTTTTGGTCATTGTGTTTTGTTACAACAGTAAAAAGCAAGCTGGGACAAGGATGTGTCATGGCTGTCCAGTATATTTTGCTTCCCTAAGTCTGTTGTCCAGGCCCAGAAGATACAAGTCATAGCTGACATTTTTATGTCCACAGTGCCTCTTCTACAGCAAAGTGAATTTCCCTGTCCCCTACATACAGACACTGGTACCCTAGAGATTGGGGACCTGAGAGTATAGCTTTCCATTTCACTCAGGACAGAATCCTGCCATAGAAGACATGAGAGCCAGCCAATGCCATCAGTCTGTAGGCAGCACAGTGCTGATGTTTGCCTTGCCTACCTTGGAAGGAAGAATGAAAATCCAAATTCTGGCATTGAATGGAGGGGAAACAGTGTGTGAGTGACTTCTGCAGAGCTCATAAACACACCCAGCCAGGCATGTGGACACAGGGAACACACTTATTCCTGAAACACATGCCACTTGGAAATGTCCTTTATTATTAATAATAATTAATAAATGAATGGTTCAGAGAGTTCTAATTTTCTTTTGCTATCCAAATTAGCATACTCCCCTTCCCCAGTTTTCCTAAATTGCTACCTTTTTTTGATAATGTGTATATAATTACGGCACGCTCTCTGATTCCACCCAAACTCACTCTTTGTTAGGCTGGCTGACTTTGCCTGTGTGCTGTCAGCCACTGCAGGGCTTCCTAAAGAACTGTTATGATGGATGTAATTAATCCAAGATGAGGCTTCCATTTTGCCTCTCTCCCATATTTCTTTCCTTTCCCCCCTCCCAATCACAAAGGGGGGAGAGAGAGAGACAGAGAGTTCTTGTGTTTCTGGTTTATTGGGGTCACTGTACCAGAAGGTTCCATAGCCTCAATGCTGACAGAATTCAAGCACCCACCACAAGCTTCTACTTCCGGCTGCATTGTTCTTACCAATTACCAGAGCGGCCTCGGGTCTCTCCCCGTTAATTGCCGAGAGCAGGGAAGCTTTACTCAGTGCACAGCGTACCCAAGCATGTATGGAGTTTAATGAGTCATACTAACTCTGCACTCTAAGCAATTAGGTAAATCTAGCTGTTAGTTAGTGAGGCATAAAATAAATTTAATCTCTCTTCTAAAAAATCAATTATAGTGCTGTAATGTATAATTCAATTTGGGTCATGCTACATAAATTTTCTGTTTTTAGTATGTTTTTAAACTGGTTGTTATTAGATTTTGCAAGCTCGCTCTCTCTCTCTAAGTCTCTCTCTCGCTCTGTGTCTCGTGTGTGTGTGTGTGTGTGTGTGTGTGTGTGTGTGTGTGTGTGTGTGTAGACTGGATGCAGGGTGAGGGACAGGGACATCATTAGAAAGTCTGGATATATTAATCTCTGCCCCAGTATGTCCTGAATCTTCCTGAAGCACCTACTGTGTGTACTATCTTCATAGATAGTACAGATGATTGTAATAAACATCTGTCCTCAAGGGACACAGCCTAATGGATGGTGCAAAACCAATGGAAATGGAAATTAGAAAATAATGAGTGAGATGGAAAGGGGGGACAGTCATAAGTCAAGATATTGAAGAAAGAACTGGGGATTTCAAACCTGGATGCTACTACTCCATTTTGAAGTCTGCTAGACTAGCATGTGGCCTAAGACAGATGACAATCTATCTGAACCCTGCTCTCCTCGTCCTTAAAATGGGACATCCTGTCTTTGTCACTGTCCTATTGCTGTGGTGAGGCACCATGACCAAGGCAACTTATAAAAGAAAGTATTTAATTGAGGCCTTACTTGTAGTTTCGGAGTGTTAGTCACAACCGTCATGTGTCATGGCAGAGAGCATAGCATCAGGCAGGCATGGTGAGCTTGTACCTTGATCCACAAGCATGAGGGAGGGAGAGAGAGAAAGAGACATTGGGAATGGCATGGGCTTTTGAAACCTCAAAGCCCACCCCTAATGACACCCCTCCTCCAACAAGGCCACACCTCCTAATCCTTCCCAAACAGTTTCACCAACAGGGGATCGTGTGTGCAAACACAGTAACCTATAGGGGCCATTCTCATCCAAATCACCATGGAGACCTTTCAATGGGGTGTTTAAGATAAGCTGAGGTGACATGGGCTGGGCCCACCCTTGCCCCCTGAGTAGCACCTTAAAACTGCACTTGATCAAAAGGCCGAGAAGCAATGCACCTTAAAACTGGATCAGCATCCAGAGGATACAGCTGGATCTTCCCTTCTCTGTTGTCACCATTGGCACTTGACATTGGCCTGGTGTGCAGCAAACATTCGAGATGTACAAAGAGAAGCAGAAGTGACCTGTGTGAGTCTGGGTGGCCTTTGAAGAGGAAGCCAATGAAAAGGGCAGTCTGTACCAGCTACTGTGCAGGGCCCTGGAACCCACCGTGTCTGCTTCTTAGCTCTGTAAGGCTATTGCTTGGTGCAAGAGAGGAACCATGTTCAGTGAGCTTGTCTAAGACCACATGGTAAGGAAGATATAGGCTAGAGACTTCAACTCAGGTCTCCCCACTCTCCTGACCCACCTTGCCTACCTACTGTCATGGGGAGAAAGAAGAGAGAAGGCCATGGGAGCCTGGGGTTCATGGTAGAGCTCTCACTGAGGCTCAGGTCTTAGAAACTCCCTCCTGCTGAAGCCCTCGGGAAGCTATTCATGCCCCCCACTCCTGCCTGCCCGTTGGATTTTGCTAATGGAATTCTTAGGAAAAATTACACACTGTTCCATTTCCCCGCTAATCTCCTGGCAACCGCCATGGTCCCGGACATTATTAAAACTGTTAAGACTTCATCGCAGTTGTCTCTTTCCAATTTTCTTGCTTCCAGGGGGTGCTCAGTGCTGCAGCAAGCAGGCTCACCTCCCCAGTGCTTCAACACAAGCCCAGCAGGTGCATCCACAGCTCTCTCGCAAGACAAGCAGGGCATCAGGCTAGACAGAGGTTTGGGAGAATGTTAAAAATGGGATTCTCAAGCGAGGTTCTGGTAGTCTAGTGGGAGGCCTTGGGCCTCAGTCATTCCCCAACCGCCTGCTGGTTCCCTCCTTGAGACTTCGGGAACACACTTGCCACTGGCTGCATTGGAGAGCGAAGGCTCTGGAGGAACATGCAGCCTTCTGGTCTAATAAGCCACAAGCCTCACTGTGCCATTGGTGGACATCCTTTGCCAAGCCAGTGGGTCATTAAAAAATACATATCTAAAGTAGGGTGGGTGCGTAGCTTCCACAAAATGATTCCCATCACAAAATAAGCCTTTAATTAGCAGAACAACTCGCCCAGATGAAACCCAACTTTCACAGACATATACCCAGGGATGTTAATTATGAAATGAATCTGCGCATGCATGATTTATGGGCCTTTGACTTTAAAGAGAGGGGGAAAAAACCTCAGCTGCCTACTTTATTTATGCCTGCTGCCCTCCAAGGGAATTCACAAGAGACAGATACCACAAAAGGTTCCAGAGCTTTGTAGGAGCTTAACATCCCTTTCAGTGACTTTTATGCATTGGCTTACATCAATCAGATAAATATTTATTGAATTCTCAGTTGCCCAACACAGAGCATGGTATGGGAGGGGAGTGGAGGCAGGGGCTCAAGATGAGTCACCATGATAAGTTATGTAGCTTGGAGGGAACTTACAGAGCTTGAGGCTTCCCTGCTTCATTTTGCAAACAAGGAAACTGAGACCAGAAAATAAATTAACTCGTTAGAATTGCATGGTGAGTTGAGTTTGGCTTTCCTTATACCTGCACCAATGATGACTGGATTTGCCAGATGCTGCAGTAGTGAGCAAAGCATTTGTATAGTGTGGGAGCAGACAAGCATCTGTGTGCATCATGGGAACCACCCTCCCTGGGGAACTGTTGGCTATTGATACATGCTGGGGGAACAGGGAGAGGGATGCTTTGTCTTCAGTTGTGTAGCCACTCCTGAGTTCACCTGGTTCCAATGGATAATGCCACACCCATGTTCATGTGGTCAGCCCTGGTTCAATTCACTGGGTCACAAGACAAATAGAAACTACTAGAAGAGAGCTGGGGAAGGGTTGGCTGGAGTGGAAGGGGGGCAAGTCCATTGGAAATTCGAGTTTTCAGAATGCATTATACCTAGATAGACACTTATCTAAGGATACATTGCATTTAAGATAAATAAGGTTGAAATCCTCATTTGAAATTAAGATCAGGGGCCTTGATCTTCTCTGAGCCATTATATCTCAAACTGCAGAGTACCCAGTGGTCATGAAGAATTGGGTAAAAGTGCAGGTTTCTGAATCTGATCCTCAGGGCATCGGGGTCTGGGTGGCCTGGAGAACCATTATATCCAAGAGGGGTCACAATGGCTGTTTTGTTAAGGTCCAAAGTGGGCCCTGAACATTGTGCTTTTCCTTGGGGCTCACATTCTTGCTGCAGCACTGGGCACTTCACATGCTGGCTGGATTCCTCCATCCCTCCATATTAGTTGATTTTTTTGTTGCTACAACAAAATACCCAAGAAAAGCCACTTAAGCAGGAAGGGTTTACTTTGGGCTCCATCTGAGGCTATATAGCCCCTCACAGCAGAAAGGCAGGGCGACAGGAGGGTGAGGAGGTGGGTGGTCACATTGCCTCTGCAGGCAGTGAGCAGAGATGAATGCTCAGCTCACATCCTTCTGTGTTTTGCATCCTGAGCATCATCTCATCGAATGGTGCCACCCACCTTGTACACTTGAACTCCATCACAGACATGCCTACAGCGCTGTCTCTTCGGGGATTCTAAAGCCGGTAAAGTTGATCGTCAGTATCAACTACCACACCATCCCACATATCTTCCTTGCTCTGTCCCCATGACTCTGTTTAGGCAGGGGACGCTGGGGACATCCTTTCTGGTTTCTATCCTCCCTCTGTGCAGAGGCTTCCTCCACTTTCTGATTCACCCCTCTCTTGCATGTATCCCTTAGCAAGACAGAGTTCTGGAGACCTAAGTGGCTGTGTGGAGCTGACCCTGTATTCTGTGGCCCCCAGCCCACTCCAAGCCCTCCTCCTCATCTGCAGACTCAGCTTCCACAAGCCCTCCCCACCATCTGAACACGGATTTCCACACAGAGCTTCCTCACCCTCCTCCCGCTCACATGCCTTTTCTCTGTTTCTAGCTTCCCACATCCTACCCTGTTCCTTTCCTTTCCCTTTTTAAAAGTCCATGATTTATTCATTATCTACTTTTTTTCATCTGTGTTCAAATATTAAGAAGGCATAGCAAAAAAAAAATTCAAACGTGGCAACGGAGAAAGCTGCAAGCTCTTGTGTCTGTGACCCTTCCCCAAAATAGCAGACACTCATAGCTTGTTGGGCTGAAGCTTGGGTTAGAAATCAACACATGAAGAAACAGTAACAAATATGTATTTCGAAGCAAAGGTATGGTGAAATTATAAAAACTATTTGTGACGTTTCCTCTGAGGAACAGTCTGTGTTAGCTTTGCTAGTGATGTTACAGGGAGGCATAGCATGCTCTTTTTCACAATTCTGCAATACTCCACTGGGTAAATTTAATTTTTCTTTTCATCAGTCCACACTTAGGTTTGTTGAATTTTCATTTTGTTGTATTGCATTTATTTATATGTGTGTAGGTGAGATGGGTGGATGCGTGCTTGCCATAGCATGTGCTTAGAGGTCAGAGAACAACTTGCAGGAGTTGATTCTCTCCTTCTACCATGTGGGTCTGGGAGATTGAACTCAGGTCAGCAGACTTGCCAGCAAGCTCCCTTACACAGTGAGCCGTCTCACCAGCCCAAGAACTATTTACATTTTAACAGTCACATTTAAACCAGCACCAGGACAAACATGCTTACACAGATATCCGGGTGTGCTTGAATGGAACGGAACACACATAAACAGGATGCTTGTATTCTATTCTGTATGAATAGGATACACATAAACAGAATAGAAACATGCAGTTTACAGTTTACCTATATTACCGATTTGGCTCTCGAAATGGATTTTTACCAATGTTTTTGGGTGGCTCTCACTGACATATCTCATGCCCATCCTGAATGTGGTACCGTTAATACTTCGATCAGGCAGACAGAGGAAAACACCTGTTCATCATTTCCTCTTTCTTCTCCTAGTTCTCAGCTTGGTGGGGACAGACTTTGGTTGTTCTTTGAAGTCTCATGAAATGAACTTGGCTATTCTTTTTTTTTTCCCTTTGGTAATTAATGAAGCACACAGGTGTGACTTTCTCAGTATCGTAACCTGTTTTCTGTGGGTAGAACCTCTTCAAGGGTGGGGTCACTTGTAAAGGCAAGAAGGTGTGAGGGTTCACAGTGTGAAAGGCTAGGAAGTTCCAGATCAGAGGCAACATCTGGGTAGGGCCCCCTATGGTGAGAAGCAGAAGAGAAGCCAAGTGCCTGTGTGGGGCACCCACCATGTCCCTCCTTAACAGCTGTGCTCATGTGACTGCCTCAGGCTCTGAGACTGAAAACTTACTCATGCAAGCAAGGCTGAATCTTTTCCTGAGGGCTCTGTCCCATGACCCGACCACTTCCCAATAGCACCTCCTTGGGGACCAGGCCTTAACACCAGCCTGGGTGTCAAGTCGCACTCAGACCACAGAAGGCAGCTCGCAAATCCCCACAGTGCAGAAGGCTTTGTGGCATGAACCCAAAACTCAAGAGCCCAGATCACAGCATGCTCACGAGGCCCACAGACCACCCAGGCACAACTTCTCAGGCATAGAAACAGCCCTTTAGGGAGGGTACCCCTTGGGCTCTCACAGCAGGGGTTCTGTGGTAATCAGTAAGAAGTCTGGAGAGGCAGTTCCAGCCAGCCCCAAACCCCTGCCCTGGCTTGGGAGCACACAGAGGCAGAGCCCAGAGGCTAGGAGAGGTCTGCACCACAAGCAGCCGCCTGGGTGACAGATGGGTGGCTGGGGGTCAAGTGCCAACTTCACAGCCAGTTTCTTGTTCAAGGAGCCTTGGCTCTGGGTTTCCCCACTTAGGAAACAGTGATGTCACATTCAAGAGCCTCTCATGAGACTCAGATGAAACTGTATACAATAAAGCTTGAACCCTCTGTACATGTAGGTTGTAAGCACTGAATATTGATGCCCGAGGTTCCACCATCTGATCACAGCCCTGGTGTAGATTGCCCTGCAGGGGCTGCCCTTCTGCCTACCATAGCTGGGTCTTGTCACTATAAAGTGGCTGAGTGCGTGGGTCCTGGAGTCTGGAGGAGCTGACTCCTTCCTTGCTGTGTGACTCTGAACATGTCACTAAACTCCTCTGAGCTACAATGTCCCCTTTTGAAAAGTGTCTATAGCCACATTGTTTATTCTGAGGCATTAATGGGCTGTGTTGTAAGCCTAGTTCTTGGTTAGGGTTCCATAAATGTCTACTATGCTATTATCATCTTTAATAATTATTGGCCTTGAACACAGCTGGCGATTGCTCTTAAGAGCAGGTCCTATGTAGCCCAGGCTTGCCTCACACTCTTTATGTAATACAAATGGCCTTCAACTCCCAATTCTCCTGTCTCTACCTTCTGAGTGCTGGGATTCTATGCATCAGCCACTACACTTCAAGTTTTACCTGGTTCTGGGCATCAAACCCAGGACTTTATGCATGCTAAGCAAGTTCTCTACTAACTGAGCCACACTGCTGAGAAAAGGCTGAGGGTATGGGGGTGGGGAGTGCATTTCATGCTGTTCCTCATCCTCCAGTCAGTCAGTCATGCAGTCCTGCAAGCTGGTCGCCATGGACTCCTTTGGGTGGATCCTCCTCTGTCTCCCCTCAACTCCCCGCCCAAACATCCCACATGGCTTCATCTTTCAGCTGTGAGATATGATGCCTGTGTCTACCTTCCTGTTGGAAGACCTTGGGTGTGACATATGTGTTCTCTCTGCCTCAGTTTCCACATTTGTAAAGGAACCTCATAATGCTGACTGCAGAGGGCTCAGAGCCGAGGGAAGGAAGACACACAATGGCTCCTCCTCTGGCCATCTTGCAAAAGCTGAGAGTCTCTGGGTCCATCCTTTTCCGGAGCCCCACCTGTAGAATGGGAATGCTGATCTTAGAGGGCAGTTATTCTCCTAGACAAGTAAGTCCCACACCAGACACCATGTGACCTCAGTGCAGCACCACTGCTGGGGAGGGAGGCATTGCTATGAGCAACCAGCAACTCCTTCCTCCATCAAGCCCCTTCCTTGCTGCTGTTCATGTGAGCCAGGCATTCCCTACTCAGGGCCCTCACTCTGGCTGACTTTTCCTGCTTGAAACATTATTCTACCTCACTGGGGCATTCATTCATTTCCTTAGGTTTCTGCTCAGATAGCATCCCTCTGTGTGTCCTAAGTACAATCTCTCTCTCTCTCTCTCTCTCTCTCTCTCTCTCTCTCTCTCTCTCTCTCTCTCTCTGGGTGTCTCTCTCACACACACACACACACTTCCTGTTCCCCTCCCCACTTCAGTCTTTGTGACTCACCAAGCTTCTGGTTGCTTTTGTGCATTTGATTTTGTCTGTCCCTCTGTCCTCAGCCATTACCGAATTCTCATTATGTATTGCTATGTGACACAATCCCTAGAAACCCAGTAGCTCAAAACAACAAACAGGTTATTCAGTCTCACAGTTTGTGAGGATCATCAGACAAAGCTTGGCTGGTGGCTCTCTCATCTTAGGAGCTTACAGTGGAGATGGCTGGTGGCAGGACTGGCATGTCCAAGGTCTGTCTGCAACTTGGGAGCAGCATGGGAAAGCTGGGACTCACTGCACTGGAGTGCCTACATGTGGCTCACCAGTGTGGCTGGATTCACTTTGGTCATGGAGCCCAGGGCTCCTAGAGTGATGGGGCAGGGTGTGGGGGTGGGGTGGGGAGGGCACAAGAATCCTTCTTCACAGCAACACTCTGCCTTGTTCTTCTGCCCAGATCATCACTAAGGCTGACCTGAACTCTGGAGTGGGAGAAGACCACACCTTTCAGTAGAAGGAAGCTGGGGATTCCAGCTCTGCCCCAACCTGCCTCCCCAGGACAGGGCCTTTCGTGCACTGAGTGCAGTGTCTGGCACACAGCAGTTCCTGGCACATATGTGGGTCGAGGGGGACTCTGCATATGTGATTGATTGACTGATTTGTTTATTATGTGCATTATATGCACGTGTGTGGGCTGATGTGCATGTGCCCATGCATGTGGGCACAGGATTTCAGGATTCCTGCTCTATCACTCTCTGTCTTGTTCCCTGGACATGGGATTCTCATTGAACCTGGTGAACATGACAGCCAGCATGCCCCAGCCTCCTCCTCCTTCAGCACTAGGGTTGTAGGTGCCAAGAGCATCATGCCTGACTTAATACCTAAGTGCTGAGGAATTTGAATTCAGACTCTGATACTTATGCAGCAAACACTCTTACTGGCTGAGCCATCTTTACCACTGCACCATCTCCCCAGGCCCCACTATCATCCTTATAGTCCAACCAAGCCACTTCAGTTAAGAACCCTTCACACCTGCCGCCCTTCACACCTGCCCCCTTCACACCTGCCCAGGACCAGGAGTTCTTTCCTAGCTCAACCTTCCCCTCCCATCTGCCAGTTCTGCCTCTGAGTGTGGACTCCTTTCTCCTGCGCAGATGATCCAGATCACAAGCTGCCTGGGGGCTCTGTGTCCCTCAGGGAGGCTTAAAACAGTCGGGAGTTCCTAACCACAAACAGAACAGGGGTGTGTTATACACACAGGCTCATGAATCACAACCACAAATAAGGTGGAGGCTACTGTGCCATTTTACAGATGAGAACACCAGGCCCAGAGAAATCACATCATTTGCCTCAGGTCACACAGCCAGTCCGAGGCCAGCCTGGGGGTTCCACAGAGCCACTGAACACCTGCCCCCATTTTTAGGCTGCGCGGGTGAAAGAAGGACACCCCCAAAGCTTCCCCCTCCCACACCTCTGTGATGTGTCTAGCCCACTGAAACAGGACTTCTGGCATCTAATTTTTCTTCTCCCTTCCTTAGAGACCACTATTTCCCACCCCTGAGATGCTCTGCCAAGGGAGCTGGGTTTAATATTCATGAACCAGCCAGGCATGAGTGATTAGCTGACTGGTGTTAGAGAAGGAGGACTAATTGAATAAGGTATTTACATAACAAGTTAATGCTGTCGCCTGCAGGGCTCCTTTGTAGACCCCCCACCCCCAGTCCCCCAACTTGTTCATCTTTTGCTTTTCCTCCTCCTGGATGGCCAAGGACACAGAGGCGCCACTAGGGTTGATGTCCACAGCATACAAAGTGCCATTAAGAGAGGAAAATAGTTGTACATGGGTGAGGATACCATGGGGCTCATTGGTAACCCGTAAAAGCAGGAGAGTTCTAGGCTTCCTTAAGAGCAAAACCCTTCCACAGGCTCAGAGCTCATAAATGAAGGCTGAGAGCATTGGGTCTTTGACCTAGTTGTATTTACCCCAAACCCTAAAGACTATGGATGGATCAGCCCACTTCTGAGATGCCTCCTTTTCTTTAATGTTCTGGACCCCAGGGTGATCTCTGAAGTCTAGGACTATCTGCCTGTAATAACAGAGGGAGTGAGAGAACTAGGCACCATGTCACAGACAGAGTCCCTGATCTAGGGAGATGGCTCAGTGAGAAATGTACTTGTCAGGCAAGTGTGAGGACTTGAGTTTGAATCCCCAGGATGAATTTAAAGCCGGCTATAGCAGCTCATGTCTGCATTCCCATTGTCCCTGAATCGGAATGGGAGGTGGAGACAGGAGAATCCCTGGAAGCCCGCTGTACATGGCAGAACAAAACAAAGGGACCTTGTTCCAAAGGTAGGAGGTGGGGACAGACACCCGAGATTATCCTCAAAGTATCATGCACATGCCATGGTGTGTGCATGCTTGCACTCTCACACACAGCCAATAAATGAATAAATAATGAAAAAAATAATTCCTCTCTGTGACTGTGAAGGAGAGACATTAGTCACATGTTCGCATTTCCCAAAGATCTGCCTTCAGGGTTAGGCCTGGTCAGAGCTCCCTTGGGGTTCTGGAACTCTGGGTTACAAGCTCGTAAAGTCCTTGATCACCACTGGCTGGGAGGTGTGTGGTGCGTCTGACCTCAGGCGAAAGGAGAAGGGAGCCAAGTCCCCTGGCTGCAGTTGAAAGGGCTCAGCAGCCTCTCCCTGCTGAGGAACTACAAAGATGGGCTGGGCGTGTCTGAGGGGAATAGGAGGCATTAGCTGCTGAGCTACCAGCCCCAATGAGCTGCCAGTGCATTCAAGCCCTGGAACAGTGGACGGTGTCCTGTTAGGGCCACAATAGTCTGGTTTTTCTTGCCAGGCACGCAGAGGGGTAGAACTGGGAAGCTTGTGTGTGACTTCTGGGAGCTGCTGATCCCTCATTTAAAGAATGGACACGATGACAGAGTCCCCTCCTGGGGCTTGTATGAGGAGAAAATTGTTTCATGTTAGGTGCTGATAACAAGAAATTCTCCAAACGGAACCTTGGCAGGTAGAATTGTCTAGGAAGACTAGAATACCGTGTGTGTGTGTGTGTGTGTGTGTGTGTGTGTGTGTGTGTGTGTGTGTGTGTGTGTGTGTGCAATATCATGTCTTGAGTTTCGATCTGTTGGATGGCTAGTGATGGATGAAGGCTAGGTAACTTTCATGGCTCTGAGCTGTGCTGTGGAGGTCATGACTCTGATCTGTCATCCTTGCTGGGCAGATCAAATGGCAGACACTGACAGACAATGCCTGTCACGAAGTAGACTCAGCCAGTTTGCACCTGAGGATAGAGAATCTGGCCTGGAGAACTTCCCAGGAAGGGGGGGGCGGGGGCGCTGGAGCCACAGATCCCAGTGAGCACAAGGCCAGGGGTACCTGGACTTCTGGCTCCAGTGCACCAGCGGGCAAGGCTGGACCACTGTGCATTTTAGAAGTGCACAGCGGCCACTGGACTGTTGACTAAACGTTCCAAACAGAAGTACTTTAGAAATACCTGATGGGAGGGGACACCCACCACAGGGTGGGTCCCTGCTGACACTGGTGGCCTATTGGTTTCTAAGGCCATGCATGTGATAGTGATTATGAGGTAGGAGGCAGCTTTATTGGTTAGCTTCTTGTCCTCCTCAGTAGCTATGTGCTGACACCTTCCTGCTGCTACCACTACGGCCTATCCACTCTCCTGGAATCTCCTACCCACTGTGGGCCGGCTGCAGCTTTCTAATACCAGGATAGCTCAGGACTCTGCTTTACTGTTGGCCTCACCCACTGGGAGGCCAGAACATTAAGCCTGGCAAATGAGAGCCACACAAAACGACCCTGCTGGCCTCCTGGCTGGTGGCTATATGAGAACCAGCAGTTAAACCAATGTCTCTAGATGCTGCCAAACTTTTGTTTTTGTTCCTTCCCCACTATGACATCTTCCCTAGAGACTATAGTGCAGTTCCCATTCCAGTGTCACTCAGACCTGCGGGGTAGCCAGTGGGAGGTGGGAAGACTTATCTACTGTCCCTGACAAGGCTCTCAGTGTCTGTGCCCTGGAACTGGTGGGGTAGGATGTCAAGGTCAACGCTGAGGACCAGAGCTAGATGTGGGTGCGGCACGGAGGCATTTGTCTCCAGGTATAAAATGTGAGCATGGTTAAACACTCGGCAATCGTGTCAAATACTACAGGCAAAGCAATGCTTTTCATATTTTCCCTTTTTATTAATTTATTTTTTACATTCCAATACCAGTTCTCCCTCCCTCCTTCCCCTGCCCCACACCCCTATGTCTAGGCTAAGCAAGGTATCTCTCCATATAGAATGAGCTCCACTAAGTCAATTTGTGCATTAGAGTTAGATCTTGGACCCACTGCCAGTGACCTCATATATTGTCTCAGCCGCACCATTGTCACTTATATTAAGGGAGTCTAGTTGGGTCTTATGCAGGTTCTCCATCTGTCAGACTGGAGTCAGTGATCTCTCACTAGCTCAGGTCAGCTGATTCTGTGGGTTTCCACATCATGGTCTTGACTTTATTCTTATTATTGCTCCTCCCTCACTTCGATTGTACTCCAGTAGCTCAGTCCAATGGTTAGTTGTGGATTTCTGCATCAGCTTCCATCTGTTTCTGGAAGAGGGTTCTAGCTTCTCTGGGGTTGTGGACTGTAGGCTGGGTATCTTTTGCTTTATGTCTGGTATCCACTAACAGTGAGTACATACTATATTTGTCTTTCTGGGTCTGGGTTGCCTCACTTAGGATGTTTTTTTGTTTTTTTTTCTAGTTCATCCATTTGCCTGCAAATTTTAGGATGCCATTGTTTCTTACTACTAAGTAGTACTCCATTGTGTAAATGTACCACATTTTCTTTATCCATTCTTCAGTTGAAAGGCATCTAGGTTGTTTCCAAGACCTGGCTATTATGAATAATGTCACTATGAACATAGTTGAGCAAATGTCCTTGCTGTGTGAGTGTGCCTCCTTTGGGTATATGCCCAAAAGTGGTATGGTAGGGTATTGAGGTAGGTTGATCCCTAATTTTCTGAGAAATCACCATACTGATTTCCACAGGCAAAACAATATTTTTAAAGGCCAAGTTCATTGAAAAGAATCTAGACATTGCTTTTCATTTTGAAATGCATTGCTTTGAAATATCATTATTGGTGCACTTGGGAGTGCTGCTTAGATCTCTCATACTGGGAAGTACTTCACTGCTCTCTCTACCTTAGTCTTAGCCCATGAGCTCTGTCCTCTGGCATTGGCGGTAAGGAGAGCAGAGGGTTGTCATTGGTTTCTAGATTTGACAAAACTAGCAGCAAGAACAGGGAAATGGGGGTTCCCTTGGGAATCCTGATGGGGAGTGTGAGATACAGCCTGGTTCTAACATCTGGGAGAGTCCTCTGATTTGGTGTACCAGAGAGAGGGCAGGAAAGCAAGACCACTATTGTCAGTCCATGAAGCAGAGACAAAGACGAGCTGTCCCCAGGCACTTGGTCCTAACCTCTGGAACTCAGTAGGCCAGATAGAAAACTAGAGGGCAGCCTGGACTGATTGAAGAATTTCTATATGGGGCCCTGGAAAACTGAGGCTCAGAACCCCCACATTTCCCATCATACCCTGCTCTGCTCTTAGAGGACATAGGAGAACAACAACCCTGAAAACAAGCTGGCAGAAAGTGGGAGGTAAATCAAGGAAAGGCAGGAGCTAGTATACCCTTTGCCAAGCCTGTGGCATGCCTCTGCCTCATTACACCTCTGGGATTGGTGAGGAAACTGAGGTTTAGGAGGAGCCCTCCCTGCATACTAGGGTAGACCTGGGTAATCCCACCACCGTCTCTTCAGACCCCCTGCTTCTGCTCTCCCTGCTGCCAGGGAGTTAAAATGACCCTCCCAACTCTAGCCTGCTCAGCTCCAAACTGTCACTTCCACCTCCCTCTCTCCTCTTAACTTTCCCAAAGTGAATATCATTATTAATATTATTTGCCTAATTAACACATTGGCGGAATGACAGAAAACATGCAAACAGGTTTTGCCAGAGAAACTCTGTCTGATTAAAACTGCAACCCGTCTAATTAGATGGAGATTTCTTCATTACTTTCCCCATTTTTAGATGTGCCATCTCCCTCCCCAGTTCCTGTTCCCACTTCCCTGGAAGACGGTTCAGCAGATAAAAGCACTCGCTGCACAAGTGTGAGGACCAGGGTTCGGATCCCCAGCAATCATGTAAGTGCTCAGTGGGCATGGTGGCACCCCTGAAATCCTAGCAGAAGGTGGGCAAAGACGGTTATCCCTGAAGCAAGCTAACTAGCTAGAGTTGCTGAATTAATGAGCCCTGGGTTCAAGAGAGGGACACACCTTAATACATAAGTAGGAGAGAGAAGACATTGGACATCAACCTCCAGTCTTCACTCGCAAATGCACATACATACCGCCATGCATACCTACACACATGTGCCTTGAGCACACACACACACACACACACACAAAGATGATGAATGATTGGAGTGCTTTACTGAAGACCTGACACACAACAGGTGCTGGGAAGAACTGCCTCATGTTCCCATATGGGAGTCCTCCAAAGGGAGTGTTGTAACCACTTTGCAGATGGAAATATCGAGGTTCCCAGGGAGTAGGCCGGTCAAGAGCAGACTGCTCAGATCAAACCCATTCCAACATCCACACCAATTTCCCTTCATCCTTTTCTCATTCATCTGCCACCCTCTTCCTACAGCCACAGTTTTTAGGAAACACGGTAAGAGGTGATGTTACATGACCCAGGGTCCTAAGTTTGGGCCAGCCAGGGCTGTTCCAGTGGCATCTGTAAGAGCTTCAAGAATGTGGGAGCCAAAATGGGGAGGGTGCCAGGCACACTGTGATGAATCAGGTCAAACACAGTGAGGGGTGGAGCTTCTGGGTGACCTGAGAGGAGAAGGCCAGGGCTGGATTACTGGAAAGAGATGGACTGATGTTCCTGCCTCTGGAGTCTGTCCTGGGATTATGTGAATACTTTGTGTGTGTGTGTGTGTGTGTGTGTGTGTGTGTGTGTGTGTGTGTGTGTGTGTGTGTGTTCCCTAGAGCCAGAGGTAAGAGCTCCACATTTGCCAATGAGGAAACAGGTTCAGAGAGGTTGAGAAACAGGGGCAAGGTCACACACCTCAGAAGTGGCTGGTAGTTTCCTGTGGGAAGAGCTTGAACACCTCATTCTGGTGACTCCCAGGGCACCTTAGGCCTAGTGGGCGGTGGCTGCAAAGCTGTTCATCCTACAAACTGGCAGGGGCCTGGCTTTCTCTGTAGTGGTTTGAGGCCTGCAGGCCAATTTTACCAGGAAGCCCAAGCCCCACAGGGAGCATGATCAGAGGCGGGCAGACAAGCCTTATTAACTGGATCCAGTGCGGTACCGTCACCATGGCAGCCAGCCTGATGCAGACCAGGTGGTTTTTATTACCAAACTTGGAAAACTTTACGGTGGCGCCAACAATGAATCTTTATTCTGCTGTTAATAGTGTGTCTCTTATTAGCATGCATCTTTCCCCTTCATAATAACCTTTACATTTCCAAGCCACATTTATAATTAAGTCATTAATCCCTTACTGGAATTTCTTGTTTTTTCATAAGCAGCAAACCCAGAAGTCTCCTTTGCCTGGTGAGAACAGAAGGCTGGGTGCTCCCAATTGCCCTGGCAATGTCATCACAATTATTGGATCCCAGCAATGTGCTGATAAGATCAGGGTTGGGAACATCCTGTCTCTGAGGGGCTCATAGCCTGACCAGGGGTCTTCTCCCACCCTCTGTGGCTTCCCTGCCAAGAGTTAATCTGGTACCTGACAGCTGTTAGCTCAGTGGGATCATTGCTGCCGGGGGTTGTGGGGGGGGGGTTCAAAGGGTCGGCAATGATCTCAGTGGGTTGTAGCTGGGTTACTGGTGCTAAGAACCAGACTGTCTCATTAGGAGCAAGGAGCACATTGGTTGACCCCTGGGCTTCTGGAATGGACTGAACTGTGTCTTCACCAAGTGTATATCCTGTTACTTCAGGACTTGTTTTGGGGCTCTGTCTTTATAGAAGTGAGATAAAAAGAGGGTGCTGGGGTAGACCCTAATACAGTAAAGACCGTGTCCTTTGCACAAGAGGAATTTGGGACACAACATACACAGAGGGTGACAATGGAAAGACAACAGGAAGGAGATAGCCATCTCCAAGAGAGACCTCAGAAGACACCAGCCTGCCCACTCTGATCTTGAACTTCAGCTTCCACACCTGTGAGGAAATTAATTTCTGTTGTCATCGACAGCCTGTGGTCCTCTGTTTCAGAAGGCCCAGTGAGCTTGTTTCTGCCCAAGTACATTTTGGGTCCTCCATGGAGCTGTGCTTGGGATCTGTGAGAGTACAGGGATGGAAAGACCAATGTCTCAGCTCTGTCTCAGGCCTAGTTTAGGAAGTGGCCTGCCATGTCATCAGTGTAGGGGTTGGCGGTTGCTCTACAGGGTCTCTACCAGTTCCTGACTACCAGGGGTAGCTGCTAGAGGTAGTGCTCAGGTAGGCTCTATACATGGAAGCTGGCCTTCCTTCTAGGTAGAGGTTTGAACTTGTGGTCTGCTTCCTAGGAAGCAGTGAGCCCCACACAGCATGAAGAACCGGGTGTCAGTGTAGCTGAGAGTAGGGTTAAGAAGGTCCTGGCAGCCTTAGGATGCACACATCCTAATGTTAGTCACAGATGGGCTGGTATGGGGAGGCTTGGTCAGTCAACTGGCAGTCTAGAGTGGACTGACATCTCAAGGCTTGTAGCCCACTCCTTTCTGCCATCGCTGCCTTATAGTCTTCTCAATTACCAACCCTAAGCTGATTTTTTTCAAGATTTTGCCTGAGAGCCATCAGTGACTGGCAGTTCTTTGCAGGATGACCTACCAGCCACTGTTCAGGCTGCCTCTTGTTTACGCTTCGAGGTCATTTCAGACACTCTGCTGTCAAACCTTCTTCTCACTGTGAAGCATCTGAGCATACTCTTCTGCGTGTTGTTTCTATCCATCTGTCCACCCACCCATTACATATTCACATAGTATCTTCCTTGGGGTTTTTGTCCTCCTCCGGTAGTCATGTGATTTGAACACAGCAATGAGGGTTCACAGCCTCTCCCCTCTCAAAATCTAGAAGGAGCTAGATGTCAAATCTCCCAACTGAGAATGACATGAAGGGAAAGACGGTGGGGGATGGGCAATGAGGGTGGAACCAATGGGACTGGAGGTAGAGGAGTGGCATCGGCAAGATGAGACATGAGCCAGGAGTCAGGGCTAGACAGGAAGAGGGGGAAGGAGAATGCTTCAGATGGGCAGGACAGTCCAGGCCAAAAGACCAGAGCAGAATGAGTAGCAAGCACTGGTCAGGAGAGGAGAAGTAGGAAGAAAGTACTTGGGAGATCATGGCAGAGATGATGTCTTGTTTTGGGGTTGTTTGTGGCTTGTGCTGGGGACTTAGTAGGTCCCTATAGATGGAAGGACATTACTACTTGTCACCGTGTATATGAGGATGGCAGTTTGTTCTAAGATTTTGTAGCCTCCCAGGATTCCAGTACCCAGAATCCTTTGTTCTTCTACCCCTGGCTAGCCTCCAATTTCCTATGCAGCTGGTGATGACATCAATCTTCTAATTCTAATCCAATCAGAGTGCTGGGATTACAGGCACAGGCCACTGTCTAAGTGGTCCTGAGGATGGGACCTGGTTCTTTTTCAAGCAGGCTTGAAAAAAGCCTCCACTAACTAAGGTCCAGCCCCAGACACCACTGTTAGTCTTTTACTACATCTTCTTCTAGACTTTTTGAGTGAGAATTACTCGAATGTCTATAGGCTACCTTGGTGTAAGGAGCCACTTTGTTTCTCTGCACCCCTACCCCTGCACATCCTGGTGTCCCATATGTCTTGCATGCATTCACAAAGGCCAGTTTGCTGCCCTGTGGTTGCTGCCATGTTTTGGTACTCTCCTCTGTGATGTCACCTCTGAGGCCTCTCCCAGCTCGTCAACCCCTCTGCTGAGGGGGGCCATATATCACAGCATCAAAGGAATGTACATCCAGCCAGCACTGAAGCCACCATGTGGGACTCTCCCTGAGGCAGAGAAAGAGCTTATTCTACATTCTAAGTGAGAGTTGGACATAGGGACATCTGTCTGACTGTCACTTGAAATCAATGCCCAGTGTACCTGCAGGCCTTGTTCTTTGAGGCTCAGACTGGGGAGTTGGACTCAGGAGCCAGGAGCTGGATGAAGGCAGGTGATGCTGGTTCCCCAGAACCCTGCCCTCTGGATGCACCTGCTCACAGAAACTCATGCAAACCAGTATATAGAAAATGGCCCACCCCCAAGATGGCCCAGCTTGCTTAAAACATCTGAATTCACATAGATGTGGCTTGGAATATACAGTTATTAATATTTTACAGATTGCTATCAGCATGCTTTATTTTTACTCAGCACTGTGAGGATGTCTGTGTATTATTCTCATTTGTCAACTTGATGAGATCTGGAGTCTTCTCGGAGAAGGGCCTCTGGGCACTCTTGATGAGGTTAGTTATGGTAGGAAGACCAGCTCACTGTGGTTGGGAGCCTGGACTGTATAACGGAGGAGAAAGTGACCTGAGTACCAGCATGCATTGCTCTCTGCTCACACACTGCAGAGACAGTGTGGCCAGCTGCCTCAAGCTCCTCCCACAGTGACTTCCCTGCATAATGGATTGCAAATCTGCAATTGTAGGCCAAAGGAAGCTCTTTCTCCCCTTAAGTTTTTTTTAAAGACTATTTTATTGTGGCTAAGACACCATGTTAGTGCAGTCTTTAATAGGCACATGTCCTACAGAGTCTGTTAAGTGGATGTGTTTAACTCAGCACTCCCCTGTTGTTAGGTGCTTTGCTTGTTTCTGGATAGTTATGATGATAAATGAGAAGCCTGGAATATTCCCACATATTGGACTATCAGTCAGTATCCTTTGAGTTAGAGTGACCAAGTTAACATATGTAAGACTCTGATCTGTGATGTCCACTTGTTGTCGACTTAGATCCTTAACTTTAATCACTATAGGAACCCACCTGGCTGTACTACCTCTCTTTCATAAAGCCAGGAGTGATCATTACAGTGCAGATCAGGGCTAGGGAGATGGTCCAGCTGTTTAGAGCACTTGTTGCTCTTCCAGAGGACCCAACTTGGATTCTCAGCATCCACATGGGGGCTCACAACCATCTGTGACTCGAGTCCCAAGGGATACAATGCCTTTTCCTGGCCTTTGTGGGAACTGTACATGTGTAGTATACACACAAAACACCCATACACATAAAATAATAAGAATAAAAATAAAATAACATTCAAGTTCAGGACTTTAGAAAGGATAACAGGAACTGGCCAAGGATGGAAAGTAAACCATAAAATCAACCAAGGAAGACTTTGAACCAAATACCTAAGCATAAGTGGGTAGTTAATACAACTGCCTATGTCTCTACCTACTGTGGGGATCTTGTCCTGATGGGATGCTCCCCTCCTTAGCTATTGATTCCTAGTAAGGAAGAATTCCCTTACCCGAATACGGTAAGGTGAGGCACTGCCACATCTGTCCTCCTGGGATAGGATCACCCAGATCCATCCTGCCCGCCAGTCCATGCTAGCTGGTCCATACTGTGGCAGGCACTTACCTTCTGTTATGTGGGTGCCAGGGACCAAACTTAGGTCATCAGGCCTTATATTAGGTGCCTTTTACCACTGAGCCATCTTGCCAGCTCTTTGTCTTGTTTTGATCATGTCAGATCCTACTTGGCCCAGGCAGGAGACTCACAAGGTGTGTACTGTCTCCCACTTGGTAGTTATGCCTTCTTCAGGAAACAGGAGAAAGTGTCCTTCCTTCCCTCTTCACACTTTGGTATTGGCTATTATTTGTAGATCCTCTCAGATTATTCCTCTCCATCCCTCCCTCCCTCCTCTTCTCTCCTCTTTCAGCTTTTGCATTTTTTTTTGATACAGGTAGCTCAGGCTGGCCTTCAACCTACATTAATCCTCTCCCTTCAGCCTATTGGCTGCTGGGTTTACATGCCAGTGTGTCCTGCTAGGTTTTCATTTGTTTGAGACGGGGTCTCACATAGCCCCGGCTGGCCTGTAACTCCGTATGTAGCCTTGAACTTGAACTCTTGATTTTCCCATGTCCACCTTCCAGTTGCTGGGATTACTCCACCACATTTCCAGATGCAATTAGAAAACGAGCCATCTACTTCCTTGCTTGATGCCTATGCTTGCAGTTCTGGTGTTTTCTAGGTTACATAAACAACAGTGCCCCTTACCCCATGAATCAGGCCTTGTGGGTGTCTGGAGAGGGGTGCTGAAGTCATCTGACACCTTCATGTCACAATGTGTTAGGGAAGGTGAGAGCTCCAAGCTCGCAGTGCAGGTTAATGGAGGCCTCTTCCCAGGAGGCCCCTTGTCTGTGCAAGTGATTAGTGTTCTTACACTGATCATCGCAGGCCATAAAAAGCAAGACTGTAATGAAAGTGTGACAAGTGCACAAAAGCCTCCACATTTAGGGTCTCTTTTTTTTTTTTTTTTGGTCACCTTTGAGGTAATGTTTATAGATTTCCCAGATTATTTCTGATCCTCCCCTCCTCATCCGTCCTTTCCCTCAGTTTCTCCTTCTTCTCCTATCTTCCATCTTTTTTTCTACTCTCTTTCTTCTCCCTCCCTCCTTCTTCCTCTTCCTTGCCCTCCTCCTCTTCTGGTAATGGGTTGCTTGTCCCCAAGATGCCAGCCACCTGCCAGAGACTTGAGAGAAGGAGATCAGTTTAACTAACATAGGGAAAAGTCAGACTGGCCTCAGATTGCCTGAGCTCGAGGTCTGGACCCTCCGCATAGCACTTCTAGGAACACTTCACCTTTCTGGCTGTGGCTGTCTCTTGTGAAATCTAGACTTATGGGATTAACTTAATTCAATAATATAATTAACGGACAGTGCTTAAAACCTTGTTTGGCACACCGTCGGGGTCTAATAATTGCTGAATGTTATTATAATTATGAGCATCCTGTTCCCTTCCCCAAATGGGGATGTAGCTCAGTTGGTAGAGTGTTTGCTTAGCATGAATGAAGCACTGGTTCGGTACCCAGCATCAATAAAGTGGGCATGGTGGTGCCTGCCTATAATCCCAGCATTCCAGGGCTGGAGGTAGGATGAGCAGGATTGAGTTTGAGGCTACTCTGGGATACATGAGACAATGTCTCAAAGCATAAACAAACAAAGAGAATCCCCTCCCCAGTACTCCAGCTGTAACTGCACACTATGCAAAGAGACCCAGGTGACAGCCACTCCATTAATCCTTGGGCTTCTTGCAGTAATGGGAGGAGACTTATTCTGGTTTTCCTGCTCTTGGTCCATCACCCACATCTCTAAAATGTGAACCACTGCTCCCTACCTGCCATACACAAGAAGGCTGGCATTAATTCCAAGCTCAGAAGCACCTCTCAATGGGGAGGTGGGGGAGCATGGTAGCTGTCATCTAGCCCACATGCTCACAAACTCAATCTTTTATTTAACCAGATGTCACTTTCACAGACCCGGGCTGCCACTCTGTCTTCATTCATGGCCTTGCACTTGAAGGCTACAGGTCAGCCGGGAATTTAAAATACAAAATGAACCTTTCAAAGTGATGTTTAGTGCATTCCCAGTGCTGTGCAGCCATGACCCTCCCCTGCAGAGTTCTGAAATGCTCCATCACCTCAGAAGAAAACCCCATAAGAAACCATTCCCAGAAGATGAGCCCTCGAGAGTCACCAACCATATCCAGTTGTGAAATCATTCTTAAGTCAGTCACTCGTGAGGGGAGTAGACGTAGCATAAATGGCCCGTCAAAATCCTCCTGTCTAGAAGTTCCTAAATCCCAAACTGTGAGGCTCCTGTATGAAGGTGTGACTGAATGAATGAGTAAAATGCCCAGTACAGGGTGGAGCACATAAAAGATGCTCAATAAGGGTGCCTGTGATGGTTCATACCCATTGTCAACTTAACAAGATCTAGAGCCGTCTAGGAGACAAAGCTCAAGGAATGTGTGCAAGAGAATTCCAGGTTGGATTCACTGAAGTTGGAAGACTCCCTTAATGAAGATGATATTCATGGGCCAGGGATCCTAGTCTGAATGGAAAAGAGGAACGGAGTGGAGCGCCTGCTTCCGCCTGTCTCTCTCTGCTTCGTGACTGAGGATGCCATGAGACCGGCTGCACACACTTGCCTCCATGACTTCTCTACTAGAATGGGCTGTATCCCCACATGATGGGCCACAGCACACACACACACACACACACACACACACACACACACACACACACACATTAACTGCTTGGCTTGGTGTTTTGTCACACTGGGAAGAGCTGCTAATACAGATAATGTCAGAAGAGTGTACAGAGCACATTCCAGCCATTCTGAGTTGCCAAAATTACAAAGCAGAAAAATGGAACCCACACAGGCCTCCGAGGCTATGGACAATTCAGTTCGCATGCTTGGGTAAGGCTTCTTGGCCATCAAAGCACTGCTTACCCTGGTTCCAAGCTGCAGCGGAATCAGTATCTGCAGCCTGCTCCCTTGCCAGTGTGAGTTACCAGCTTCTCCACTCTCTGCAGCTTTTTCTATCACTCCAAACTGGCTGCTCTTCTTTTCCTTTTTCCAGTGTTATTCAGAAACAGGAGAGCATATTATGTAATTTTGAGCCACCTGTTTGCAATCACATTTCCTTTTGTGGAAGGGTTTTGAAGTTGCTTCCAGGAGCTACCTAGAAATCAAATGGCAGGGCTCACACCTGCACAAGACACTCTCTATGCTGAGAGCTTCCCACCTCCTCATCTCATGGGGACTGCTGAAATTAGGCATTACCCTTGCCTCTCAGACGGCACCTTGGCCTTAGGGGACAGTATCACGTGGGTCAATTCTGTGTGTGTTTCTTGTATGTGCAGGTACATTTGCATGTATATGCACAAATGTATGGAGGCTAGATGCTGGGTGCCATCCCTAATTGTTCTTCACCTTATTCTTTGAGACAGGGTCTCTCATTGAATGGAGAGCTCATCAGTAGCAAGACTGATGGCCAGTGAGCTCCAGAATCTTCCTCTATTTTCACATGGATGAAAAGCCAGCTATCCACACTTAGGTCTTCATGCTTACATGGTCAGGATTCTTATCCCATAGTGATCTCCCCATTCCCAACCTTTTGACATTGTCATCTACAAAGTTCAGGCTTGAGAACCATGCAATCAAGTTATGAAAATAAGCCAGGTGGTGATGGGGCACAGCTTTAATCTCAGCATTCGGGAGGCAGAGGCAGGTGGATCTCTGTGAGTTTGAGACCAGCCTGGTCTACAAAGTGAGTTGCAGAATAGCTGGGACTGTTACACAGAGAAACCCTGTCTCAAAAAAGCAAATAAGTTATGAAAATAATGCTGAAAAATCACATAATGTTTTAACTACATATAAGATTGTGTATTGGGCCACACTCATAGCTGTCTTGGGCACATGTAGGCTTCAAGTTAGACATATCTGGGTCATCTCAGTGGCTCCTACTAGGGTAAATGCCTAGTTACACTAGCACCTATCCTCCAGTGTCTTCCATGTCTCTGCTGGTGTCTCAAGGGTTGCCAACTCAGGTCCCATTTCAGAGATCCATACCTTTATCTACTTGATAAATATATGGAGGTCATAGATGTGCCCAGCCCTGTGCTTCAGGAGAGGCCCTGCAGAGGTCCTGTAGAGACTTGGCCCCTGAGGGCTTCCAAAGATCTACACCAGAGCTGGGAAGATGGCTCAGTGGAGAACAGTATGGGCTGGTTAGTTTTTTTTCAATTTGACATAAGCTGGAGTCACTTGGGCAGAGAGAACTTCAACTGAGAAAATGGCTCTATCAGATTGGTTGGTAGGCAGGTCTTTGGGACTTTTTAAAAAATTAATAATTGATGTGGGAGGCTCGATCTTACTGTGGGTGGTGCCATCCCTGGGCAGGTGGTCTTGGGTTGCATAAGAAAGCAGGCTGAGCAAGCATGGAGAGCAAGCCAATAATCTCTGCTTCAGTTCCTGCCTCCAGGTTCCTCCCTGAGTTCCTGCCTTGACTTTCCTTCATGATGGACTATAAACTCTAAGATGAAATGAGCACACACACACAAACACCCACTGCCAAGTTTCTTGTGCCATCTTGTTTAGAACAGAGCTCTTGCCTTGCAAGCTGAACCGGAGTTCAGATGCCCAGAACTCACATAAAAAGCCAGACAGAGCCGTGCACGCTTGCAATCCAGGCACTAGGCAAGCCGAGACAGGCAGATTCCTGGAACTCACTGACCAGACAGTCTAGCCAATCCTGGAGCTAAAGGTTCAGTGAGAAACCTAGTCCCAAAACATAACAAGGTGGGGAAATTCAGGAAGACAACTGGCTTTTGGCCACATTCATATGCAAACACACACACACACACACACACACACACACACACACACACACACACACACACACACTCACACACACCGTGAAAGCAGCCACAATCCCCAACCATCCTGGTTCTGAAGACAGAAACTTCATTGTTCTTTGGACTTGTCAGGATATCTGAAATTTTCCATCCAGAATGCTGGGAAATTCTCTTTTCTGAGTCAACTACCTGTCTTTATACTTTTGATGTTTTGATGTTTTACTATGAAAGAGAAGAAACCTCTAGGCTGTGAACACTTAGTCATCTAAGTCCCTGCAGGGGTGACTGCTCTGTTCTTGCCCTCTGATGGATAAGCTCCTCTCAGTGGCTGGTGGATCTCCTACAGGAGTGGGTCTGACTCTAGGATGTCACCTTTGGGATTCTACTTTTTGTTCCTTCCCCAAGCTTTCCCTACCTCTCTGGTTCCTCTTCTAGACTGTTGACAGATGGGTCTATGGTCCTTCTGGTCTGAGAGGACATCAGATTCATTTCCAAGGGCTCTGAGCTATACCTTCCATGTTCTTGCCACAGCAGGTGACAATGATAAATATCTAGAGACCCAGCCCTATGGTCCTGTCCCCTCCAGGGTCAACTGCACTGTTCTTCTGTCCTCTCAGATTGGCCTGCAATTCGGGGCACATGTAAGATGAAGGTCCTAAGCTCCCTGCTGGGAGGGAGGAATGGGATTGATACCCAAACTGACTGATGGGATTTCCTGCCACCCTGGGATGCGGCAACCATAAGATCAGACTGAAGATGACAGAAGTGAGGCCGTGCAATGCTTCTTAGGGATAACATGGAGGGTCTCAGGCTCACACTAGCCCAGGTGACAGAGGTCGGTGGGGACACAGCAACACCAGCTTTCAGCACATGGGAGCTGTTCTGTTTCCACACTGAGACATTTCTCATGGATGCTGCTGTGCAGGTGAAGGATGCTTCTGTTTAGCCCTATGTAGACATCACACAGCACAAGTGTTACTGCCCATTCACTGTTAGATTTGGGTCAGCTTTCTCCTGTCCGGGCAGGGACCATGGGTAAACAGCTCACCTTGCTGAGGTCAAAGTCACATATCTCAGCCACTGCACAAAAACTATTTCAGGAAATGGTATCAGCGGAGGATCAATGAACTTACTCAGGTAGCTGTCCACATGTCCGAGGGGTGGGGAAAATACAGGATGTTTTAAATTAGTGGCGACCCCCAAACTTTAAAATTATTTTTGTTTTTACTTCATAACTGTAATTTTGCTACTGTTATGAATCATAATCTGATATGCTGGATGGTCTTAGGTGACCCCTGTGAAAGGGTTGTTTCACCTCCGAAGGAGTCTCAACCCTCAGGTTGAGAACTGCCGTTTTCAGTGAACTGGGCCTGCCTGGCAAGATGGTCTTGTCATGCCCCCTTGGTGAATGGAGAATAGGGCCCAAAGGGTTTTGGACACGTTTGTCACAGGGTCTCATTTGTCATTACAAAGGGTACTATGTGTCCGAATCAGCCAGAGTGGGACCTGAGCTGACAAGGTGCCCGGGAGGAGAGTGAGGGACTCACAGTCATGTGTGCAAACAAGTCTAGCCAGAAAGGGGGGCACCTTGGAGTGCTGCAATCAGAGCAGCTCTGAGTCTAGAGGAACAGGTGTGAGAAGCAAACTGTGAGCAGGTGAGATCTGCCCTGGACCAAGTCTGTGAGGAAACTCCCGGCAGACTGGCCTGAGGAATGGCACCAAGGAATGTGCCTGGCTAGCCCTGGCAGCTAGCCCTCCCTTCTCTCTCATATTGTGTTCTGGGTCCCCCAAGGTTTAGCTAACACATGTCTCTTCTGCAAATCCAAGTCTTGCCTCAGCCCTTCCTATACAAAGGCGCTTCTGTGGACTCACCCTCCCAGAAATGACACCTCCCATTGGGATTCCATATGGGGGTGCGGGACTAGACAAGACATTCAATGCACAATATGACCTGAAGTCAACACAAGGACTCACTGCTTCCTTTGCGAAGGAAGGTTGCTTTCAAAGCTCATTGATGCCCTCTTGTTCTTTGCAAGCACGTTAACATGAAAATGGCATTACTCTGGGGCCATCCTCGACCACCTTTCTTTCACATTGACCTCCAATGCCTGAGACAAAACTGGCTATAAGAATTGTTTGTACAGAGAAAGTAGAAGACCACAAATCCTACTTCCAAAAGTTATCAAAACTCCAAACATGGGCCGAGGAGACAGCTCAGGAGGTGAAATGCTTGTCTTTCAACACTGAAGAGCTGAGTTCAATTTCCAGAGCCAAACATGAAAAAAGCAGGGTGAAATGGTGTGTGCTTGCAATCCCAGACACACAGCCAGCTTAGGCTATGTCAGTGAGAGCCTCTCTCAAATAAAAGGTAGATAGCATTGGAAGAATGATACCTCTATATGCGCGTGCACACCTGTGCGCCCACATGCATAAACACACATGTGCACACATACGTGTGCACACAATAAAATGTGAGTAACTGGAAAAGGAGCATGCCACTGTGCTCACTGCTTGCAAGGCTCTTTAGGTACTCCTTCCCCCAATGTTGTTGACTATATGTTCTTTGGCTCTCCTCTGCCCAGTCAACAGTTCTGTGGTATTTTTATGGGCAGAATAGAAAAAGGCAATCTGGTTTTCCATTTGGCACTGTCTGCTGTGTTTTGGGTTTCATTTATGAATGTATGGGGAAGTTGGGAAGTTTTTTTTTTTTTTCCCCCACTTTAAAACCCATTGCTGTTGGGTCAGGAGCATTAAGACTCATAGAGAATCCAGAAAATCTTCCATCTGAGCTCCTCCACACCTGAGCTGTCAGTGTGCTGTGTGTTGGTACTTGAATATGCAGGATCAGCACTTGTCTTCCAGCAGGAAGGAACTTCTGTTTGGGCCAGACGCCGCTTTAAGCCAGGTCTCCCATGAAGAGACACACACACAGCTGATGGCAGGAATTTCCTTACACAGGCTTCTGGCTCAAATACTTTCTTGTTTCTCCTCATGATCCACAGGCAGAAAGTGATTTTATTAAATGCTTAGCCAGGTCTGATGATACAGGCCTGTAATCCCAGGTATGTAAAAGCTGAGGCAGGAGGATAACACATTCGTGACCTGTGTGAAATCCAAGTTTGAGACCAAGCTGGGCAACTTAGTCAAAATAAAAAGCAGTAGCCTAGGAAGATGGTTCCGAAGGTAATGTGACTGCCCCAAAGCATGAGAAGCTGACTCTGAGCTCTGATAACCCATGCAAAGCTGGGGACAGCAGCACATGGCTCTGACCTCCACTCTGGCATGTGCCCACATGCATGTGCACACACACACACACACACACACACACATGAACACACACTCTTCTGCTGCCTGAAGGCTGCAGTTAAAAGATCTCCAATGAACACTGGAGGGAACTTGGTGCCAGGTGGTGACTGTGGGGCCTGCTGGCCAATCCTAACAAGCAACTGTCTTTTAACAAGGGAAGAAAAAGAAATCCCATGGAATTCTGAGCACAAGAGAGGTGGATGCAGAGGAAAGCACTTGGCGGAATGACCAAGACCAGCCATGGGCCTGTCCACCTCTGTCCTGGTCCTCCCGTACCAGCCAGCTCTGTGGTGAATGACAGAAATTTGCCAAGAGCCACCCAATACCTAGATAAAGAGCCTCAAATGTCCCCAAGGAAGTGGTCATAGGTATCCAAGCCTGAGGCCCCACCTCCTTCTACCATCACCCCCAAATTTTAGAGATTGGTTTCTGGGCTTGTCTTTTCCTCTAAAAAGTAATGATAAGATGCTCTCGCTTGGGAGAAAGATGATTAAATTTCAAATTACTCAGCCTGCCAGATAAGATTGACATCTCCAGATTGTGGCAGGCCAGAGACCAGTTTTGCACACAGGAAGCTTCACCAGCCACCGATTTGCCACGTTGCTGCCACATTGCTGGGTGACTGAAATGGAGCAGCGTGTTTAAAACTACATTAAGGGGCAGCAAACACAGTAATGAGGGCATTTGTTATACTGTAAGGAGCTTTGCAGAACATGGAAATTACCGACATGGCGATTATGATTGTGAACTGGGTGAGGGAAATCAAATCCATCCCCCCTACCCTCACCCTCCCTCGGAGACGGGGTGAAGGAAAGAAAAACAAGCCCCTCCACCCCCCACCAGCAGGCAGGGGCTTTGTGAGGGAGGAGCTGTGGGGAGTTATTAAACACTTTAATAACACGCAGAGTTCTGGTTTCAGCTTGGGTTTGTGGGGGTTTTGATCAGGGCCGATTCTATAGCTGGACTACCTTCCCCAGGGCGATCAGGGGGTGACCACAGGAGGCAAAGGGCTGGTCCAGCCTGGCATCTTATTTCAAAGCTGCGCCAGAATGCAGTCTGGCTCTCATTTTCTTCCTAATGGCTTAAAGGCAATGAGCAGACTTCTCTGTCATCTGGGCTTGTCACCAGACTGAACTTAGAGTGGAAGCAGGTGTGTGTGTGTGTGTGTATGTGCGTGTGAATGCCTATCTGAGTATGTATGTGTGAGTGTGTGTATATGTGTGTGCGTGCCTATGTATATATGTGTGTATGTGAGTATGTATGTGTGAGTGTGTGTATTTGTGTGTGAGTGTGTGTGTATATATATATATGAGAGTATGTGTATGTGTGTGGTGTGTGAGTGCCTATGTGTATGTGTGTGTAAATGTGAATTCAAGTATGTGAATATGTATGTATGAGTGTGTGTATATGTGTGTGAGTGCCTATGTATACGTGTGTATGTGTATGTGAGTATGTATGTGTGAGTGTGTGTATGTGTGTGAGTGTATATATGTATGAGACTATGTGTATGTGTGTGGTGCGTGAGTGCCTATGTGTATGTGTGTGTGTATGTGTAGGAGAGTGTGTGTATGTACTGCATGCAGGGCTTTAGCCAAAATCTAAGGAGGATGTAAACAAGGTGTTATATAAAGACAGGTTGGAGTGTGGTGTCTTTTCACATGCAAAAATGAAAAATAGGCTGCAAAGGGTAGCCACAAGGACCCAGTGGCATTCCCTAACATAACTACTCAGCTAACATGCTCAGCAATTTCCAGGCCTCATTTCCCCTTGTGCAACCTTGAATCCTTTCCCAGAGGAATTGTTGCATCATCCTTGTCCCTCCAGACTTTCAATTCAGTCCTTTGGACACCATTTGCCGCACCCATTTCCCCACACAGCAGCAGGTTCTCTGAGGCCCACACCCATGAAGAGCAGGGTTTGAGTGAGTCAGATCTTTTAAACCTAGTCTTGTTGAAGAGTCAAACCCAGAGCCATGCTTCTAATCGCTGCCCCAAAGAGGCCCAATGCGAGAGGTTTGAGAGTTTGAGGTTAGATTGGGCTGCATAGCAAGGCTCTGTCTCAAAAAGAAAATTAAAAAAAAGATCCTGGGAGGCTGCTCAGGCAGTCAGGTTCTTGCTACACAAGCATCAGAGCCCGAGTTCAATCCCAGCACCTACATAAAGAACTAAGTGTAAAGTGTGTGTGTGTGTGGGGGGGCAGTGTATACTTTTAATCCCAGTACTTGTGAATCAACAAGTACTGCCTGCCTAGTGTAGTGGGAGAGGGAGCCCCAGGCCAATGAGGCCTGTCTCAAAAGAAAAATAAAATAAAATAAAATAAGAGAGAAAGAAAATGGGAAAAAATCAAATTTAGGCTGGAATATTGAATCTGTTTTAATAAATTATTCAAAGTACTAAGTAACCAGTACCTAAGGGTTAACACAAAGCTACCTTTTATCATGCATCTGTCCCCAGTGGCAAGACTGGAGAGCCCTAATGTTTGCAGGGCCTGGAACAGGCTCACACACAAGAATCCTCAAGCCCAGTCATACTGGCTCACCCCACCCTGTGTCTGCCTTGTTCTATCTTGCAGTCCTCCACCCTGCTCTAACCCCCAATAACCATGCCCTGAATTGCCTAAGTCCAGGGCTGCAGAGATGGAGACCATGGCCAGGTCAGAGTTGAATCACAAAAGAAGACTAGCTTACACCCCAGAGCTATTAGAATCATTGGATCAAGAATTCAGGAGTCCCAGGTTCCAGAATATAATCTAGAAAGAGGAGACCACCAACTTGGAGTGCACATGGTCTCTTCTGAACTCCCTTCCCTCCAGGTGAGACTTGGCCAGAGGAGGGCCCAGGTACCGATGCCCAGCTCTCAGGGCAGTGTGGGAAGGCATTCATTCACGAAAGGCTTCTTCTCCATGCATCGACACCCTGCTCTCCACTGTCTGCTCACCACCTTGGATAAGTATCCCCCATGCTTGGAGCTTCTCTCTTCAAATGAGCTCTCTTTCTGTCTTTATCCCTCCCTCCCCACAAAGGCTGGGAGAGAAGACCCTCTCCACTATGTTACTGACCCCTCATCTGACCACAACACCAGGCCCACTTCCTGCCTACACAAAGGAGGGAAATGGGAGAGCGGAGGTTGAGATAAAAACAAACAAACAAACAAACAAATAAACAAAGAATATGTACTTTGCTCAGCTTGACCTTGGCCCTGAGACAGAGCATTTTGGCAGTGACAGGAGTGACATGTGGGTGGCAGGTGCCTGATCCCAGGAGGCCCAACCCAAACAGTCGTGAAGGCCAGTCAGACTTCAAACTCCAGATAACTGAGGTTTCCTTTCCTGTAGGTATGCATACAGGGGCTCCCTAACTGCCTCCTGTTAGGCAGAAATGAACAGCACCTTTCGTGTATATTCATGTTCTCTGTGTGCACGTGTGTAGAGGCCAGAGGTCAGCATCAGGTATCTTCCTCAGTTGCTCTTCATAGTTTCAAGACCAGGTCTCTCACTGAACCTGAAGCTGATTCACCTAGCCTGGCTGCCAGGGATCTCCATGGAGTTCCCACTCCCACCCCTGCCGGGCCAGGATTACAGATACATACCACTGTGCCTAGCATTTACACAGTTCCCAGAGATCCAAAGTCAAGTTCTGATGCTTGTGGAGCCAGCACTTTACTGAATGGCATTTTAAAACAATTTCCCCATGAAGTTGTTTGTCCTTATAAAAATATATGGTTCTCAAATTGAGAACCTTAAATCAATAGGATTGATTTTTGGAGTCCTTTTCCTGTCTCCAAGCCAACAGGCTTTCCATATTTACTCTTGCCAACTGACAGGCAGAGCCCCGCCTAGTCTTCTTATCCAGTCAGGAGTCACCACCAAAGAGTAGCAGGATCACATTTAGACAGGGATCCAAACACCGGTGTTAGCTCAATCATGAAGAGCGATGGGACCTTAGACAAGTCACCGCAACAAGCCCAGGCCAGTCTGACAATGGATGGCAGAGAAGTAACTCAGAGGTGCTATGCATGGAATTAAATGAGATAGAGTTTAGAAACACCCATGGAGGGCTCACTGCAGAGAAGACACCCATGGAGGTTAATTGAATGGAAAAGTGTGAGATAAGGAGAAAGGAAGGCTGGCAGTGTTCCTGGGTGGCAGAACAGTGTCCCACTTCCTGCTGGACGTGCCAGCTGCTGCCTGAATCCCACCATTGATGCACACCCCCCCCTTAGCCTGAAGCGGTGATCCCAATTAAAATGCTAATTATCTCCAAGGGTTCTACTATTGAAATTTTTATTTTACTAGTCTGCCATTGACCCCAGAGTGTGAATGAGGAATCGAGAAGCTTCATATCATGAGCAGAGAATGCAAGGGTGGTCTGTTCCCAGACACACCCATCTGTGTGACCTTCTCTGTCCTTGCCACCTAGTGCCTGCTGTAGACATGTGCTCTTGCTACCGACACCTGCAGCCTCCATGTGGACCTACCCTAGTCATCACAGCCTTGGTCTTGTCTCCCTTCCATAGTGTTGAGCCCATGCAAGGACCATTCTCTCTCATTCACGCCTCACTCTCTGGAAGATCTGCTGACTCCTCTGGGATCCACCCTTCAAGGCTTTGTTCTTCCTTCTCCTCCTCCACCTCACTACGTTCTCTTCCCTAGCCTCACGCCCACACACTTGAACCCGCAATGCAGACTAAATTAGCGTGTGGTATGCTAACAAAGCTGACGAGTGCCCAGGGATTCTTGTGCCCAGAATCCCTTAGTTCCCCAAATCTTCCATAGATAGTACAGGTCATGGACACAGTGCAGCATGTCAGAGGGTACATGATCCTTGGTGAGAGGATCACATTGTGGACATGTGATGATGTTCATGCTTGTCTCTAAGCCTGAGTTTCTTCCTGTAGCAGGAGTTCTAGTAGGTCTTAATAATAGAAGCCCAGAGTCAGATACAGGGAGAGATGGTGAAAGGAGACAGAAGGAGCAAGTCACAGCCACCTTTACCTTGCTAACTTCCCAGCCGAAAAGAGACTGAGCTCCTGTCTCCCCCTGCCTTATCACTTCCTCTCTCCGCCCAGCCATATCGCTTCCTGTCTGTCTGTACAGACCTCCAGACCTCTATGGTTAGCTAGTGACTAACTCCACCCTCTGATCTTCAGGCAAGCTTTATTTGTTAGAGTATGACCAACTATCACCGCAGCCTCCTCCTTAAAGCAGAGAATCAATGTAAACAGTCGCAGAGTTGTTGGTAAAGGGCCAGAGATATCAGCTACATCCTCGCTTTTCCTGTCACAGTTGATACTGACTGACAAGTTGCTAGAGTCTGGAATCACCCAGGAGACTACCTGGGCTTGTCTGTTTCTAGGTTGGGTCAGCTGAGGTGGGAAGAACCGCTCTAAGTGTGGGTGCTACCATTCCATGGGCTGCAGATCCAGGGTGCATAGAATCCATGAGGAGAGCGAGTCTTCACCTCTCTTCGCCTCCTGCTGTGGGTGCAGTGTGACTAGAAGCCTCCTGTTCCTGACACAATGCCATCCCTCTGATGGTCTGTGCCACCAGTAAACCTTTAAGTTGCTTCTTACCAGACATGTGACCACACATCAAAAAGTAACTAATCTACCATCCTCTGTTGCTTTTCTAAAAACACCAGTGTGCCCCTGCCATTATCATCTTCACTGGGCCTCACTAAACTGAGGCCCGAAAGCCATCCGTTGCCTGTTGCCTCTGCCGGGCTTTCATCCTCCTGCACTGGCTTTTGGGTTCATGTCCTTCCGTGAAAAACTAGCCAGCTGGGGGGCGGGGCATGTGCTAAGAAAGGAGACATGGCTAGAATGGTATCACCCTGGAGGGAGGGAAAGTGTGGGCCTAGGATGAATTCATCAGGGTAGGGAAACTGAGGCTAGAAAAAGGCTGTCTGGTGACCTCTTTGCAAAAAACTCACATGGCCACAACCCTCTGCCTTGAGCAGATGGAAGAGGAAAGAGAAGTTGAGGGTACTGATATCCCTCCCGAAAGTCCTTCAACATCTTGTTCCCCGCATGAACACAAAAGTTGGGTTTCTAGTACGGTTGGAGACGACCATGGTGAGTCCCTTGAGCAAGGATGCTCCTTGCTGAGTTCCAAAGAAATAAAGTGTTCATAAGAGTCTTCAACCTGGGCCTGTCCTGTGCACAGCCAAGTTAGCCCGGGACTACTGCAAACCTTGAGGAGCTCAGTAGTTTATCACAAGGCAGGGAGGCATTCCAGGAAGTGGGATAGACAGGGCAGCAGACATCCTCAGGCTCTGATGACAGGCTCCATGTGCTCAGCTTAGACTCCCGTGATCACTCTGAAAGCTAGTGTTCCGCTGATCTGATCCCTTCAGTCAGCAGCGGTCTCTCCAGCTCATCCACCCAAGCACATAGTCTCTGAAGATTCCCCTGAGGGTGGGGAAGATTTTGCAGAAGCCCATGGTAACACCTTCTATGTGAGGGCTACACACACATCTCTGTGGGGGCTACCAGTATAGCTTCATCTATAGAGCAATGCAGATTGAACCTGTTCCGGCCCCGCCCCTCCCCACGTCATACACATACACACCACTCTGACTCAGTTTATGGAAACCCAGCTGCTGTTTTTTTTTTTTTTTTTTTTTTTTTTTCCTGAGACAGGGTTTCACGGTGTAGCTTTGGAGCCTATCCTGGCACTCTCTCCCAAATGATTGTTTAAGCAGTAAAGAAAACACCATGGAATGTGGGCCAGAGAAGGGCACAGATGCAATGCCACCTGACAGCCATCCAGGAAGCAGGCTGACTCCACCTAACGGGTACACAGGATTCCCAATTCAACCAAATCAGCCATTAGAAAGCCACCTGGAGCAGCCGGATCAAGCTGGCAGACGTTCTCAAACCTTCACTGAAGATTAGCCAATGGAGCCCTTTAATTGATGTGTGCTCAAGCTCATGTCAAAACAGCATTCCCTTTATGGGGGACCAGTTTGTCCATAGTGCTTCCAGCCAGAGTCTTTGCACAAAGCCAGTCACCTCACGCTGCTACTTACCTAATTTCCAAGCCAAATACACTTGACTATTCTGGGCTAGACTACGCTTGATCATCACAGACAACCACCAAATCCCTCTCCTCTTCTATTTCCGGATGGGAGTGGAGCAGCTGCTGGGGCCACACACCCTCCTCCTTAATATAAACACACCTCTGATTTCCTAACTATCTTTAGGGAATTCCTTCTTGGCGCCTATGTTTATTTATGAAGCTGCTTTGGAAATAGGCACCGCTGTCATTTCTGGGAGTGGGTTAGTTGAGGTCAGGCAGAGAATGCCAGCAGTACAGCTGGTGAGGGAGGAGTGAAAGAGCCGAGGACCTCCCCTGCTCCAGGCTCCTCCTTGGGGCCTCAGGAGGAGCATCAGGTGTCTCCTTCAAAGTAACCCCACCCTCCAATACCTGCTAGATTACCTTTTGAATGGTTCCTTTTTGCTTTGGCTGCCTGGAAGCTCGTGTGTGTGTGTGTGTGTGTGTGTGTGTGTGTGTGTGTGTGTGTGTGTGGTGGTGGTGTGGTGTGTAAATTAGATGTTATTCCAGGCTCCTGGGGGAATTCTTTCTCCTAATTGTTTAAATGGCTTGGGGGGAAAAACTCTCTGAGAATTTATTTATTGGTTGTTTTGTGTATGTTTTAGTTAATATTATAAACAGCTCTGTATATTTTCAGGAAATAGATGGAGTACACAAGGAAAAGACCAACCTGAAATTCATCCAGTATTATCTTCTGTCACTATTAAAATACAAGTGTTGGGCCAGGGGTATAGTTTGGGATATGGAGCCTGCCTAGCATATGCAGGGCCTTGGAGTCAATCCCTAATACTATAAAAATAAAAAAAAATAATAAACTGTGGGTATTTTGGGTCTCTTGCCGGAATATTTGTTCTGCACCGGAAAGATGCCAAAATTACCCCCAGCAGCATGGAGACTAGAAAGCTTAGCTCTGAAATAGGCACCACAGGCCTCAGGAAAATGAAGGAACTCCCACCAGTAAGTACCCACAATTCTGGGCCTGTGTTTACAGCTGGGAGATGAGAACATGAAGGGTTAAAACAGAGGGACTTCCCCTCTACCCATCTTTCCTCAAGCTCCCTCCAGATCCTCCAGCCCCCAATGCTCTAGCCTGGTGCTCCAAGCCAGCCTGCCCTGCAGGGTTCCTGACACCACTAGAGCCAATAGCAGTTTTTCAAATTGAGAGTTCACTGCAAAGTGGGGCTCCTGCTGGGAAGGCCTAGGGAATCTGGAGTCTGGGTGAGTGGCTCACTATGTTCTGGCCTCCAGGAGGTACCAGGTCAATTTGTTGAGCCTGTACCATTGGCTGTGGGTTGCCACAGGGCAAAGCAGGTTGGCAGGGAACAGGCCTGGAACATTCAATCCTTTAAGACAGATTAGGGAAGTTTAAGAGTTGAGTCCAAAGATGACGATCCTGGTTTCTCAGGCTGGCACATCTGACCCTTCCTTCTATGTGACACTTGGATGTCCTGTAGGAACTTGATCATGGAGCACTGGTCACCAGCAAAAGGTCTGGAGCTGCCCGAGACAGGCAGGAGCAGGCAGGCAGTGAACATCTTGACTCACACTTCCTGAGTCCAGAGGTCAGGGAGTGGGGAGGGAACAGAGAGCAGCATATGATAATTAGGATAGAGGCAGGTCCCCTACTTGTGTCTTGGGACTTTGCAGATCCCACAGGTTCTGGTTGGAGCTGGAGCCTGCTCTCAGGTAAGTCCCTTGGTGAAGTCAGCTGTGGGGACACTGATCACCTCTCTTTGGAGAGAGCAATACTGAAGGCTGAAGAGAGAAGATCAAACCACAGAGCTGACAAGGACATAAAATGGATGTCCAGTCTGTCTTCTCAGAGGTGTGTATGGAAGCAGGCTTGGGAGCAGTGGGGCAACACTCTGATCAACAGGTTCCCACCAAGGTCCATTTCCAGCTGATGATGGAGGGCGCTCTTGTGGAGCTGGGCAGAAATGTCAGTGACTTTCCCGAAAGCAGGTCAGTCCCCTAGGGGCAAATGGCACAGCCATGGTCCCTGCCCTGCTTATAAACTGCCCTGCACCTCCAGGTCTTTCTTATGTCACCTGCACTAAGAACAGCTGCCTTCACATGCCACGGGGAAATTAGGTAACGCCAGGTGAAAGGACTTATGGAATGGGGGAGGGAGCTTCTTTGAAAAGAATGGCAGTGCTTCAAGTTAGTGCAGATTTTGATCCTGTGTTTTTTTTCCAGAGTGTAGATGTGTAGATGTGTGTGGTATACACATTCAGGGGACAGAAGAGGCTGAATGCGTTTCTCAATCCGTCTCCCCTTAATTGAGGCAGGGTCTGTTATGGTCCCAGAGCTCACCCATTCTGCTAGCTAGCCAGCTTGCCTAGGGGATCCTGTCTCTGCCCTCTGTGCATGGCATTACAAGTGGGCCGGATTTTTTTGTGGTTGTCACTTACACTCTGGTCCTCATGCTTGCACAGTGCCTCCTTTACCCACTGAGCCGTCTCCACAACCCACAGGTTTTGATTTTCTGAGGCAAATTAACAAAGATGTAAAGCAAGCAGGCTGAAAAGATATGAGGCCTGGCAACACCCAGACTTGCGTTAAAGTATATGATCTGGGAAACCACAGGCCTCAGTTTCCCCTCCTGGGAATTCTACCTGACAGCTTTCCGGTATGTGGGGGGGGGGTCGTGTTTGGGGCTCGGGGGAGGTAAAAACATATTTTGCAAAGCCCTCACACAGGGGAGGAAATGGGCTTATTACTGACAAAGTCTCAGAAAGACCAGATGAACCATCAGAGGGACAAGTGACCCCGAAGGAAACATATCCCTTGTTATTCCCCTCAGCTCTAGAGAGACAGACTCAAAAGAGGAGCTGCCAGCTCATCCTTCATGTGACTACTTAAGCCTGAACCAGGAAAGGGAGCAACTGTACATGCCTAGCTAGAATTTGAATATCTAATTTGATGGGGCATGTAAATTGGCAGTTATTCAAATGAGCACATTTGCATATATAGGGTTTAAGGCGACATGATAATTCCTTAATATTTTTCTCCACGGTGCAGTGAGGACTTTAGATCTCCCTTCTTCTTTCCAAGGCTTTTTAGGAAGGGCTACAAAGGGAGCTGGGTGGAGCCCAGAAACTGCTCCAGGGATCAGATGTTGGATGCAAACCAACAGAAGGGGAGCTGGCTCTCACAGCCCTTCCTGGTACCCAAAAGGTGGTATCATCACTCACCTTCCTTACATCTATCCATGGTTGCCCAGCATGACTATGCCCACAGGGACACCTTCTTTGTTCAAGAGTGGCAGAGGCTCAACATTGCTACCTTTAGGTCACCCCACCCCCAGCATCCATACCACCTGAGAACACATTGGATATGCAAATTCTCAGGCTGATTCCACCCTTCTGAATCCCTAGAGCTGGCCAGCAGCTGGATTTAACAGGCCCTGCTGGAGGCACCTCCCTATCTCAAGCTGGGGACTCTTACACTAGGCCATCTCCACACACCTGCCATAGGTTTTACATGTACAAGTTCAAGGTTGCACCAGGATCTGGGTTTGCCCCTGAAGGCCAGACCCAAGCTATCATCCAGAACCCTATAGGATGGTTTGGCTTCTGATATGGAAGGCGGGAGGGTCCTGGGTCCCTTGGACAAGGGGAAAAAAGAATAAATCTCATTCTCCCAGTTCCTGGTGGCCTAGATGCCAGGAGGTAATGGGGGATTCACCAGGCTCTGGCCCTGATTCAGGGCTGCTTTTCCCCATAGGTGACATGATTGGACAGAGGGAGACAACACTAGGATCCAGAGGGTGTTGGAAGGTTTCAGCCCTCTGTTGGACCCTGGCCCTGTTTTTTCACCTTCTGCTTGCCATCACTCAACCGAGTTCTTGAGGCCCACCTATTGCCCATGTGGTGAGAGGCTGGAAATGGGCAGACAGTTTCCATAGAGTGAGTGTCCATCAGGGAAATAGCTGACTATGACCCCAGGTGCTAGGAATCAGGTAATGGAGGAACCCCATGCAATCCAAAAGTTGAGGAATGCTTCTGTAGGTAGAGAAAGGGCTAGGGTCACTAGAGCATCATGTTTGAACTGGAGACGGGATCCAAGAGGCAAGCACTATCTATGAGGCCTTGGGGAGACTTGGAACTACTAAAACTAGCAGAAGGGGCTGCCACATCTCTGCTGTGTACAGCTCTGTGTAGAACTCTGCTGTGGGTAGGTCTGGTAGAGGGGCAAAGGCTTTGCAGCATCAGTTCAGGAGGCCTGTGAGATGACCCAGCCTGCAGGAACTGCACACAGAAAGGCTGATCCCTGATGGCTGTGGTGGGGAGGTCTTCCCCCAGGTGTCTGCCAGGCTGCTGGGCCAACACATGGCATCCTGAAGAGCTGGAAAGCATTGGGCTTAGGTTTTGATTTGTCTTTTAGGATTTAAATCCTGCAGCAGGACCCTTGAGTAGATTTGTGGTGTCATCTCAGTTGCCAGCTGAGGGGCTGGGTGGAATCTCTCTCAACCTGGCTGCAGCAAGACCAGGAATGGAGACCCGAGTCAATCTAGAGTAGAAGTGGCCATCAGAAGTGACTCAATGGGATGGGAAAAGGGAAGATTCTGGGCTCATATAGGAATGTTCTAGAAAGAAAAGATGGAGCCTGGAGATAGACAAGAATGCAGAGAATGGGCAGAGGGCTTTCTAGGCTGCATTTGGGATAGAGTGTGAAGGCAGTTGTTAATCATTTCCTCACTGCTCAGGACAACCCATGATCTCATCTGATTCCCAGGCTCCTCCTAGCCCTGCAGGTTCCAAAGTGGCTGCATCCTCTTGCTTATAATACAGCTGACGAAGTACCCACCATCATGCCTACTTTCCTAATAGGAAGGAAAGAAAGAAAGGAGGGTGGAATGAAGGTCGCTTACCAGCTGCACCAGGCCCGTTTCTGGGGTTTTCCTGGAACTCTCTCCTAAAGACTTCTACTTTAGCTCTTCAGCCACCAATACCCAAAAGCCAGGCAGAAGCATGCGGCATTTTCCTTTTGCACCCCGCTGCCTCAAGGCATGGAAAGTGGCGATGGGCATGATACAGACAGCCAGAAACCACTATGCAGACAGAGAATAAATATGAGAAATTAGAATATATTTCCATCTGATTTTACTTCTTGAAAATTAAAAAGAAACTGTAAACATTAGCGAATGAGGTCAAGTTATCAGGATAACCAGGACAGTCTGAGGCAGGAATCATGAAAAGAACAGAAAGCCACTTGACAGTCTCAAGCAAAAAGGAATTTGTTGAACGGATTTCTGGGACTGTCCCAGGGGCTGGAGGACGGGACAGCCAGGAACCTCTCTCTCCTGGTTTCAGTCTTAAAGGATCCCAACTCTAGTTCTTCGTGACCTATTCATAGCTTCCGGACTTCTCCATCTCTCTCTCTTCAACCCCCACCCTGCCCTGTATCTTGGCTTCTTTCTCTTTTGTTCATAGCAGAAACGAGTCACCCTACTGGTTGAAGTGCCAACAGGGAAAGTCTCCAAGACCCAGTGCTGCTATTATCCAATACCTGAGAGCAGGTGATCTATAAACAACAGAAATTTGTATTTTGCAGTCCAGAAGGATGGACGTTTAAGGTCTGATGAGATTCAAGCCTTCTCTTCCAAGGTGGTGCCCTCACTGTGTCCCTCTATAGGGACAAATTGCTGTGGCATCTCATGGAAGGAAGAGCAGAAAATAAAAGGCCCAGCAGGCTTCCAGTACTTTCACAAGGCTGCAGTTAATCTGTACAAGAAAGTGGAGCCGTCATGACCTGACCATTCCAAAGGGTTGTGCATGCAAGCAAGAAAAGAGGCAAGACAGTGAAGATGTGTGTGTGTATGTTTGTGTACATATGTGTGCATACATGCATAAATGTGTATGTGCTTATGTGTATGTATATGTGTGCATGTATGTGCATATGTGTATATACATGTGTATGTGTATATGCATATGTTTATATACATGCATGTGTACATATGTGTGTCTACATGTTTATATGTGCATGTGTGTATGCATATGTGTGTTTACAGGCATGTATGTACATATGTGTGTATACATGTGTATGTGTGTATGTATGTGTATGGCAGTCAGAAGTCAACCTTAGGTGTGGGTCCTCAGGGTCTCTCATTGATCTAGAGTTTGCCAATTAGATTTCACAAACCTCCTGTTTCTGTCTCCAGTGCTGGGATAGCTGGTATGAACCACTACCAACACCAGCAGCAGCACCAGCAGTGTTTTTACATGGGTTCTGGGGCTTGAACTCGGGCGCTTAGGCATGCAGAGCAAGCACATTTCTGACTGAGGCATGCTCCCAGCTTCCTCACTCTTAAGGCTATCACATTGGCCCTCAAGCTTCAATGCATGAATTGATGGAGGGGGCAGACTACAGTATTGGGGAAGAGCATGAGACTTCCCAGGCTCAGATGCCATTTGCTTGACAAGGTCGGGTGTGGACTGAATGGGCTGCTGCCCCTCAGAGGACACTGGGGGCAGATCATCTGTCAGCCAGACTGCTCCACAAATACCTGCGGGGTTCACTTCTCTTTCTCCTTGTCCTTACTCCACCCTCAGCTCTCCTTCCCAGGCTGTCTCATGTGAACTGGATCCTTCCCAGAAAGGCCATGGAGCTCTAGACTGGATGAATCCAGACTCTTCTTTGCAGGGGTCCCCACATTTGGCTTCCCCTTCTAAAGACTGCAGAAAGTGAAGTCAAGTATGGTTTCCTTTGGCCTCAGGGGCTGGGATCTGGGGAGGATGAAAGATATGGGTCTTACATTTCAACCTGTAGTTTCCTATGGGCTATTGATTGTCCATCACCTAGATTGATGTCACCTGCCAGATAAGGTGACATCAGAATGTTTATAAAAGGTCAGAGAAGTCCCCTCCCAGACACCCTGTGTACAAGACAGGGATAGGGAGCAAGACTGCCTCCAGCCAGGGAGGGACCCAGAGCTGATACAAGCAAGAAAAGAGGCAAGACAGTGAAGATTCTCAGAAGTGACACAACCAAACACAGTGGATGTAAAACACAGTGCTTGCACTGGAATTCCCAACAGTGGAGTGTAAACAAGTCCTGATAGCACCAGAGCCAGGAAGAGGCAGAAGCCAGTGATGATAGCAGATCAGCCACACCAAACTTAGAAACCAAACATCTCATGGGTGTGCCACCACATGTTCCTTGTCCTCAGGAAGAGATTTAAAACTTAAATCTGGGGGCCAGAGTGATAATGGTTCAGCGGGTAAAGGTGACTGCTGCCAACTCTGACGACCTGAGTTGGATCCCTAGAACCCACATAGTGGCAAGAAAAAACCAACCTCCAGACATGTTCTGTGGTGGTACACACACTAATAATAAATGTGATAAATTAAAAATAACCATGCATGCTATGCAGTACATGAACCAGTTGCTTGAAACCATTTTAGACTAGAACTAATCTCCAGTTTATTTTTCCAAACCCAGTTTTTCTTTTATAAACATTCTGATGAGTAACTGTACTTTTGGTATAGTGTTAAGTTGGTTTTCTGTATAGGAGAAAAGCTGCCTATTTATTTACCACTTAGACTATGGGGAGGAAATACTAACAGGTTCATTCACCACCAAGGCCAGCAGGTAGAAATAGGCAGAGCAAGAATTCTCCATCCCAGTGCTGAATCCCAGTACAAAACCTTACCCTGTATTTGTGTCTGACTTTGGCTACACAAAGTGCATGCATACACACAAACACATAGACACACACACAGACATGTCACACATACACACACACACACACACACACACACACACACACACACACACACACACTAAAACATCCATGCACAGTACTGGTGAACTGGTGTCAAAGCATGCACACTTACCTGACTCAGCCACCTGGGGATCATACAGAAATACAGTTCAGGAGTCAGATGAGTGACCTACCTGAGCTAGGCCTGGTGGCACACGCTTGTTAATCTCAGCTACTTGGGAGGCTGAGGCAGGAACACAGCAAAATCAAGGCTTGCCTGAAATGTAGTGAAAGTTAGAAACCAATGTGAGCAAGACTTTGACTCAAAATTTCAAAAGTATGATGGGAACGAGGCTCAGTGGTGGAGTACTTGCCTGCATGTTGAGGTTCTAGGTTCCATTTCTAATATTGCAAAAAGAAAAAAAAAAGGAACAAAAGAAGGACACTTTCTCCTTTCAATCCTGTCCATTTGTCTTAAGAAGAGAATACCCCCAGCCCTGCTAAAGGATAAGATAAAATACAAATGCTATTAGAAATGAGCTATTTCTAAAGTATGGGCCTACCCACTTTGCACATAGGTCAAGTAGGAGGCATGGTGTCCCCTCCACCGGGAGCATTGGGGATTGGGTGTGACCATGGCATATTCACCTCCCAGAATCCAGTGATTCCCCCCACCAGCTGGCAGGTGGGTAGCATAGAACCCCTAATGAAAAGGACTCACTCTAAGTTCCTGATTACCAGCCTTGCCTTCTTCTAAGAGTCTTAGTATACTTCATTATGCTAGTAGCATCTGCCCTCGGCATTAAGACACCCCCATCTGGGGCTCTGTTTGAAAGGAGAGAATAGAACACCATTTGATACCTTCCTGAGAAGTACTGTACAAAGGGGGAAAAAATCCCAAGTTCAAACATGTTGGGGTTTTCCCTTCCCCCCCCCCTTTTATTAAACACTTTATTCTCTAAGAAGTTTGGACTTGTTAATTACAGTGGTGGTAATTACAACCCTCTTCTGCCTCTGCAGAGCCCTTCTGAGGAGCTAAGCACCCTTCAGAAACACAAGCTCATTAATCCATACAGTAGCCCTACAGGTAGGAAATGGCTGGTATCTTTGAAGTCTGGGGCCCTGGGACTGCCTGCGTTAGGGTGCAGGTGCCCTGGTGGTCAGGGACTGGGTTAGGGTACAGGTGCCCTGCTGGTCAGGGCCTGGGATATTTGAAACCTCTTTTTTCTTTCTTTCTGTCTTTTTTTTTTTTTAACCCAGATCATTGAAGCCATGATCACTGGCTTCAAGAATGTCCAAGTTGTCCCTGGAGCAAGAAAATCAAAGCCCTTGGCCTTGCAGCAGTCTGGGCCACACCCACAGATACCTGAGCCTAGTACAGCACGACCAGCCCCAGTGTTATGCAACCCTTTCCCTCCTCTTCATCATACCCTAGGCTCTGCCCCGTGTTTGTTACGACCTGCATCTCTTTCCATATTAGTCCCACACTCTAGCTGAGGCATTCCTATTCATTCTGGGCAGTAGCTTTGTCTCCCTATCCTCTACCACTCACTCACTTTGCAGGCTATCCTGAACCCACAGCCTCTCCTAGGGCAAGTCTCACTGGCTCGCTGAATAGCTACTTGTCATTCCTTGGAAGCAAATGTCTCCCTCCTTCTGAGAAGGAAGCATCTTCCCTGAACTTCTGGGCAGCAGCGACAAAATGCTAGCATCAATATACAGTAGGTGGTCGATAAGTGTTAATGGCAAAGTTAACAGGTCTAAATACCTGTTCCTAGGGCAAGTGAACAAGGTTGTGGCTATCCTACTCTACCTTACTCTACCCCTAACCCTAACAACCCTAACCCAAACAACCCTAACCCTAACCTCTACCTCCCCAGTAGTGGGATTACTTTATGTGGGTTCTGGGGGATTAAACCTAGGTCTTCATACTTGCAAAGCAAGAATATTAGCTACCAAGCCCTCCCCCCACTTGATCTCTGTCTCTCTGTCTCTCTGTCTCTGTCTCTGTCTCTGTCTCTCTCTCTCTCTCTCTCTCTCTCTCTCTCTCTCTCTCTCACACACACACACACACACACACACACACACACACACACGGTAATTTTTATTATGAAACAATTATCAGGTGAAGCATTGTTGTACTTACTATTCATCCTTTGCTCCCTCTCTATGCTTGCTCAGTTTGTGTGAGAGCATGTGGGCATATAACTTCTAGAACTTTTTCCATACATAAATTTTTTTTTCATTTCATTTTAAAGGTACTTGAATAACTCTACAAAGATTAAGTTATAGTATTAATATGTGTCGTAACTGGATATTAAACTTTACTTCTCTGTCTATTATCAGATAATGGATTAAATCATTGGCTGGGACAGGATCCAATTCTGTCACTTCCACTGCCACTGCCCATGCTGACACTCTGTTTGGGAGACATTGCTGAATGTCTGTAGAGGGCCAGGCTTTGGGCATTGTCCTGGTTAGTTTTTTTTATTAATTTGACACATTTAGGAAGAGGGAATCTCAATCAAAGAATTGCCTGGATCAGATTGGCCTGTGGGCATGTCTGTGGGGGCATTTTCTTGATTGATGATTGATGTGGAAGGGCCCTGACTGTTGTAAGTGAGACCAGCCCTAGGTTTATGAGCCTTGGTTATATGAAAAGTCTAGCTGATCATGAGCCTGAAAGCAAGCCAACAGGTGAAGTGCTCCTCCATGACTGTTCTTCTATTCCTGCCTCCAGGTTCCTGCCTTGGCTTCCCTAGATGACAGCCTGTAAGTTGTAAGCTAATAAACCCTTTCTTCCTCCAAGTTGTTTTTGGTCAGTGTTATTTATCACAGCAACAGAAGCCAGACTAGAGCAGGCATTAACCAAGTCCCCTGAGTTCCTCTCCCTGCAGTTGCTTAGATTTCCTTTCTGCGTTTCTCCATCCCCATCTGAAGGCATTAAAAGTCCATGCCAATTGCTTTGCTAAAATTAGATGCATTACATTTATTGTATTTCTCTAACCACCCACTAAAGACCACACGTTCTGACTCGGGCTTACTTCCATTCACTTGTTCATTGTGAAGCCATTTTTGGTCACTTATGATTCCTGTCCCTTTTCCAGTTGCTGATCAGTCATGCTTTCATCACTTGGGATTCCCTGGAATCCTGGATTCACACCAAGCTTGCAAGGTCACAATATTTCCATCGATGTGCATGCTGCCCTTCCTGCTCTGTAGGCCTCCCAAGGGCATCACCAGCTTTTGGTGACCTTTGAAAGCCCTCTTGGGGATCAGGCTTCATTTCGTTGTCCTGGGGAGACTAAACAAAGTTCAGGGCAGCCTGGGCTCCTGTAGTGTAGTACACACACAGCAGATGTACTACCAGGCCATTGCATTCTCTTCCAGCCTGAAGCTCACTCTCCTGGACTGAAAGAAATCAGCAGTAGAAAAATCTGATTTATATTTTGTCACCTTATTAGCAATGGTAGAGGAGTGAGAATACCATGTATGTCTTGGGAATTATCAGACCCTTGTCCAAGATTTCAAACTCCTAGCCAGGTACGGTGACACATGCCTGTAATGCCAGGCAGGGTTAAAAATTCAAAGTCAGCTTCAGGTACAAAGCAAGTTTAATATGCTGGTTATCCTGGGTTATATGAAAGCCTCTCTGAAAACAAATATATATATATATATATATATTATATATATATATATATGTGTGTGTGTGTGTGTGTGTACAGAGTGTGTGTGTACAGAGTGTGTGCGTATGTGTATATATGTGTATGAGAGAGACACACACACACACACACACACACACACACACACAGAGAGACAGAGACAGAGACAGAGGATAGGGTAGGGGTGAGTTATGGCCAAAGTCTTCCCAGCAGAGGAGAGAAGTATGTATTTTCCACTCCTGATTGGCATTTTGACTGGAAGCAAAGTTTTGAAACATGCTCATCCTTGATGTATTTTTGCTTTAAAATGGGCAGCACTGGTTTAAGATTGGGTATTCTGTACCCAATCCAGGGATGGCAGCTACCATTCTGAGAAAGGTAATTGCCATTATTTTCCCAAGTAGCTATGGCAGCCACCTCCTGGAGCCAAGAAGGAACAGCTGTTTGCAGGTTGAGTCACTCATGAATGCAGTTGGCTGTTGCCTGCCCAGGTCCTTACCACCCTCTGCTGAAGCTGATGGAGACGGAGCTCTTCTGAGCTCCTGTGATAAACACAGGGGAACTGGATGATTCAGGGCACTTAGGGAACCATACTGAACCTTGTTTAAAAGAGAAATTTAATTCCTTGCCTGCCATTCTGGCACACATCTGTAATCCCAGACTGGGGAGGAAAGGTAAAAAGACAATTTTTCCCTAGGTCCTTCATGGTGAATGCTTTCCGGGTCCATGGACACAGTGGGTGGGGGGGGGAGTAGTCTGGTGGTTCCTGGTGCCTGCTCTACTCCACCTTCTTTCTCCCCTCCTTGGCGCAGCTCACCCCCTGCCCTACTCTCCTCCATGGGCTGGATGAACTCTTTGTCAAATTAATACTCAAGTGAGGAAACAAAGACTCAAGGGAGACTTGATGAAAGTGGGTGTGTGCTCCTGGGGGTGTGTGCCTTTGTGTGTGTTGAGGATACAAATAAGAGCCGTCTACCTTGGTTTTTGAGACAGTGTCCTTCATTAGACTGGAGCTTGCCAGTTCACCTAGGCTGGTTGGTCAGCAAGGCCCATAGATGACGGATCTGCCTATCTCCTTAGTGATGGAACTGAAAGCATGTGCCACCATGGCTAGCTTTCTTATATGGGTTCCAGGCCATCAAACTCAGGTCCTCAGGCTTGCAAGACTAGTCCTTTACTGACCAAGCCACACTCCCCCACCCTTAGCTCTACCTCTCCTTCTTCACACTCAGTGGTATGTTAAGAATTGTCTCTACTGGAAATGTCTCTGGACCTTGGTGTAGCATGGAGGTGGGGTATTTGAGATCTAAAGACCCTTTGGCCTTCTCTGCCTCTGAGGATAGGAGCCCACACCATGTCCTCCCACTCATAACGGAGGACAGCATCTGGACTCATTCAAGCCCATAGTAACAGGCCTTTCCTCCTAGTCACAGCCATACATGAAGACTTCATGACCAAATCCCTAAGCTTGAGAGATGCATGGCAGACATGGGGCCCACTGGATCAATATATGACTGAGGAGGAAAGATTGCAGTCTCACTGGCTACACTGCACACCCCCTTTTCTAGCTTCCACCAAATCCATCTGAGCACCTGAAGAAGGTCCTCAAGAGAGGTTCCCTTGGCACAGTCAGCATTGGGTCATTAGCTGCTGAGACTAAAGTCCAATCCACCCACAATGTGTGCATCCCCAGCTCCCACCCCGCCTGAATCAACGATTGGAAGGCAACCAAAGCAGTTCCTATTTGGGCCCATACAGCCTGGTCCAGCCAACACCTACTGCATTCCCCCAGGGCCACGCCTGCAGAAGGACGATAAGGGAATCAGATTCTCCAGTGACAGCAAAGGGATAGTCCAAAGACCTAGAATATTTAGCTGTATTTACCTGCCATAATCAGCTTCTCAAAGACAGTCGCTGGGCAGCTCTTGCTACATTGATTATACCACCTCCTATCTTTGGCCCCCGGGGGCAAACAGTTCTGATTAATATTGCATAACACAGGTTTTTTTTTTCATATCCCTTTCTTTGCGTTGTTGCCTTTCTTTCTCTCTCTCTCTCTCTTTTTTTCCTCCTCCTGAACCCCTGAGAGTCTGATAGAGAGACGCAGAATATTTTACCGTCTCTTGTGTCTGCCTGCTCCAGTAATCAGCGGACTCAATCATGCTTGCAGTGTTTTTATGAATTAATAACAGGCACTTTGGAGGGCTAGCGGGGGAGGCAGGAAACGCAATCTATGGAAGCTTAATGAGCGCCGTGGGGAACAGCTAGCTCACTGCCTCCCACCCCACCGCACTGCACTGTAAATCATCTTTTCTGAGATTACTGGCTTTCAGACCAGCCTAGACAGTTTGCAGGAGCTCCTCGAATGTCCCTCTGTTGCTGCCAGGTCCCCCCAGGAAATGGAAATCTGGGAGAAGCAGCAAAGGCAAAGAAAGGGTCTGGGGCTAGGGCTCAGTTTGTAAAGAGCTTGCTTGGCAATCACCAAGCTCTGGATTCTATCCCTAGCACAGAAGGATCAGAAGTTCAAGGTCATCCTCAGCTACATAGAAAGTTTGAAGCCAGCCTGGGCTACACGAGACCCCGATTCAAAAAGGGGGTGGCAGCGGTTGTTGGAGAAAAGAACCAAAACCTGATTTTTCTTTCTCTATGTCCATAACACCCTGCATGCACCAAATCTCACCTGAAGAGGCAAAGAAGCTGGTGCTCTGGCTTGGCCAGGCAAATGGCCACACCCTTCCATGCACATTGCACAGTCAATCTGGCAAACCAGGTGAGACACTACTTGAATTAGAGAAAACAAGGGTGTTAGGGCAATGCCAAATGACTGCAGGGCACAGTCCTTTTTCCTTCCTGGTGTTCTGCTAAAGGCTCATAGATAGGCTCTGGCCCACACTCTGAGTTGCACTACTCTAAATCTGATGTCCCATTCATATTCTTCATTTGTGGAGAGAGAAGGCCCTCTTGAAGGCCTTCATCTGTGCTCAAGCAGAACCACAGACCAAGACCAGACCTGCCTTCCTAGTAGGACTGTGAAGACCAATACTCTAAACAGGACGTTGGTTTGGAGGCAAGGCCAAGCTGCAATGATGCCTCCTTTTCTTTTGGAGAATGTTGCAGTCACACAAAAGTGGAGAAAATAGATGTTAATCTGAGTGTTTATCACACTGTGCCCTTGGGTTCAGATGACATTTCCATGCAAGGGTAGCCTTCCATTCCTAGCGGGTGCCACATGCCAGGGTCTCTGTGACATCAATGAGTTCATCTGGCCTCTCTCTTTAGAGATGCTGTGTCCTCATTCTTGCAAGTGCCGTGCCTCACCCACCGAGACAGATGGCCTGGGCTCATTTGTTTCATGTTGACTTCAAACTTTCATTGTCAAATATCAGCTTCTAAGACTTAGGGAAACCAGTGTTTAGGAAGCATCATGCATTTGAATTTAGACTTGAAGGCTCTCTGGGTTCTGTGGGATGGAGCCATAAGTTCTCAAGGCCCTCATCTTGGAAATACTTCTTAACCATTCTTGGAAGCCCAGCTCACTTACTAGGATCACACAGACCCAGTAATTCAAATTTACAAACAGCATCTCTCTGTGTTAGTCACTCTGTTCTCCCCAGGGAGGACTGCTTTCTGTCAGAATTCCTCCCAAACTGCCACCTACTACAGGCTTTAGGAGGCCTTTGACCGAGGCCAGGTTTCCATGGAGGATTTGGCTCACTGGTATTTATCACTTTGTTCTTGCAAATGTGGGTCCCAGGTTAGCATTGTCAACATCCGGTGGGAATATCAGGAAGAAATGCAGACTCCCAGCCTCCACCCAGGCCCCATTCATGAGCTGGAATCTTAACTTTTAATCCTACCACTGGGTCCTGGGTCCTCATTAATGATGAGAAACTGGGGCTATTTGGTAGCTGGAGGACATGCCCAGGTATGTACTTGCTTTTAACACTGCTTTCTCTGCTTGGCCCCCTCCCACGTAGTTGACCAGATGGAGAAACCCAACCCTCCCACCAGGCTTCCAGGGTCCAGAGAGAGTAGATGAACTCTGGAACCTTCTCCATGTATGTCAATAAGAAACATTTCCAAGTTCTCAAGGCTTTCAGCCCTCCTTGGGGAATAAGCTTATGACGCTGTCCCTCTGACAGGCCTTGGCAGACATACTTCTAGACAGGCAGGAAGCCTTCTTGACAGCTCTCTCCTGCCACCGTGTCATGAGAACTAGAGCTTGTACAGTGCCTTCATCTCATGATGTGCGTAACTCCTTGCTCAGAATCCCTGCCACCCAAGAGAATGGGTGACTTTTACAATCCCTGTCCAGTGAGGACACTTAGTATCACAGAGGTTAGCAGCTTGCTGTGGCCATCGAGTGAGGAGAAGCAGCCAAGCATATAATTCTCAAGTCACCTCTCTCTGGAATCCTTTTTCTGGACAGAGTCATAATTTATATAACAATTCTTCCAGAAAGTTCTATGTGTTGAGGTCTAGCTTTGCTTTAATAGAACCTATCTTAAAAGCACAAGGAGGAGATGTTCAGACTGTGTGTGTGTGTGTGTGTGTGTGTGTGTGTGTGTGTATGCCTGTACATGTGTGTATGCATGTATGTGCGTGTATGTGAGTGTGCATGTTTATGTAAAATGTGTTTGTGTAAAGTGTATATGTAAAGTGTGTGTGAATGTGTGTGTATACGTATATGTGTGTGTGAAGTGTGTGTGTTTATGTGTTTACATGGGTGTGTTGTGTGTGAATGTGGAGGTTAGACTATCTCAGGTATTCCTCACAAGCCATCACATTGGCCGTGCAACTTGCCAATGCAGTTAGACTGACTGGTCAAAGAACCCCAGGGATTTGGCTGTTTCTGCATCCCCACCACTGGAATCACGTGACACCCAGATGTCTGCTTTTGCTCGGACATTTACTTCAGGTGCTAGCCCTGAACTAGGTATAGATGACAGGAATGAATAAGGTCCAGCCCTCAAAGCTTGCACACAGGTCTTCATTTTAATAGCCTTCGGTGAAGCAGGGGCATCTTCTTACATTAGACTCTCCCCAGAGGATATGTGAAAGGGTTCTCCTTTAAGGAAGCAAGAATTTCCTAGCATAGTGGTATGCCTATAATTCAGGAACTCAAAAAGATAACGCAGCTTGAAGATCATGAGTTCAAGGCCACCCTGGACTACATAGTGAGACCCTTAACAAGTCAGTCCTGCTAACAGTTTCCCCAACCCGAATCTGGCTGATCTTTCCTGAGTCAACCATGAGTCCTTGGGCAAAGAGCCTTTTACGGCTTGATTGACCTACGAGTTCCTGGTGCACAAACTCACACAATACACAGAACATTTCCCCCAAGAAACCCATTTAAATAAGCTTTTCTCAAATTGGATTTCAGGGGGTTTCACTTCCCTCGGCTCTGCTTTGAGTTCAAACTTACCTTTCCTGTGGCCTACTTCCATACAGCCTTCCAGACGATTTTAAGCTAATCTGTTAAACCACTTTGCATTTAGAAGGATTTAACCAATATTAGAATACTATTTTACTCCTCCCCAAGAAAGATAGTGCTTTAAACCCATCGCTGCACTAATCCAGAGTTCCACAACACACGTGTGTGCAGCACTCTAAGGCTGGACAGGCTTTGGGCAGAGCACAGAGCCCACTGGAATTTTCATAGGTCCCCAGGACACGAGCTCTGCCTAACGGACCTTTGGGAAATGTCAGTGTTTAACGGCAGCCCATCCAACCCACTTCAAGGGTTCCAGGTGAGAGGTGAAGCAGGCCCTCCTCTGTCCTCCAGGTCTAGCCTCCTTGTTCCCTGAGAGTCCCTGGGCCTCTCTTCAGGTTCTATGGCAAAAGCAGTAGAAGGCCACTGGGTATTTTTGCCTTTGCCTGGTTATGCGATTGTGACAAGGTCTTTCTCAGGGACTCATCTGTGATCTTGAACTGGGAGGAAATCCCTGTTGAATCTCTCAGAGCAGAAAAAGGCTACAAAAACGAGTGCTTCCAGAGAACCTGGATATACATCTTCCTGGATCCCACAGGGACCTGGGACCAGTCAGTTTTATAACCACTAGGCAGTAGGAAGGTATATTTGGCCTTTCTCAAAAATAGCTGCTTCAGGGGCTCAAGAGGACACTTAGGTCCCCTTGTCTGTCCCACCAGAGCCCAGCCTTGGAGATGTATCACTTCTAGGAATCAAACATTGTAGAGGTTAATGTCCTCACTTTTATTGGAACTTAGGAAAGGAGGGTGTGGGCAAAGCTGTAGGAGAGAAGGATGGAGGACCCTTCTCTGTTATCTCTTCACTATTGTTCTCTACTCTCTCATCTCCTGAACCTCACCTGTTGGCAGTCTGCACTGTGGTGTGGTCCGCATTTGACATCCCAGCTGTGGAAACCCCAGGGGAGATATTCTTTGCTGCAGCTACATGTACCTTAGATGTCATCAACTAGGGTTGGTGTTTGTGCCTCTGTTTCTTTCAGAGTGGAGCTAGGGATGTGTCTGCCAGGAACAGCTGCTCTTGGGCACTGTGTGATTTTAGCTCCATTGCAGAAAATTTAAACATGAACTTGAATTCTCTAAGATTGTAGGGGGGGAGGGATTTGGCCATTGGCATTACAGTTATTTTTCTAAAACAAATGCCTAAATTCAGGCATTAAAATATAACACCTCCACCCCCACATGAAAAAAAAAAAAACCCACATATACCGATTTACCTGGTTTCTCTGAGGAAAGGCAAGAGCTGCTGGTGTGGTGTGGCTTTCTAGTTTGTGTCTGGTTCTTCAGCATGTTTTGTTTATTTTTCTGTCCACTCACACACACAATGTCTGAGTGAACACACAGAAACAGCTCAGAGCATTCCCTCTTTGCCTTGCTGGGAGCTCCTTCCTCACTCCGTGCCAGACTCCAGTGCCAATTCTCCAGTTAGGTAAGGCTGATGCCCTGGGTTTTATTGACTAGGGAGAGAAGGGCCAGGATAGGCGGTTGAGAACACAGCAGCTATAAGGCCCCGGAACCCAGAACCACCTTGAGCATGCCACAAAGGAAACAGATGTGCTGACCAAGGAAATGTGCTTTCTAGGGGGATCTACCGCCTACACATACAGCCTCAGGCACCTTTTGCCTGTGTGCACAGGCAGACCTCACGTCACAAGTCCAGAGCCCTGGGTCCCAGTGGCAGACTCCTGGGTTTGTTCTTGTTGGCCTCTGCTACCATTTTGGGTTCTTCCCTCTTTCTGTCACACCCATGTGCATCACTGTCAGCTCCCAAGTGGGAGAGAAAAATAGGAGAGTAGGGGAGGAAAAAGGAGAATAAAATAGGAGAAAAAACCAGAACAAAATAAACATTTTCCTTAAAATTGTCATCATAGATCCAGTAAGATGGCTCAGCAGTTAAAGGTTCTGGCTGCCAAACATGTTGACCTGAGTTTAATCTCTTGAACCCGCATGGTAGAAGGAGAGAAAATGACTCCCTCAAGCTGCCCTCTGCCCTCCATATACATGCTGTGGCATCCAAGCCCTCTCTGACAAAATAAGAAATAAATAGAAAACAAATAAAAAAAATACTGCCAGTGCATTGGTGGTCAACTGATAGAATCTAGACCCACTTGGGAGAGTTTCTGAATATGTGTCTCAGGATGTTTCTAGATTGGGTTAATTGATATATAAAAAGCCACCCAATTGCATGAACTGGGGTCCCAGCCTGAATGAAAAGGAGAAGGCACACAAATTCACCTATCTCCACTTCCTAGCCAACTGCCTCACACACTTGCTACCATGATTTTCCCACCATAACAGGCTGTATGCTCAAACTGTGGGCCAGAAACAGGTCCTCAGTTCCTTAAGTTGCTTTTGTCAAAGCAATGAATAAAGTAGCTGATACAGATGGAACACCTCCCTATCCAAGAACATGGTATACCTCTCTCTGTGTGTTGTCTTCTAGGAACGTTTTAACTTTCTGGATTTAATTCTCACACACTCAGAGCATTTAGCTATTTCATGTTAACTAACAACATTGAAAAACTGAATTCATTTTTTTAAGTTGAAAAGCAATTTTTTTTGCTTCAGGGGAGGGGGGACTTGCAAGATCTGGCAACCCAGAGCCCATGTTGTGCCAGGCAGCAAGTGATTACCTGCTTGCCAGAGACTCACTGCTCCAGTGTTGTCCCCTCCCTATCACTAAAATGTCTGGTTGTGTGGCAGGGGTACAACTGTTGAAGGAGAGGTCAAGGGAGAATCATGGGAAGCTGCTTCTTAGCGTGTCAAAGCAGGAGTTGGGTTTTCAGACTAGAAAAACAAGAGCCTGTAGGATGCTGGGTAGAGTTGGGATAGAGGACAGATGTGGAAAGGTCTCTTAGAGGCCATGTTCCTTCTGAGACAGGAGCTAGAGCCCCTCGGGCAGTAAGGATGGGGACCATGGTGTGTCATGAGCTACCCATGTAGCAAATTTGGCCTCTCCCCTGAGTAGAGGAGTGACTGTTTGGCATAGGGCATGTGGACACCTTACTGGCTCAGAAACAACAATCCTCGTAAACACAACTTCATCCTGCATCCAGCTCCTGCCATTGGATCCATTGCAAGGCCGCCAGACAGGGCTACCTGGTGGTAGTGCTCTCTCAGAGCCACTCCCGTACTCACTCAGGAGTATCCCCACTTCTCCTTAATAAGTCCATGTCCACTCTGCTCACTCTGGCCATGTTTCTTAGATGTGAGAACTAAATCAGAAGCCACTGGCTTGGGGTAGCTGTGGTGGTCCTGACCATCCAGCTTCCTGGCTTCCACCAGTTACGTTTACTAACAGCTGAGAACGGCTCCAGAGGTCTCAAGGCTCCACATTGCTTGCTCTAGGCTCTCTAGGTGCATGGGCTCCTGTTTCTGGGAGTCTGAAAAACAATGACCAATGACACCCACTGCCTATAGACCAAGCACCTGCCCACTGTGTCTTTCTTACCCCAAGCATCCCTCCTTCTGTCTGCGGGCTGAAGAGACTCACTGCAGCTGGGCAAGCAAGGCTTAAGCTAAGGACTGTCAAGGATCCCTCTCTACATGAGGCTATCATGCCATCATGGCTGGAGGATGGGTTGTTGGAGGAGTGAGGAATCTGTCCCCAATCCTGGGGATGGTGAATTGGTGAAGTTTCACATTCTGGCCTGTGTTTCTCCTCATTTGATAATTTTAAAAAATGGATACAAGGCAAATCAGAAAAGGCAGATGGAAAGTTTCAGTCTAAGAATATAAGGTTGGGCATACATGCAATGTGCCAGCTGTCCAAGTCCCTTCAGAATAAACACCAACAGTATCCCTGACACACCCACCTTTACTCCTGTCTTGCATTCTTTTATGATTGTCCCAGCAACCCAGGGCTTCTGTTTAAGATTCAAATTCACCCGTGTGTAATAGACTCTGTCTGGGTATCAAGGGCCTGGGGTACAGGAAGGTGTACTCAGAACCAGGTTGAACTCAACTGGATGTGTCCTAGATAGCTTTAACTGTTAATTTGACTAAGCCTAGAATAACCTGAGATGGGATTGCCCCATCAGTGGGGCTTATGTGCATGTATGTCTGTCGGTGGTTGTCTCTATTGTTAATGTAAGAAGGACTGCCCACTGTGGGTGGCACCATTCCCTGGGCAGGTGGTCAGTCCTAGGCTGTCTACGAAGATTAGCCAATGAGAAAGCAGTGCTTCTCTATGGTTTCTGCCCTCCTTCCTTGGCTGTAAGTTCTCAGTTTTGCTTCAGGTTCCTGCTTTGAGTTTCCTCCATGATGAACTGTAACCTGGAAGCTGAAATAAACCTTTTCCTCCTCTATGATGCTCTTAGACCAAGTGTTTAATCAGAGCAACAGAAAGAAAACCATAGTAGGAGAGATGGATGAGGGTTGCTTCATGCACTGAGCTAGACTGTGCAGTGGGACAGATTCCTTTCCTGTCCTATTAGATGCAGATAACTTATTCTTCCCAGGCTTGAAGGGAAGGGACTTACCAAAGTTCCTTTCAGGTCTTTGTCCAGCAGAGTTCTTAGGGTAAAGTGGGGATCTCTGGTGGAAGGGCAAAGACCCTGGCCTTCCTTGCCCTTCCCTGCCTTCTCTATGTCAGCAGCACGATGACCCAAAAGCCCTTGCTAAGAGCCAGAATTCTGAATTTATCGTATCCAGAAGGGCTCTGTGGAAGTCTCTGGCCCCAGGAGACATTGCATTTCAGTGGTTGCCTTAACTCAGCCTTATGAGAGGAAGCTCTGATGGTGCTAGGGGACAAGGGTAGGTCACATCCCAAATCCTGAATGGAAGGCTTAGACTCAGGATTCCTCCTTCACACTTAGCCTTGGGATATCCATGCCTGCCTCTTACCAGGCAATCCTTCCCAGCCCTCTCTCAGGCCGCCTTCATTCCCCATCCCCTACCACATTCTTTAACACCCCTTTAAAAATTAAGGGTGCAGCAGGGGTGGGGGCAGCTTCGGAAACAGATAAGAGGTAATTGCCTGCCTTTGACTCCTCTTGATGTGAAAATGGGATTGGAATGACTCACTCTGGTTGAAAGGTTAGTTGAAGGTTATTACAGGAAAATTGTTATTCATACATTTTCCCCCTGTGCGGTGGATAGCCTAAAAGATTAAATTCACAGAGTGCGTAATGACCCATCAGGGCGGACAATGGTAGGGGCGTCCCGGGGGAGGGGAGATAACGTAGCACAGAGACTTCTCTGAATAATTCATGCTCCAGTGCCCGGCACCAGCAGATTACAGGAGGGTTTTCATTAGAAAGAAGGGGAGAGAACAGAATGTGCTCTCAGAGCAGCGCCTGTTTCTCTGCACCGTGGGCAGCTCTGGCCCGGTTTGCTATGGCTTCAATCAATGCCTGTCCCTCATCTTGGCAGCCCTTGGAGGGTGGCAAAAGGGATAAGAGGACATCATTGTTCTTTATAAGGCAGGCAAGTGATGGCCTGGGCTATTGAGGCTCCTCTTGAGCCTTGATGCTCAGAAAGGTGCTCGGGCCTGGAGAAGATGCTGAGAACAGATTTACCCATGGGGCACTGGGTGCATTAAAGATGTGCTAAAACATGAGCACATGGGAATGAGAAAGTGGTGGTTGTCAGGCTATTCATTGGATGTTCTCTTCCTGTCCCTGGTGCCTTTCCCACCCTTTCCCGGGGCTGCCAGGGTGTTCCACCCATCATGTGTGCTCCTGAATGTCAGTGTGAGAAGAGGACTAGCCCTCCAGGACTCCCAGTGCCAGGCCAAGGCAGACATTGACTTGTGACCCATCAGTTGGGTCTTGGACCTCTTCTTCCTCTAGAGTGCAGAGTGTTAGAAGAGGCCAGCAAGGGTAGAAGAAGACCATGAAGATGGCTGAAAGGGGACTTGGGAGACACAGGCAGCTTAAATCAAAGTGGACCAGGGTCCTTTATGAGCCTTGGGCTGAGTACTGGGCACTTGGCCTGAGCTCATGCCAGGGCAATGATTCAACAGGACAAAATCTGAATATCTGTTTCTCAGGTAAGGCCTTGTAGATCTGTGGATGTGGCACTTACCCAAGGTCACACACTGACCACTGAGTCACTCCCAGGCCCCCTGCCTCCCCACCTCTGATGTTTTCATATTGGCTGTGTCCTCTAGCTTCAAGCTTGCTGAAAGGTATGAGATTTTGGTCCTGCTTCTCTTAAGGGTTTGATGAGTTGTTGTAGACAGAAGTTTCTGTCCTTCCCGGTCCCTCAAACATTTAGTCCCAAATAAACACACAGAGGCTTATATTGATTATAAATTGTTTGACCTGTGACTCGGGCTTCTTTTTGGCTAGCTCTCTCTTAATTATTAACCCATTTCTATTAATCTGTGTACCTCTACATGGTCTTGTTTTAATCCCCAAGCCTCTTGCTCTCTCAGCAGCTACATGGCATCTGGATGGTGACTCGCTCTCTGAGTTCCTCTTCCCAGAATTCTCCTAGTCTGGTAGCCCTACCAATACTTCCTGCCTGGCTACATCCTGCCTGTCCATTGGCCAAAACAGCTTTATTCATCAATCAATAAGAGAAACATATATTCACAGGATACAGAAGGACACCCCTCCATCAAGATGTCTCTGCCAATTAAGTAGGAGTTTGATGTTCATTTATTGAAGTTTATCTCAGATGGGAGTTGTCCCTGTTCATGTTTGTAGAGCTTATGTCATTATCCCATATGATACTCAAGGTAAAAGAGCAATAGATGTGCCCTGGTTAAATTCAAAGTCAAGGAATTTATTTAACCCCTTGAGATCTGAGGATCTGTATCAGACTTTCTCTCACTCTCCCCTCCCTTCTTGCCACAGCTCTGAGTGAGCCGCTGCTATGTCAGCCTCTATGCTGTCATATCAAGAGACCCAGAATGCAACTACAGTTCCTGTCAGAAACTCATTCACTGGGACAGATAGGAAGGGCTCAGGCCTTTGTTACCGAAGCTGACTGAGGACTGATAGATCCAGTGATTCCCCCCACCACCCTTTGCCAGACAGATTGTCTTAGTTGGAGTTTCTGTTGCTATGAAGAGATACCATCACCATGGCAACTCATATAAAGGAAAACATTTAATTGAGGCTGGCTTACAGTTTCAGAATCTGGTCTATTATTGTCATGATGGACAGCATGTAAGCCAATACGGTGCTGGAGAGGTCTAAGAATTCTATGTCTTAACTCACAGGAACTGAGTCCCACACTGGGTGTAGCTTGAGCATAGGACACCTCAAAACCTGCCCCCACAGTGATACATGTCATTCAACAAGGCCATACCTATTCCAACAAGGCCACACCTCCTATGAGTGTCACTCCCTATAGGCCAAGCATTCAAACACATGAATCTATGGAGGCCACACCTATCCAAACCACCACACAGATGTTCCAAGACACTTGGGAGCTCCCTCTAAAGGCTGCCATTGGGATAGAATGAGTGACTGTCATATGTGCCAGAGTTCCAAAAAAAAAAAAAAAAAAACCCTGATGTAACCTTTCATGGCGTTGAGAGTTGGGTTCTGGCAGAGGACACTGAGTGAGTGAAGCTCAAAAGGCTTCCTGGGGCTGGGGGATTGAAGCTGTACTGGGATTGGGTTGGATCCAGGTCAGACGAGGACCAGGATGCAGTATCCTTGGGGTCAGGGGTCCAGTGCATTTGCAGGTAGACAGGAGAGACACTGGTGAAGACAGTGGGCATCGGTCTCCCTATGAGCTGAGACTGTAGGGGCTGCCTCTTAAGAAGACTTGCCAACCTCCAACAAGCACAACCTGGTTCACAGGTGACCCCATCAGTTGGACTTTTTCTTCTCAGAAGAAGGTCAGCCAGGCATTGTGTACACTATGTACTGAGGGGACACTGCACTGCAGGCCCTGCTTTCTCTGTGAAGACCCTCCTTTCTTTCTTTTTTTTCTTTCTTTTTTTTGGGGGGAGGGGCTTTCAAGACAGGGTTTCTCTGTGTAGCTTTGGAGCCTATCCTGGCACTCTCTCTGGAGACCAGGCTGGCCTCAAACTCACAGAGATCTGCCTGTCTCTACCTCCCCAGTGCTGGGATTAAAGGTGTATGCCACCAACTCCTGGCAAGACCCTCCTTTCTTATAAGAAGGCACTAATGTGGCAACAGCTTTAGGTGAGTAGAGAGCATGGCTTCCACACGATCTGGGGTGCTAAGCTTTTGATGGCTCATAGTGACAGGAAATGCAGCATGGAAACATTGACTAGAGGTGAGAGAGGTGAGGGAGGTCAAGAGAGTCTGACAGTGAGGGGCATTCTTATGTGGGGTCTCTACAGGAACAAGATGATGATGCTAGTGGGTTCTGGACACCCAGAATCCTCTACGTATCCTGGCGGGCACCTTTCTTCTCACACATGTCCACCTAGCCTGGACTAGTGACTATGACCTGCTACCTCAAGATGACCTCTGGCCTTTAGGACCACAGGCTGCCATTACAGGGGTCCCAGTCTGAGGTTTAGTACCAGTATCATCACCTCCAGAGTATCTGGGGACACTGCTATCCTTCCTGCGTACCTGTGGCATCTGTCCTTCCTGGCCCTGGCAGTGTGTCACTGCCCCTGCTGCTCTTTCAGCATCCAGTTAAATGTTGCAGGATCACTCTTCGCCAGCCCATGCTGGAATGGAGGAATCCACTCCTGCTCCCTGGGGCCCTCTCCAGCATCCCGAGGCTTTGCCTGGAACTCAGTTGATTCTTTGCCCCTCCAACAAAGAAGCCTTGCAATAATTGTTTCCAGAAGCAGCCTCACCCCTCCATACAAATGCTCTGCAACAGCCCGCCCATCTCTGCCTGTCTGACACTCAGCACATCTGGGTCTCAGAATGAAGGAGTCAGGCTCAATTAGAAGCCTCTCCTATTCTTCACTGCAGCAGGTGGAAAGGGCCTTGGAGAGCTTCCTGATCTATCAGCTCACGTCACGAAGAAGCCCCTGGCAAATCTCCCCTAGCAGATGAAGAAAGATAAAATCTATAAACACTTGTAAAATGAAAATGAGATGAGGTAGTCTGACTAAGATTGTCCCCCATAGCCTCATACATTGTAACTCCTGATCCCCAGTAGGTGGTGCTGTTTGGGGGATTTAGGAGGTGTGGCCTTCTGGAGAAAGTATGTCACCAGAGGACGGCTCTGAGGTTCAATGCCCTTCACCACTTCCAGACTCTCTCTCTGCTTCATGCTTGTGGTTGAGAATGCGAGCTCTGTCTCAGCTTCCTGCTTCTGCTGCCATGCCTAGCCCCTGCTGCTGTGCTGTTTTAACCATGATGGATTCTAGTCATCTGGAACCATGAGTCTAAACAAACCCTTTGGTCTGTAAGTTGCCTCATTTGTGCAGTTTTGTCACAGGGGCAGGAAAGTAAAAAAGACACAAGAACACTTGGGCAGGTTGGCACTTCCCTTCTTCTGCAAAGTATTTTCAAGCCCCCAGGTAAGAGCCTCCCTGGCACAAAAGGACAACTCCACCCGATATTGACCAGTTCCTCAAAATGAAGGAGTCAAAAACAAAGCTCACACACACAAAGCCTAGTAGGTTCTCAGTTGGCTCTTGGACTAAAGGACACTAAAGTGTGTGTGCTACATGGATGAATGTGCAGGTATGCTAGCTCCTACAAACTGGATCACACACACACACACACACACACACACACACACACACACACACACACACACACTCATGAATATGCACGTGCCTGGCCAAAACAGCCCACACATCCTTCAGCTCTTCTGCAGCTCTCCTTCTTCTTGGTTCCCCAGCTCAGCTTCAGCTCTTTGATCTCTCTCTTTGGGTTCCTGGTTTTCTCTCCCTTCTTTCCCAGGCATCCCTACACTTAGTCACAAAGTATGTCTCCCCCAGGTCTTGTCCCTGGGTCTCTAGTGCCCATTGCATGACTCCAACGTCCTTAATAAGGAACCCTGAACGTTTTGCAATCTATATCCCCAGCTAGAGATTCGCTGTTTATTTCCAGAAGCCCCGGTGTCTCTTGTGGTGGCCTGCTCATTACAATGCACTGCTATCTAAGTACTTTTAAAGAATTATTCTTCAGAAATGTATGTGTCTGGGTGTTTTCTTGCATGTGTGTCTGTACATCATGTACATGCCAGGTGCTTGCAGAGGCCAGGAGACCGTGGGACCCCTGAAACTGAAGTTACAGGTAATTGCAGGACACCATGTGATGTTGGGAATTGGATCTGGGTTCTCTGGAAGAGTAGCAAATGCTCTTAACTACTGAGAGATCTCTTCAACCCCCATAAGGACTTTTAAATGAGTGGACACCCTGTGTTTCAGTCCTATGCACCCTACTTGCTATTCCTTTAGGTGAGAGCTAGTACACTCAGGGTAGGAAGAGTCTACATGACTGCCTGCAAGTATTTCAGAAAAGCAGGGAGAGGCTCATCTGCCTACAGAACCCATGGGAATGTTATTGTTCTCCCAAAGAACACAGCATCAACACTTGCTCGAAGAAGCGGCTTTCAAGAAAAATCTTTGCAAATTAAAATCTAGTCTTCAAACGGGTGTTAGTAGAACTGGTGAAACCGGAGCAAGGTTCATGGGTTGATTGTGATTGTGAAGATCCTCTGCCTCCATCATGGAAGATGCTGCCAGCATTGATTGGGGAACCTTCTTGGGGGAGGGGAAGGAACACCTCTTTGTATTATTTCTTCTAACTGCGTGGAAATTGACAGTTGTCTCACAATAGTTGAGAAAGCACAAGCTAATGAAAAGTCTTAGGCACTGAAACATTTTCTTCCCACATATCCTATACATCCCCATCTTTCTGTTCTATTCACTGCTATAAAAACCAAATCCCATCATAGAAATGAAGATGTTTTCAGGATCTGAGGAAAGTCTCCATCAGCCTTAACCTTGGGTGTTTACTCCTAGAAGGACAGTTGGGTAAGCCCATGCTTCTGAGCTCTTAGCTGATGGAAGATTGCCAAGAACCTATGACCTCTAAACATGCTGCCAGATGGATCTGGGGGCTGTGGTACCAAAGCTATTTACTGTTCTTATATGCTTCCTCAATATTCAACTGGAGTACACAGGATGAAAACCTCTGAGGCCAAATTCTTTCTCTCTCTCTCTCTCTCTCTCTCTCTCTCTCTCTCTCTCTCTCCCTCCCTCCCTCCCTCCCTCCCTCCCTCCCTCCCTCCCTCCCTCCCTCCCTCCCTCTGTGTGTTCATGCATGTGCAAGCGTGTGCAGTCTTCTACTTCCTATGTCCTGAAGAGGCTCTACAGTCTGGCACCTAAACACTCCCACTCCATGGTGTCAGGGAGACATCAGCCTGGGCTAATCCGGGCTGCAGAGATTACCTGAGGAGGGAGTGTATAGCTGAAGCTAGACCAGTCAGTCTTGTAAGGACTTGTTACCGGAGCTGCCTTTTGCCTGAGACTTGGTGGCATGGCTTTCAGAGGTTATGTTGGGGCTACCAAGTGTCAATCTTCCCTGAAGAAAGATGAGTGTCACTAGAAGTGAATGGCATCAACAAGATGGGGAGGGAGGGAAAGAACCTTTATTAAAAACCTTGGTTTTATGTTAGGAAGATGGCTCAGTCATTAAAGTGCTTGCCTTGCAAGCATAAAAACCTGTGTTTGATACTCAGAGCCTACATACAAGCAGTGGTGGCATGCACTTGTAGTCTTATTTCTGGGGAAGCAGGTGACAGGCAGATCCCCGAGGCTCCCTGGCTAGCCAGCCTGGCTACTAGGCAAGTCCAAGACCAGTGAGAGACTTTGTCTCAAAAACAGGATGGATAGTGCCTGAGGAAGGATACCCAAGGTTGTCCTCTGGCCTCCACTCACACTCATATGCATGTACACCTACACAGGTGTACACGCACACACACACATACACACACACACACACACACACACACACACACACACACACACACACGATTTCTTCTCTGTTGACCCTAACCTTTGGTATAGCTTCAATATGCTTTGTTCCCTCAGGATCATATAATAGAAGCTTGGTCCCTAATGGTAGTGTTAAGGGATGGGGAGCCCTTAGCAAGTGGGGGCCTAATAATTCTGTTACTGAGAGCAGCACCCTCGGAAAGGATTGAGACTGGGTTAGGAGGCAAGTTATCTCTCAATAGAGTGGCTTTTTATCAAAGGGCAAGATCAGCCTGTTTCCATGTTTCTGACTTTTCCTGGTGTCCCACCCACACGGAGCTCCTGCCTTCTTGATGCTGTCTGTCATAGGTCCTCACCACAGCCCAGCAGCAGCTGGCACCATGCTCTTGGGCCTGTGCAAATCTGAACTCTTTTTACGCATTACTCTGGCCTCAACCATTTTATTATATTAAGAGGAAAATGCAGTAATGCACCCTCCTGGGGGCTTCCTATATATGGTTGGCATGGCATGTTCCCTTTTATTTTTTAAAGCCAGTATGACTTGTGTACCTAGCACATGAAACTCTGAGTTACAGCTCAGGCAATGCCACAACTAGATAATTCCTTCACAGGTGATCAAAGAGAGGTAGAGTTCAGCTAGCCTGAACCTTGCAGCTGAGAGCTAACTGACTCTCCCCAGGAAAGAAGTGCAGGGCAGTGGGCAAGAGTGAGCACACCTCCCCTGGAGTGTGGAGAACAGGCTGCAAGAACAGGCCCCTGCCTCCGACTGGTGAGCTTCTAATCACCACAGGTAAGGTTCGGCATTCACGTTAAATATCCCACATGCTTTCAATAGTTTAAAAATAATCCAAAGAAGTTGAGAGTAAAGGGCTGGGGTGACAGCTCAGTTTCTGAAGTGCTTGTCACACGAGCATGAAGGCCTGAGTTGGATCCCCACAAACTATACAGTAAATCAGGGCACAGCGCTGCACAGTTATAATCTCAGTGTTGGGGATCCCCACAAACCATACAATAAATCAGGGCACAGCACCGAAGTTATAATCTCAGTGCTGGGGAGCCCCACAAACCATACAATAAATCAGGGCACAGCGCTGCACAGTTATAATCTCAGTGTTGGGGATCCCCACAAACCATACAATAAATCAGGGCATAGTGCTGCACAGTTATAATCTCAGTGTTGGGGATTCCCCACAAACCATACAATAAATCAGGGCACAGCGCTGCACAGTTGCAATCTCAGTGTTGGGGAAACAGAGACAGGCCATTCCTGGGGCTCACTGGACTACCAACCAAGACTACTCTGTGAGCCCCAGGTCCCAGTGAGAGACTATCTCAAAAACAAACAACAAACAAAACAAGGTGGCTGGGTATGGTAGTGGTATATATCTTTAATCCCAGCACTTGGGAGGTAGAGGCAGGGGAATTTCTGTAACTTTGGGGCCAGCCTGGTCTACATAGTGAGTTACAGGACAGCCAGGGCTACAAAGAGAAACCCTGTCTCAACCTCCCCTTCCAAAACAACGAAACAAACCAAAGTGAATAGTTCCCAAGGAATGATACTCGGGGTTGACTTCTGGCCTCCACACGTGTGTGCACACACATGGACATGCACCCCATGCATGTGCGCACACATGAATACATATAGACATGCAGGTTTCAAGTATTTTAAAATGCATACACAAGAAAAAAATAAAGAAATTTAAAGCAGAGTCCTGGTGCCAGGAGCTGGGGGAGGGAGGGGCCAGGGGGTGAAGAGAGGCTGAGCAACAGGGACTGAGCTTCCTTGTAACAAAAGCAAACGCCCTGGATGCTGCTGAACAGTGGGCAACCATGGATAGCAGGGGCATATTGTCTACTTGCAAAAGCTGGGAGATAGACCAGCTTACCTCAATTAAAAATCACACAGTGTATACACGGATGGACACAGCATGTGGTGCCCCATTAACATGTATAAATTTATGTTTCCATATAAAAATAAATTTAATTTTATAAGGAAGGCAGGGATTGCTCACCCTGTCTACACACACACACACACACACACACACACACACACACACACACAGAGAGAGAGAGAGAGAGAGAGAGAGAGAGAGAGAGAGAGAGAGAGAACTGCCTACACGAACAGATGGAAAGAAGGCAGGTAGCTGTCCATCTGAATGCCAGGAATGGACAGGGCCTTTGCAAGGATCCACCCTGGCCAGCACTTTGACCTGGGACTTCTAATCTCCGGAATCATGCAAAAATAAATATCTCTTCTTGTCGCAATGAAGTTACCCTTCTATGTCTTCTTAGTACACACAACAGGTTTATGTTTTCTACATGTATTTATATGGGGATGGTGCACGTATGGGGGGTCCAGAGATTGAACTCAGGTCCTGAGCTTTGACAGCAAGCACTCTTACCCACTGAGCCATCTTAATGGCCCCCTACAAAACTGTTCTGCTCAAAGTAAGTGACTCACTTTCTAGAACAAACCAGAAGCTTCTCTTTTTTAATTCTATTTTTGTTTCGGAAAATACTGAATATCCTCTATTCATTAACTGAGGGAGCCTTGTAGCCTGACCCGTGAGTCACCAAGCCTCTGCAATGCCTCTCTCTCCTGCCTCTGCAATGACTTTTGGTGTCAAGGCTGTTGGAGCACAGACACCTGACTGAACTAGACCAATCAAGGCCTTGTTCAGGATCTGAAACATCAGGAATCTGACAGGCTAACCTGGCACATCCTCCGCATGTGGGCTTGGTAGCGGAAAGGTGAATAATCTACGGCTACCCAGACTAACAAGGCAAAGAGCCTTTTGATCAGCAAAGGAGCAATTGATGGAAAGTCAAAATGACCTCTTGGTCTGCCCTCTTCCTGAGGCCAGCCTGCAAGCTTTCTTAGGATTGTGTTAGTCATCTCTATGTATGAAATGAATCTCCTCTTACTCTTTATTGAGCTCAGCCTAGTTGGCTTCTGCCTCTTGAAATCAAAGAAATCTTTAGAGGCATATTCAAGATTTTACTGACCAGCAAAATGCTTCCCGAATCCCTCTCTTCCTTGTCCCTTTTCCTTTTTCCCAATCAAACCTGTGATGGCTGACACATGTACATTATGTAGGGTATCAAATATAGGTCAATGGATGTCACCTCAGGAAAACAAGCAAGAGAAAAGGGCCCTGCTTGGTGCTTGGCGAGGCCTGTTAGTGAAAGGAGACCACAATGCTGTCATCCCCCCTGCTGCGGAGGGGGTCGCCAGGGTCAGCCCATGCTTTGGCGTGTGAACTTCTTGTTCCCACCGAATCAGTCAGCTGAAGTGGGAATGTTTTATTTCAGCAGACATGTGTCAGCCTGGGTTTGAAACAAAGACTCGCGGCTACAGCGGGTTGGGTGCGAACAGGCCCGTCACAAAGGCTGGCTGTGTGAGACATCTCTGCTGAAGCCCTGTACTTCTTTAGTGCCAGGCACCATTTTGGAAAGTTGCTAGGGAGGTTGGCTTGCACTTTAATGACATCTGAGACACATTCAAGGCCAATGCTTTTGAAAAACAAGGCACTGGGAAGGTTTGGGGAGGGGAGGGTGGGGAGGTGATGGAAATCAAATGACCCATTGAAGCTAAATTACCAGGCTAGTAGAGCATTTTTAGAAATAACGGTCTGCCTCGGCCTGCGGCCACCATTCATCCTCTCACTTGCTCTTCCAATTAATTATTGTGTTTTAACACTATCTCGGAAGATAATTGCCTGTCAGTGTATCAGTATGTAACACCCCAGGGTGAACGATGCTTTTGCTCCGTCTGTCAGACTAATAAACACAAGACTGGGGGGAAGGGTGAGGGGGGGTCCCACCTGATTGAACGGGGAACCCCCCTGCTCTCTCTTGATGGCGTGGGATCTAGATCTTTCTCAAATTCACTCTGGTTAGCATGAGGTGGCAGTGCTGGGTGTCCTGCAAGCAAAGCACAACCCACTTGGTTCTACTTTCAACGCTTTTGTGCTTGTTCATTTCCTACTGAAGACTGCAGGATAGACAGGGAATGGGGATGGCTCTCTCATCTATCCCATTACCCTAGCCAAAGAAAAAATGTATGGTATACTTACAGAGTGGGTAAAAGTCAGATATTTTCTAAATAAATCATGGATGGAGGGGTTCTTTTATATATTTTTTAGAACAGGATGGAAGAGTGATGGAATGTAAAAATGGAAAGCTTATGTAGCTAAAGCCTGCTGAACTAACTATTTCAATAGGGGAAAAGAAAAATTCCCTATTTCAAATTAAATTGAACCCATTCAGTGAATATATGAGCATCATAGGGAGTAAGTGTCAATTAAAGTGATAAGTCGTGGGTCTGGCACCGAGTTCTGGATTGTTCTGAGACCTGCTTCCCAATGTGGCCATCGGTACTTTGGGGGAAATTGAAACCGATCCACCACGTGAGAACTGGGAGTCTTCCGGGAAATAGAGACGAGTTCAATACCTCTGAGTTAATTGGCATTTTATTCTCATTTAAATCTCTGTCACAACCTTTTATTTTATTTTATTTTGTATTTCAGAGGAGACGACAATTCTGAGATCTTCCCCGCGGCTCTCGGGAAGCTCAGAACAAATTAGATGGTGCCATATAATCTCACCCGTGGATCTCACAGCCCTGCAGCTTCTGCCGGGATCTGGGGGCTGCAGCTGATGCCAGGCGCTTGCTAAATAGCCTAACGGAGAGGGAATGGGATCATTAGCAGCTCAGAGCACTTTTTCCAGGGCCCACATTGCATTGTCTGTGGATCGAGGGCTTGTTTGACAAGCATCATACTCCCTGTGAGGACATGGGGGGAGTCATCACTTGAGATGTGGTGAGATAAATGATAAGGTTACACATACCCATAAATTTTGGGTCCTGGAGTATTCCCAGGGTGTGTGTCAAATGCTCCCCAACATGGCTCCTGGGGTGTCTGTTAGGAACTCCTGTTGTGAGTGAGGTACCGGCTGATGGTATATGGGAATCTGTCTTCTGGGGGCCCTCCTCAGGGAAATCCCTCTTTTTCTGGCCTTGATTTCCGTGGTTTAATTTCCAGATGGTGCCAATCTGTGGTCACCTTTCCAGGAGGGCCATTTTTGCCAGGTGCCTCGAGCAAGCAATATGGCAGTAGCCTGCGGTTTCCACGTTCCCTGCCTCTTTCTTAGGTGCTTCTCAGTTGCTCTTACAGAGACAACTTAAGGAGGGAAGAGCTTGTTTTGGCTCACAGTCCAAAGGTAGAGTGCATTATGGCAGGTGCTTGAGGCAGTTGGCCACACGATATCCACAGTCAGAAAACAGAGAGAGAGAGAGAGAGAGAGAGAGAGAGAGAGAGAGAGAGAGAGGACTACTCTCAGCCTGCTCTCCTTTTCCTTCAGGCAGGGTCTCCAGATAATGGATGGCGCTGCTCAGTTAAGCTGGGTCTTCCCATCTCCTTTAACGTAACCTAGAAACTTCCTCCCAGACATATCCAGAAATTTGTCTAAGTGACTTTAGATGCTGTCAAGTTGACAATCAGTGTGAGTCATCATACAGGCCTTCAGATCTTCAGACAGCTGAAGGATGCTTCTCCTCCTCTGGGAGGTGCTGGGCACAGATCACTGTCTGTCTACAAAGCATTCCCAACCCCCCTCCCATTCCCCACAGTCTGATCTTTTTGTGACACACTGAATTTCCCTGGGCTCCATCAGTTTGTTGCCTCACGAAAGTCCTTGTCACCCGATAGTCCTGACTACGTTGCTCTGGCTCTCTCTACTCACCTGTTGGTGAGAAACTTCCTGCAAAGATATTTTCTCCCAGTAAGAGTGTTTCTGGGGATATACAAGGAAGGTGGAGTTCCCAGATGTCCCTCTTGTTGCTACCCACAAAGAGTGGCCATGGACACCAGGCATTGGCTCTCTTATGCTACATTTTTGTTAGGAATTGTACCGTAGCCTGCCATCAGTTTCCCCATGCTTTGTGTGTTACATTTGGGATGCTATAACAACATAGTTATCCATCAACAGATGAATGGAAAATGAAAAATGGATAGTGAAAAATTGGTACATGTGTGTGTGTATGTATGTATGTATGTATGTGTGTTTGTATGTATGTGGGGTGTGTGTGTATTGTGTGTGGGGAGTGTGGGTGTGTATGGGTGTATGGGTGTGTTTCTTAAGCACTAATGAAAAATGAAGTTCAAGAATTTATAGGGAATGATTGGACTTAGAATGTATAAGATTAAGAAAGGTCACACATCTCAGAAAGAAAAGAAAACCTGCATGTTCTTTTTCTGTCAAATGCAGAATCTAACCAATAGCATGTACGCATGTGTAAACAAATGTGCATGTGAGTTCATATAACATGTAGAAAAGAGAACAGGAAAGGTTAAGTATTAAGAGACGAAGAGAGACTGAATGCAGTTGATGGACACAAGTTGTGAAAGATGATACAAAGCCAATTGTCTTCCTAGTTCTAACTGTCATGGATTTTTCTGGTTTTTGGTGGATAAGTACATAAAATATACTCAATAGTGAAGGTATAAAACATAATGTGTAGCTCCACAACTTCTGTTCCAATGCCCATTCTAACTATGGAAGTTCACTGAGCCGTATAGACTTCTTGGTCTGGTAAATTTTTATTTGCAAATTTGTTTTGTAATAAAGTTTATAAAATAAAAATTAAAGCATTAAAAAGTTACCTGAGACAATCAACTAGAAAGAAGAAGAGTTTGCATCAGCTGACAGTGTAGGTGTTTTGGTCCCTGGACTTGGTTCTATTGTTAATGAGATAAGGCAGGGAGCATGATGAGGGAAGCTTGTGGAGGAAGCTGTCCATCTGGGGACTGATAGAAAGAGGAGAACAAGACAGAGAGGGGTCTTGGACAGGATACAGCCTCTAAGAACATGCCCTCAGGAACCTAGGACCTGCCTCCTAAAATTGCAAGAACTTTCCAAAATATTGTGCCTGCTGGAGACCAACCCTCAATATTTTCATTTTAAAAAGTGTGTGTGCTTGTGTGTGTGTGTGTGTGTGTGTGTGTGTGTGTGTGTGTGTGTGTGTGTTAGTATAGGAATATTCATGCCACAGTGAATCTATGGTGATCAGAAGACAAACTGCTGAGTTGGTCCTTGCATTCCACCTTGTCTGACACCATCTCTTTATTGTTCACCACTGCATACACCAGGCCAGCTGACACATGAGCCTCAAGCACCCTCCCATTTCTTTCTCTCATCTTCTGAAAGTGCTGTATTAACTGAGCCTTCTCCACAGCCCTGATGGGAAGTGTTTCATGTCCAAACTTGCCCACTGTTCTGTGGATAACTATCATGATGTCCAAAGTTATCCCATGATGCAAATTGGGGGAGAAATGTGTTTTTTGCTTGTTCTGTTGTTTTGTTTTTCTGTGAACAGGAGACTCACAGAAAGTTCTGCTCTGTTTGAGGCAGAAAGCAGCAATCTTAGGATCATTCTGTAGACTCTATCAAAGCATTCAGACTCGGAGTAGGGCTGGGCCAACGGGAAGACCCCTGCTTTTCCTTCCATGCTCCTCAGATCTGCTCCCAACATCCAGGTACAAGCTGGTCCCAATCCCTCCTCCCCAGGCAGCCACTATCCGTGGGGGTATTGCCAGTCCGCCAGGCCAGCAGACACAATGAGACCCAGACTACCCTTTGGGCCAGCTGGAATTCTGGCTCAGTGTCCGTGCCACAGTTTGTGATTCTCTTGGCCAGTTAATGAGAGAGACTGGCTCAAGCAGTCCTATGATCTCATAGCCTTTGAGTGGGTCACATTCCCCAGTTCCCAGTAGCATTGCCTGGAGAAGCATAATTCCATTGCCTTGAATTCATTCCCGAATTTGTCATTTGTCTTTCTTTTCATGTCTCTGAACTATCTGAGGGCATGGTTCATATCTTACATAGCTTTCTACTTTCCGAGGATGCAGTCCATTCCTGGTGCAGTAGATGGGCAGTGGACATCAAGAACTGGACCACACCCCATCGGAGACATTTGCAGACACATGGAACTTAACCCGGGAGACTTAAGGCCTTCCAACAACATTTCTTAGGTTATGACTCAGGTCTAAAGGAGTAGACCAGAGATGAGTATATTTAATAAGCTCCAAAGTTCTGGTGAACTTGACTATTCCATCATTTGTTACCACTGGCTTAGAACTTGGTACTGAGTTTGGCAATGGGGATGGATGGGTCACTATGTCTAGGGTGTGGGCTGCCTGATGGAGGGGATGGACATGGGCTCTTTTCCTGGATGTCTTCCCTGGAACTCCTGCATCTTTCCATGCATCACACATGCCACATGTCACATCTGACACTCAGTCCTCCACTTCATTTCTTCAAGTGTGAGCTGTCTTTGCTTAGGTCAATGAGCCTTCTGCTTTCTGGACCTTGAAAAATATCAACTTTGCCTTCTAAGGAAATATCATCTTGGAATCTGGAACTGTCAGTGACCTACTGTTGATTTCAGATCTTGGTGATCATAGAACCCTCATTATAAGGACTTTGAGAGAAATAGACACTATTCCCTCACTGTGCAGAATTATGTTTGTTTGTCTGTTTTTCTCACCGGAATCCACTTGTCCCTTTCCTGTTTCCTTTGGGTTCTATTCTGGAAGCTGCTAAGTTAATTCTACCCAACTAAGAAAATTAATGAATAGCTGCCCCCAATCTCCTTCCTCTTGCTCTTTATACAACCACTGATAGCATCTAGGACTTCAAACTGTGTAGTTCATCATCCTGGGGAAGATGAGAGGTCCTTGTCTCTGGAAGAATTACAATTGAAGGCTATATGTGTGTATCTAGAGTTGAAGTCGGCTTCTAATCTAATTTGGTGTTCTCTTTGCTGGATTTTTCTTTTTTTACTGATAAAGAACACTGACACACGGACTAGATGTACCATGCTGATCTGTTTGTACCGTGGCCTCCCTGACATGCTCTGTGAGTCATCAGACAGCTCCCAGAGAAGGTCAAGTGCATGGAGTTGAGGGCATATACAAACCACACAGTTTCAGCTAAGATTACAGAGCTTTGGAAGTCTCCGTTACACAAGTTTGAAAGAGACAAGAAGACACGCATCCCTGTGCCCACCTAGACGCTGGACATTGAGGGCTGTGTTGTAAAGGTGCTGGTCCTCCTCATGGCACAGATGGGGGGCTCTATTAGGGACTAGGATGATTGAGATTCTGGACCCACAGGTGAGGAGGCCGTGAGAGCCAGGGCCTGGCCAAAGCTCTCTGGAAGACTCCCTTGGGAGAGGCAGATAAGGATAAGGAACCTGTGAAAGCTGGTGTTACTACCAGTGGGATCTCACTTGTCTTCTGGAAAGCATTGGTTATAGACCGATCAGCAGTCTTGTGGGAAGAAAGGCTCATGGCAACCTAGTCTCGTGGCTTTAAATACCAGCTATATGCTAATGCCGCCCACATTTATATTTCCAGCTCAGACCTCTTTCCTGGACGTCAGTCTGATATATCCGAACACCCACTCAACATCTTGACTTAGATGTCTAACAGGCATCACAAACTCCACATATCCAAAGTTCCCAAGCCACCCCCACCCCAAACCATCCCCACCCACAGCCTCCCCACTGCACGGGTAACACCTCCATCCTACCACTCAGCTGAAATACTTGGTGCTGCCTGCCAACTACCCTTCATCCAATAGAACAATAAACATGGAGATTCCAGCTTCAGCTGGATCCACATTCTGACCACTGTTCCCATTACCCTGTTAAGGGATCCATGCAAGCCACTATCAACATATAAGGCACCCTGTGTCCTGGTTTGTAGCAATGATTTCCTAGGTCTCCCACCTTCCATTTTTGTCGCCCTGCCAGTGCTGTCTCTGTGTCTCTGTCTCTGTCTCTGTCTCTGTCTCTCTCTCTCTCTGTCTCTCTCTCTCTCTCTCTCTCTGTGTGTGTGTGTGTGTGTGTGTGTGTGTGTATGCGTGTGTGTTTGTGTGTAGGCCAGGATGGCTGGCCAGTGAGCCCCTAAGAATCTGTTGTTTCTGCCTCCTCAATGCTCAGAGTACAAGAGCTCACTCTCCTGCCTCTTTTCATGTTGACGTTGGAAATGGAACTCAGGTCCTGGTACTTGCGTGGCAAGAACTTCACTCACTGAGCAAGCTATCTCTTCAGTCCTAGTTCTTCTTAATGTGGAACCACGAGATTCCCTGGAGGAATCAAGTCTCTTGTGCTCAGAACCCTGCAGTGGTCTTCCTCAACATGCACAGCGAGGTCCCTCATGATGGTCAACAAAGCTGTGTGGTCTGCACATCTCAACTCCATGTACTTGACCTTTGCCCTGGCCCTTGCCCTGCTCTTACAGGCCCTTGAACCTGTGTGGCCCATCTTCAGAGCTCCGCTCAGCAAATCCCTTTTTCTGAAAAGCTCCTCCACATTTGTTGTCTGGGCTAACAATCTCTTCTTTACCATAGCTGCTCAAATTTTCCTTTGTCTGTGAGGCCACCCCACACACCTGTTTTTCACTGCTGCCCACACCTTCCTCTATACTCTCAGCCCATTCTTCCCAGCTCTACCTTTCATTGCATTCCTTCACCACTTTTCAAGAAACTGCACAGTAGAGTTAGGTATTACAGTTGACACCTTTCTACCCTCTTGAGAACAAGTGACTCTGTGCCCACCGACGTGCTCTATGTACCATTCGAAAGTCTGCCTTAGTTTGCATCTCTTTTGCTGTGATAAAACATTAACTGAAATGGACTAGGGGAGAAATGAATTTACTTCATCTTAAAGGTTAGTCTATCATCATCATTGAAGGGAACTAGGGTAGGAACTCAAGGCAGGGCCTGGAAGCATATACCACATACAGTGAGCCACTGCTGCCTGGCTTGTTCTCAGGCTCACACTCAGCACCTTTCTCATGTAGCCCAGGCTTACCTGCCTAAGGATGGTACCACCCACAGTGGGCTAGGCGCTCATATCTAGGAAATGCCCCACAGACATGCTAACGGGCCAAGCTGATGGAGGTGATTCTTCCATTCAGGCTCCCTCTTTCCAGGTATGTCAAGCTGACAGTCAAGGTTCCAGTGTCTGAGCAGACACTCAATAAATGTGGAATGTCAAATGTCTGTCAGAGTTTGCTAGTGCATCCAAGGCAGTGCAACAAGGTACATGGCCCAGAAACAATGACCAGGAGTTCTTGGAGCTACATACAAGAGGGGTTTTTTGTTTGTTTGTTTGTTTTTGAAGATTCCCTATGACAGTGGAAAGAGGGCTCTTTGATAAAACTTAAAATGGAGCTGGAGACATCCTCAGCTGATAAAAGTGCTTGCTACTAACACACACAAACACACACACACACTCACGCATGTACACTAACACAACACTGTGGCATGCATTCTTCCATCCCCACTCACAATTAAATAAGTTGTATAATTTTAAAGGGTTTAAGAAAAATTCAAGATGAGTGGGGTTCACCAGGGTACCCACAGCATTAATTGTGAGTAGAGATGCTCAGAAATAACAACAGAAATGCGCCCTTGGCCTGTGACTCTTCAGCAGATGTACATGCTACCCACCATGATGGATTTTAGGGCTTCCAGTTTCTACTTAAGAAAAGGGGGCTCAAAGTGACAGGCAGACTCTCCCAGTGTTACATAGCTAGGAGGTGAGTGGGCTGCCACATTCGGCCAAGGCTTGAGTTCCCTCCCTGCTCCCATGAACTTCAGTGTGACTCATTGGATGACAGAGGGAAGGGCAAACACCAATAGCCTCTAGCAGTCAGAGCAGCTGGGGTTGTCACTTTTCAGAAATATCCAGTCTGGAAGGTCCTCCAGAGGCTGAGGTCATTCCAGTAGATGCCAACCCACATTCCTTCCTACAGTCCGGCCCCTGTTCAGGCACCCAGAACATTCCTGGAACATTTGCAGAATTGAGTCTTCAAGTGACCTCACTGGAGGCCACCCTTCGCCTCCACTCCCCATCCTGAAATGCTGTCCCGTCTTCACATGGTGAGCTGACCACCTTGACTTCTATTCTTCCCCTTCCTTGTGTTTGTTTATGTGTGTGCAAGTGTGCACACATGTATGTGCACATGGATGCAGGGGCCCGAGGACAGTGTCAGCTGCCATTCCTCAAATGCTGTCCACCTGGTAAACTTTGATTGGCCTGGGACTCCCTGAATAGACTACACTGGCTGCCTAGTGAGCACCAGGGGACCATCTGCATCTACCTCCCAAGTGCTGGGATTACAATCAAGCACCTCTATGTCTAGCATTTTTTTGGGGGGGGGGGGACTAAACTCAAGCTTTTATGGCAAACACTTCATTGGCTGAAGTATTTTTGCAGCCACAATTTCACCCCTCTCTTAGGAGGTTATAAAATCAATAATGGGCCTGGCAAGGTGGCTCAGTGGATAAAGATTCTTGCCACCAAGCCCGATGACCTAAATTCAATCCCTGTAGGTAAGAATCAACTCCCTCAAGTTGTCCTATGTACACCATAGCAAGTGAGTCCATCCTTACTCCCAACATGCATAAATAAATTAGTGTGATAAAAATTAAAAAGCAATAATAACCAGGAGAGCGATTCTGACATTTTAACTGAAACAATAGAATTAGAGGCCAAAGGGCTTCACAATGACAAGACAGAGGTCACACTGAGGGCCTCAGATAGCCAGCAGGACGGAGCTGTAACTGTGCCTGACTATGGACAGCTGCAAACAAAAGAGGTCATTCACCCTAACAAGTTTTTAAAATTCTATAGTGTGTAACTTGGACATCTTTGGGGTTGTTTTGTCTATTTCCATGGACGCTGGCTCACCCCTTTCCTTGGCAGGGGCCATGGTGATTCCAGAGTTCACTTGCAGAAGTCCCACAGAGCTGACCATTTTGGGAGGAATGCTCTTTAGTAGACACTACTGGAAATTCTTGCACCATTGCAAAATGGATCATTTGGAACTGAATCCTGTGTTCTGCATGTGTTCACTTGTGGAGTGCTTGGTTTCACTTGGCTTCAGGATGTGTGTGTGTGTGTGTGTGTGTGTGTGTGTGTGTGTGTGTGTGTGTGTGTGTAAAGTGCTAAAAAAGACCCAGCCAGACAGGTGGTTCTCAGAGTGTTGCAGCTGGAGGGGCTTCAGCCATGCTTAGTCTATTCCCATGTGAGAATTTAGGACACAAATACGGGATCTCAAAGCTGGCATGACAAACTTGCATGGGCACAATCCCAGGTCCATGGAGGCCTCTTCATGATTCTGTAGATTCTGTGATTCTCAATTTCCGGTTGGCAAAGGCCTTTGTGTATCTAATGCTCAGCTTTAGTGTGGTTCTACTTTGCTTGTTTGAGTCAGGGTCTGGTTTAGCCCAGGCTGCCTCAAACCATCTATATAGTTTAAAATGACCTTGACTTCTGATCCTCTTCTCTCCACCTCCCAAGTTCTGGGCATGTGCCACTGTGCCTGGTGTATGTGGTGCTGGGGATTGAACCCATGACTTCCTGCGTGCAAGGCAAGCACTTTATAAACTGAGCCACATTCATTTTGCATGTTCAGCAGCTTTAGTCATTTTGGCACTCCCTTCACTGCATTTACTGGTGAGCACTCTCTCAATAGTAATGCTAATAATTGACCCTAAGCACTTACTCCACCATGGACAAGGCAATCAGTGTCTTCTCTGTAAAGGCGATCAACGCTCCCACCACAAACCAGACCTGGAGGCTCACACCTATAATCCTGGCAGCATTGGGAGGCTGAGTGTTGCCAAGAGTTTGAGGCCAACCTGGGCTACACAGTAAATTTGAGACCAGCCTGAACTACAGAGTAAGACTCCAAATCAAACAATAGCAATAAACAGACAATTCATACCACAGTCCAGGAGTAGAGAAGCTGATGATAACAGAAAGAAATGACATCTCAGGGTTAATAAAAGCCACATGCTAAGTCCTTGTATTTTCCAGGAGTTGCCCCCTCCTCTTCTAACATCCATTCACAGTTATCCGTGAGGCCTGGTGTGGTGATGGGTGCCTTTAACATCAGAGGCAGGGACCGGTGGATCTCTGTGAATTCCAGGGCAGCCAGGGCTACATAGTGAGAGCCCATCTATATCAACAATAATGAATAATAATAATAATAATAATAATAATAATAATAATAATAATACAATGATAGTTAACTGTGAAATTGACATTGATAGGGACGGGGAGATGCCTCAGTTGGCGAAGTGCTTGCCATGCAAGTATGAGAACCTGAATTCAGATCCACAGCACCCATCTAAAAAGCCAAGTGAGGCAGCACACTCTTGAAGTCCCAGGGCTGGGGCGGCTGAGACAAGTTGATCCTTGGAACTATCTTGCAAGCCATCAGTGAGACACAGTTTCAGAAATCGAGGCAGACAGCTCCTCATGAACACCACCCAAAGTGGCCATCTTGTCTCCGTGTGCATGTATTCATGTGAATACACATGCAAAAGAAAAAGAAAAGAATGTTTGTTGATAAACAACTTGAAAATCCCCAGCCTATTTGAACTGCAAATTTCATAGCTACTGCCGCCAACTACAAGAATCCAGCAGCCTTCAGGGGGAAAAATGGTCTCTTGTCCACAAGACCACAGGACATTAGAAATATGAGTTTGTACCACTGAGTGGCTCTGTGCTTCAAAGTCACCTCAAAGGGCTGCCAGTCCAGCCCAGCAGACCCTCCAGTCCCAGCAGACAGAGACTATCTCTTTTACACGCTGTTGGCACTTCTCAGTGCTAACTCGTGAATGAATGAGTGAATGAATGGATTTATTTCAGGGATCATGAGAACCTTAGCCATTAGTAGGCACCTTGTGTACTCTAAGATACCCACCCTCTACTGCCTTCCCACCATCTCATGTCACAGTCTGACATGGTAGCTGCCAGCCACAGGTGCTATTTAAATTTAAATCAAAGTTAGCTGATACAAATAGAATTAAAACTTCAGCTCCATTTGCATTAGTTTTATTTCAGGTGACCAGAGATAATCAATAAAATGCATGTATAAATAAAACGATTGCCTGGAAGGGACATTTCTCAAATCTAATGGGTCACCAGGTCAATAGTGAGTCTGGTAAAAAGATAAGGACTTTTTTGCTCTAAGGACAGCAAGCATGCTGACCACGCCTTCTCTCAGATTAGACCTTCCATGGGCCCAGATTCAGAACACCTGCCTTAAGCTTTCATCAAGCATGGGCACCGAGTATGTGTGTGCCAGTGTGTGTGTGTGTGTGTGTGTGTGTGTGTGTGTGTGTGTGTGTGTGTGCCTGAGTGTCTGTGCTTATGTGTGTGTGTGTGTACATGTTGTTGTTACACATGTGTGCTCATGTGTGTGGAGACCAGAGGACAATCTTAGATATCATTTCTCAGGAGCCATTCACCTTTTTGAGACATGGTCTTTTACTGGCCTGGAGCTCATCAAGTAGTATAGATTGGCAGGCCAATGAAGCCCAGGGATCTGTCTGTCTCTGTCTCCCATTGCTGGAGCTACAAGCATGAGTTACTACCACTATGCTGAGTTTATTTGGGGGGCGGTGGATGGACTGGAGGGATTGCTCAGCCGTTAAAGGCTAGGTTTACAACCAGAATATTTTGTGGGTGGGTGCTCATTATTGCTTATTTATTTGGTTAGCTGTTGGTTTTTTTAAATCTAAATTAATGTTTTGCTTGCATGTATGTCTGTGTATCTTGTTATCCTGTGTGTGCCTGGTGCCTGCAGGGGTCAGAAGCGGATGTTGGATCCCCTAGAACTCGGTTTGCAGATGGTTGTGAGCCACCATGTGAGTGCTGGGAATAGAACCCAGATCCTATGCAAGAGCAACAAGTGCTCTTAACTGCTGAGCCATATCTCCAGCTCCTGTGTTTTTGATGTGGGTTTTGGGAATAAAATTCAGACTGTCATGTACTTGCAAGGCAAGCACCTTATTGACGGAGCCATCTCCCAACTCAAGTTTCCATCGTTCTTAGAAATAAAATAACCTCTTGGGGAAAGAATATGTCAAGTGGCTCTCAGCCATCTGTCCCTGAGTGTGAGCGAATTCATCATTTGCTCTTTGGAGCCTCGTCATCTTGTCTGGAGCAAGAGGAATAACTGAGAGCCCTAGGGCCTGGTGACTGGGAGAGAAGAGAGCAGAGCAGGAGTGGGGCACGTCATCCCTACAGTCTCCTGCATGCCATGCAGTGAGTGTTTCTGGGAGCTGGTGCTTCCCATATCACACTCATCCCAAACAAGTTCCAGATGGAAGCTGAGCTTGCTATGAGCACACAGGAGAGGTGTGAGGCATCGCACCACTGAGTTTCTGTGGCACATGCTGCATACCACATCCTGACAGAGAAAGGAGAAAGGTGAGTGACACCCAGTCTCTCAGTCTCTTCCGGAATAACAGCAGATATGGATTTCTGACACTGGCTGAGCACACACCTTGTTGTATGTGGCATATTGGTAATGCAGTTTCCATGTTTACTATCGCTACAGCTGCATGGAGTAGATGTTATGGTTATACCCATTTCACAGAGGATAACTGAGACTTGGAGAAGGAAATAATTTCCCTGGTGATAGAGCTGGGCTAAGATCAGCTCTCCTTAACTTCGAGGCCATTATGAGCTCTGTGAGATCAGATTTCAGTGGATTCATGCAAGGAGCACATAGCTGGATACATGGGGTCCCAGGTCAAGCAGTTCTCAGCCTATGATATCATGGGACTATTTAAGGAGATCTCAGCAGGGTCCAGGCCATCCGTGTCCTACAACTTACCTGGGATGCCCAGCACAAACATCAGCTCCTTTTGAGGGGGCATGAGCAGCATTTGGCTCCTCTTCTCTTCTTCAGCTTCTTTTCTATCCTACCCTCAGGTTAGGTCCTTAGACACAATGGCTTATGTGTCCTACACATAGACCCACCCAAGGGACCACTGTCTATGAGCTCTTGGCCTGATAACTCAAGCTCTCCGTGATGATTTCCTTAACTATATATAACCTTCACTTCATATTCTGCATGACTGCACAACCTTGGATGCTCAAGCCCCTCCTTTGAGGTGATGCTGTATTTGCATATGTCCTACACATCCTCTTGGACCATTTAAGTCATCTCCAGACTACTTAAGCTCCCAAAGACAATGTGAATGGCACGTAAATAGTTGTGATTCTGTGCTGAGCATAAGAGGGGGCAAAGCCAGTACTTTATTCAGTACAGACCCAACATGTTTTTTTCCAAATATTTTCAAACCGCAGTTGATTGAATTCCTGCACTCAAGACCCATGGACAGGGAGTGCTGAACCATGCCAGGCCGTTGTGGGAACTGAATGAGACAATGTATTGGCAAGAGTGACAATGACCCAGTGTATTTAGTCTTTTCTTCAGAAAGCAGGGAACACAGACACTACTGTGTGCAGCCCTTGTGCCTAAAGCAAGGGTAAACAAGATACTTGGCCTGGAGGGAGGAGGGGCTAAGTACTTTAAGTACTCAGTATTTATCTCATTTCATTTAACAATAATCCCTTGAGGTTGCTGCAATTATTCTTAGGACTGAGCGGGGAATGAAGGCTCAGAGAGGGTAATTAATTTATCCCAGGTCACCCAGCCAGTGAGTGGCAGCAGGTCTAAAATACAAAGACATCCTTGTTGTCCACATTTTGTTTCCCAGAAGTGCTCCCATGTCCCCCAAGTCTCCTGGCAGGATGAGGGTCTATGGAACAGGACTGGGTGTCATGGATTTGCCCTCTCATTAGGCAGAGTTCTGGCTGGGTTTCTGGGCCCATTCCTGGTGCAGGGCCAAGGGAGTGTCATGATGGCCAACTCAACACAGCAGAGAGGGGTGAAGAAAGCCTGTGCCTTGGTGAGAGCCTGGAGGTGGTCTTAGCCAGGTCCCTGTGGATAGTGAAGAGGCAGCCAGTCCAGAACCCTGTGCACTGTCTTGGTGATGCCTTGTGGCTTGGATTTAGGGCCCCTATGGATGGCATCCTCACCCCCACCTGTCTGTCACCATCAACCAGTCCCAGACAGAACTGCTCCAGTAAGAGGAAAAACTTTGCTAATTAATATTGGAACTCCTGAACTCAGGCTTCTTGCTAATCAAGAAAAGAGGGTTTAGACATGTGGGGTAGCCCCTTTGTTCATTCCTTGTTACAGCAGCAGGTGTGGGCCAGAAACAAGGCGTTAGGCATCAGTTAGACTGGAGCTTGCCTACCCTGGCTTTGATGCTTCTAGAGGTGTGACTGGGGGTCAATCTTACCTGGTACTTGTCTGGCCCTTGCAGGCAGACTCTGCCGGCCAGGCTCAGCTCTGCACAGGAAAGTGGATGCCAAAGCAGGGCAGCCTGAGGATGAGAGGGCAGCCATGATTGGCAGGTCTGCCCCCAAGGATATCGGCATGGCCTCCTCAACACTTACACTCTGTAGCCCTCAACTTGATCTCTGCTCTTAGTGAGCCCCACTTCACAAAACCCTGAAGCCCATAAGGGTCAACTCCCTGTAATGTTCAGAGCTGACACATGTTGACATCACCTCAGACAATGATGTGAACCTCCATATATTTTCCCATCCCTTTTTAAAATGTTTAAATTTTATGTAGCCTGGTTTCCACACTAAAAAATTCTCACTCCTGAGGAGAAAAAAGTCATATGTGCTATTTTCTTCTGCAATTAAAAAATGTTATTATTGTGTGTATGTGTGAATGACATGTGTGTACATGGTGGGTGGTGGCACACATGGCGATGAGAGGACAACTTAGGGGACTATCAATTCTCTCCTTCTACCATGTGGGGCCTGGTTCAAACTCAGGTCGCCGGGCTTGGTGGCAAGTGCCTTTACCTGCTGAGCTGGCTGGCTGCTGTTTTTAACCTTGCATAATACAGTGTGGGCAAGGGACAGGGCAGTCACAACTTCCCTAGTTGAGGGAATTAAATAGATCTTTCCTCCCAGAGTGGTAATGCTGGAGTTGAGGAGAGCCTGCAGGAAGGTACTGGCCAGTACCTTTGCTTATTCTGAACACTAGTCAACTTTATTGAATGTGAAATCTTCCTGAGGTCCCATAGATCTCCACCCCTGCCGCAAGCCTTCCACCTCTGGGCTGCTGTAGGCTCCACATAGGTAAAAGTGGGGAGAGCTCAGAGCTCTAGCTGTCTGTGGGAGACTATTCAGAGACAGAAGTTCTCTGTGGGAGGCAGTGAAGCCAATGGCCCATTTCCCTTGCTATGGCTATCTTCCTGGGTCAGCTTGACGGTCTAGGATAGATGCCAGGACAGTAGATGGCATTGTGCTCTCTCCAGGCAGCAGGGATATATTTAGGATTTTCTACCTTGCTGTGGATCTAGATTCTAAAATCTGTGAGGATCATTATGGGTTCTTAGGACTAGAGTGTGTATGTGTGTGTGTGTGTGTGCATGTACATGTGTATGAACTCTGGGAATGATAAAGAGGTAGAGTGACCTTGAACAAAGGCTGCTTTTAAGTCCCAGGGGTCCTTGGAGCCACCCTGCTATCCCAGCCCATTACCCCAAATCAGATCAATGTTTTTTGTTGTTGTTGCTGTTTTTCAAACGGCAGCCTTGGGGCTTTCGAGAAATTACTTTTAGGACATATTTCCAATCTGATGCTCTAGTCCAGCCCTTTGGGCAGGAGACAGCATGTCCTTGGGATCCTGAGGAGCTACAAGAAGAAAGGGATACTGGTGGAGGTGAGCAAAGATGCCAGAGCTTGGGTGAGCCGAGGGAGATGAGGCTCTAGGGAGCTCAGGCACCCATCAACTGACTGAGGCCATTCTATTGCTGAGTTATTTTCTCCTGTTGGAAAGAGCCTTTCTAATTTTTAAAATTATCTTTAATTGTACTTTTCTCCCCCTATTTTTCTCATGGTTATGCCCTCTTTTGGATTGTCTGCCATCCTTCCTTCCTGCCTTGGCAGAACTCAAAGGCAAAGGAATGGCTTCCTCCTTGTCTGTCCATCAAGGCTACTCTTGGTGGGAATTGCAGGCTACATGAACAAGGACAAGGACAGCAGGGACTTTGAGACATAGAGAAGCCAAGTCCCTTGTAGACACCTCAGAAGGAGTCTTGAGGGTGAAGGCCATTCCAGACATACCACAGAGGTCATTACACTCCAATGGTCAAGAAATCTCTCTGTGTCACGCCTGTCATGGCTTCCTATACCCAACAGTGCCAATGCCATCTTGTCTCAAGCATAGAAAGAAGTTTAATTTTTTTCAATCAACATACCTTCTTTTTCTTTTGCTAGGAACAACTTAGAAACTGGTCTGTGACCAGCATTCCCATCCATTTACTTAGTAGGGATGTATTTGGCTACCGACTATGTGCTAGCAACATTTCCAGACTCCTGGGAACTACAGAGGAATCAGAAATTCTAAAGAGAAGTCCACACCTGTGGGGGAACTGTCTTTAATTGTTTTGTTTTGTTCTGTTATGATGAATCTTTCTGCCAAAAGCCACCTGAGCCCTACCGCCACGTGGACACTTTCCGCCAGCCGCCTGAGTTCTGCCTGCCGAGTTAGGGCCCCAAATAATACACAGAGACTTCTATTAGGTACAAATGCTGCTTGGCCAATGACTAGGATTCTCAACTGTTAGCTCAGTCTTAATTATCATAAATCTATATATTTTATAAGACTTATCTTATCGGACGCCTTCCATTGGCGTCCTCATCCCAGGATCACATGGTGACTCTGGAGGAAGAGAGAAAGGGCCCACTTCCTTCTTCCCTTGTTTATGTATGAGTCTCCCTGCTATGTCATTTCCTGCAGATCACCACTTCTTTACTACATTTCCCAGAATCCTCCTTGACTCCTAGTCCTGTCTAACTTGCTGCCTCATTGGCCAAACAGTACTTTATTTATCATCCAATAAGACAAACACATACACAGAAGCACCTCCCCCATCATTGTTCTGTTCTGTTCTGTTCTGTCTTGCCTTTTTGTTATTGTTGTCATTTATTTGCTTGTTGAGACATGGTCTCATTCTCTAGTCCGGCTGGCCTGGAACTCACTATGTATGGCCTCAAACTTGCAGCAAACATCCTGACTCAGTCTCCTGAGCATCAGTCACCACAGCCAGTTTCTTTCCTTACTTTTCCATGAACCTTATTGTTTAGCCAACTGTTTGTCAGTGTCTGTTGTGATGGCCTATGCTTCTGTCCCTGTTCCTCTGCTAACCCAGCATAACTCAGCAAATGCATGATGAACTTGGCAGAAATTCTGTGTATATGTGTGCACACAGAGGCCAGAAGAGGATGTTGGGTGTCCTGCTGTATCACTCTCTGCCTATTTTTCCCTAGAGTCAGGGTCTCTCACTGAACCTGGAGCTAGGCTGGAAGCCATCATGCCCCAGAAGTCCTCTACCTATCACAGCCCTGGGGTTATAGGCATGAATGCATGGCAATGTCCGCTTTTTACATGGGGCTAGGGATTTGAAGTCAGATCCCTTGCTTATATAGTAAGCCCTTGTGATGGCTATTCTTGGTGACTATAACTGGAATGAACTATAATCCAGAAATGGAGGGCACACTTGTCATCTGTGTCTTGAGGCTGGAAGACACAGGCTTTTGATCTGGTTCTTGAGGTGGGAAAGCACACACCTTTAATCCAGATCTTAAGGTGGAAGATGAACCTTCAATCTGGGCCACACATTCTGCTGAAAGCCTATATAAGGACAATGGAAGAAGGAAGGATTTGATCCTTCTTCACCTGCTTGCCCGTGCCTTGTCTGTACATCCATTCCTTCACTAGCATTGGAGCCTGCCTCTTCAGGATTCCAGCATATATTGAAGACCAGTCGAGACACCTTGTGGGACTGAGCAACTACTAGATTTTTGGACTTTCCATTCACTTGTAGCTGTTGTTGGATTAGCTGGGCTGAGGCCTGTAAGCCACTGCAATAAATTCCCCGTATGTATTTGTGTATGTTTGTATGTATGTGTTGAGAGAGAGAGAGAGAGAGATTCATTTTATAAGCTCTATGACACTAAGGAACCCTCTTTGCCACTTTGCAATAATTTCTATGCTATAGAGCATCTTAGAGTTTTCATTCTCTGGAGCTGTTCCTCATAGGTGTGAATCTGAACCAATCACCTATTACCTAAACATTCCCAGTTATTTCTGCATCCCTGGGGGATGTGCTGCTAGACAACAGTCTCCACCCTTGAGCATCACCAGGACCTTGACCATCATTTTCTAGTTCAGCTGCTCAGAAGTTTAGGCCACAGGCACCCAACAGACTTATTCAAGAGTTCTCTGGCTATTTTTATAGTGGATTCTTCAGGATTAGATCTAGTTGTGTAAAAGAAAAAGGAAAAGCCCAAACAGCAGTAGTTTAAGATTGAAGTTATTCTCTCACTTAAAAGAGCAGTCCGAGGCAACACAGAAACTCTGTGAAGTGGAACTAATAGAGTAGGTGGGGCTCTCCAGGCCCCACCCTTCTCTGAGGATCTATAGGCTGTCGTAGCATAAGTTCTAGTTTGTATTAATAATAAAAACTCAGAGACAAACATTGGGATTCAAGCTGAAGATCAGAGAAGCAAAGCAGCCAGCCACTAGTTCTCACCTCTACCAATGCTCAGACCGAAGGGGCGATCCTGTCCTCAGTCTGCATCTGTGTCCACCAAACTTCAAACTGAGCTCCTATCTCCCCCCCCCCCCCCCCGCCTTTTATTCCTCTCTAGTGCTGGGATTAAAGGCGTGGGATCCCAAGTGCTGAAATCACCTTTGTGTGAAATCTGTTTCTCTTTTAGACTGGATCAATTTCTTGTAGCTCAGGATGGCACTGAATTAACAGAGATCTGTCTGCCTGTCTCCCGAGTACTGGGATTAAAGGTGTGTACCACCATTGTCTGGCCTCTTTGTCTAACTAGTGTGGCTGTTGGGATTAAAGGTGTGTACCACCATTGCCTGGCCTCTATGGCTAACAAGTGTGGTTGCTGGGATTAAAGGTGTGTACCACCACTGCCTGGCCTCTATGGCTAACTAGTGTGGCTAGCTTTGCACTCTGATCTTCAGGCAAGCTTTATTTGTTAGATCATAAACAAAATGTCACCATAGGCTGTTAATGGTTGTCAGGGAAGAAGAGGCATTTTGCTCAATGTTCTAGCCACCAGTACTGTGTCTGGGCTCCTGTAAGCAATCCTAAAGAAATTCCTTGAATTTAACAAAAAAAAAAAAAAAAAAAAGTGAGAGGCTTAGTGAATTAGAGTGTTTGCCACCAAATCTGACAACATGGCTTTGATTTCTAGGACCCACATGGTAGAAGGAAAGAACCAACTTCCAGCATGTTTTCATCTGACCTCACATGCCATGCATGCTGTGAGACACACACACACACACACACACACACACCACACACACACACACACACACAGTCTTAGTTATTTTTCAATTGCTGTGATAAGACACCATGACCAAAGAACTTACAGAAGAATTTTTTTTTTTTTTTTTTTTTTTTAGGGCTTTCAGTTTCAGAAGGTTAGCATCCATGACCATCATGGTAGGAACATGGCAACAGTCCAGGCATGATGCTAGAGCAGTGACTGACAACTCCCATATGAGATACAGCCACAAAGAAGAGAGAGAACAAGTTAGGAATGACATGCATCTTTTGAAAGCTCAAGACTTGTCACCAGGTTTAGTCCGAACCTCCTCTAACAAGGGCCACATATCCTAATCCCATCCAAACAGTTCTGGCAACTGGAGACTAAATATTTAAACACATGAGCCTATGGGGGGGCATTCTCATAGGCTCATGTGTTTAACCACCGCACATAGAGAAGTAAATAAAATAAATGTAATTTCTAAAAAAAGACATGGGAGTAGAAGGTAAACTGTTTGAGAAGAGAAAGGATATGAACATGAGTGGGAAGAGATAAGAGGTGGTGTTGGGGCTGACAATGATCAAAATATATAATAAACCAACTATTATGTATAATTTATATATGCTAATAGGAACATTAAAAATAAAACTTTAAAAGAAGTTGAAATTCCAATTATTTCTTTTTTGTTGCTTGTTTTATTGAAAATAGATTCTTCTCTCCTACAATACATTCAGACCACTTTCTCCTCCCTCCACTGCTTCCAGCTCCCCCCAACCTTCCCTCTCCCCCAAACCCATTTCCTTTCTGTCTTCAGAAAAGAGCAGGTCTCCAAGAGACAGCAAGCAAACACGATGAAACAAAATACAGTAAGACAAAGCAAAAGCCCTCATACTGAGGCTGGACAAGGCAATCCAACAAGAGGAGAAGAGTCCTAAAGAGCTAAAGGAGTCAAGGACAAACCCGTTCCCACAGTTAGGAGTCCCACAAAACACCAAGCTAACAGCTACAACAGATAAGAGGACCTGGTGTAGACCCCTGCAGGCCCTGAGCTTGCCACTCCAATTTCTGTGAGCCCATGTGAGTCCAGCTTAGTTGATGCAGTGGCTGTGTTCTCCTGCTGCCTTCCATACTCTGGCTCCTGCAATCCTTCTACCTCTCCTTCCTAGGGATTCCCATGCAATCTTTGGAATGTGGCATTTATCTTTATGATCCAAAATAGTTGTTGAAATTCTAGCCATCAGAGCTGTATTCCAGAGGGGAAGAAAGGTGGAAAAGATGAGGCCCTACCACATCTTAGGATTTGACAGACCTGACACATGATGGTACTTTCTCCCCAGCTTTGAGCATGAGGTCATACCCTAGCTACAAGGGGAGCCTTCCAAATGCAATCTCTTATCCCGGCTGCATCAGGCTCAAACTCTGAATCTGTTAACTAAGGAAGGGGAGGGTACATATTAATAACTAAGAATTTAATCTCCTTAAGCATGAAGCTTTGATTTAAAAAAAAAACTATCATGGTATCACAGAGAATGAGATTATGGGAGACGAAAATGGGGGTTTGTATGTTTGTTTATTTTGAGACAGGGTCTCATGCCAAGGCTAGCCTCAAACTCGACGTTAAGCCAAGGATGACTTTGAACTATCAGTCCTCCTGCCTCTGGAGTGTGGGGATTACAGGTGCACACACCACACTGTGTTAAGCAGTTCTGGGGATTAAATCCAGGTTCTCATATACATTAGGCAAGCTCTACCAAGGGAGTCAAAGTATAAACATCCTTACCCACGCTTAGGAACCACAAAAGCCATTTTGGAACATTCCTCTTAAAAGGGCAGTGGTGTTCAGAGCAGAGGCAACATGTTCCAGCATGACCCAAGTCAGTGTGACCTGGCTGAGTCAGCCTGAGCATTGCTGTCACTTAAAGAAGACTAGAAGTCACTTGGGCAAGGGGGAGGTGAGTTCAGGGGAGAGAGGAAGCATGGCAGGAACCTGGGAGATCACCTAGGAACAAAGGTGCAAGGATGGAGAATCTTGCGATAGGCCTGGGGGAGGTGGGTGGGTCCAGTGGTCCCAGCTGATGGTGGTGTGGAAAGCTTCGTGGATTGGGAAGCAGGGGTACTGGCCTGGAGTCTGAGTCTCCCAACAGTGTGGGTATGGGGCAGGATGATCAGATGCCAATTTTAGGAAATTCGTTTTGCTGCAGTTGGGACAATAAAGATGGTGGCAGTGAGGAGGCTGAGGGGCTGCAGCTAGTAGGTGAAGAAGTGCTTGGGTGGGGCAGGCCAGAGGGAGAGAAAATCCAGGTGGGCTCGGCTGAAGAACTGTGCAGGGAGTGCTGCCACATGGCCTGTAGTCACTTCTCCCCAGCTGCTTCCTTAGGACTCCAGGCATTGCAAGCTGTGAAGGAAGGGCCAGATGACTAGAGCAAGTGGGAATGAGTTAATATGAGCAGTCCATTTGATAGTCAGGCTTGGGGGGGGGGTGGGAGAAGAGTGGACCATGTCACCACATAAATGAATGCTTGGGCTGGACAGGGTGGGCACACGTCAAGAGCAGCTACGGAAATGGGCTGGGGACAGTCCAAGTTGAGCTGACAGTAATCTCTTCACAGGGATGTATATAATCTCAGTTGCTCAAAATTCTATCTGACAGGCCCGTGTCTGGAAGAACACACATAGCTGACAAATCTTCCACACCTACTCAAGGGAGAGCTGAGCGTAGCTCCCCTGAGCAGGAGGGAAAGTGAGCAAGCTACTCGTTACCACCCATCCCTCATTTGCTGAATTCCACAGCCACGCCACCCTGAAGCTGAAGCGTGCTGTTGTCTAAGGATGGGAGTGTGTCATGATGACATCAATCTTAATAATGCTATGCTTGTCACTCGATGGCTGCTTATCATTTCCAAGCACTGCTGTAAGTACTTGGTGGGATCATTTTGTTGTTGTTGTTGCAGTGTTACCAGAAGGTGCCTCTACCTGCTCTGTTTTACAAGTGAAGAAACTGAGGTACAGAAAAGTTTTATAAGCATTTGTCCAAGGTGATATATGTAAATAAGCAGATCTATATTAGATCATTTTGCCTCTCTTCTAGGATAAAGTGGGTTGCCCATGTCTACTAGTTGACAAATGCCAGCCATTTGCATATATGCTCATCTAAGCATTCACCGTATATCTACCTATCAATCCCCTCATTTATCCTTGTTTCTCCCCATCTCTCCATCATCTATCCAAAAATCCATCCATCCACCTTCTCATTCCCCCACCACGACTTGGTAGGGGGAGAGACAACCGACCCATCCATTCACCCTCCATCCAGTGTCCATTCATAAAACCATCCTCCACCCACCTACCCACCCATCTTCCCATCCCCCATCTACCCACACTGGCTAGGAGGAGAAATAACCAACACATCTGTCTTCATTACTTTTCTATTGCTAAGACAATACACCATGACCAAGGTAACTTATAAAAGACAGCACATGGCTCCAGAGGGTTAGCATCCATGACCATCATGGCAGGGAGCATGACAGCAGGCTGGCAGGCAGGCAGGCGGGTGGCATGGTCTGTAGTAGTAGTGAAGAACCCTACAGGTTGAGATAACAGCCAAGAAGCAGAAAAAGAGAAATAACTGTAAATGGCATGGGCTTTTGAAACCTCTTCCAACAAGCTCACACTCCATAATCCTTCCCACACAGTTCCACCAAGTGAAGACCAAGCATTAGAATATGTGAGTCTATGGTACCATTATCACTCAAACCATCACAACCTCTAACCAAACCTTACATTCATCCACTCATCCCTAACTCCATCCTCCCAGTCTCCCATGGGTTCATCCTAGGTGGAGCCCTGGCTCTACCCTCCACAGGATGACATTCCAGAGCACATTTGTTTGGCTCCTAATTTCCTAAGCCACATTTGCATGGGTGGTCCACTCACTTCTCTCCTGAGCCCCATCACCTTCATAAATATTCAGTTTAATTCTAAAGCCTTCACTTCTCATACACAGAGCACTGAGTCCTGTGAGCTGTCCCTTCGAGCTCCATGCAGACTCCACCCTATCGGATTCCTTTGTCCCACATGGTCTCCCATCCAGGTGCACCACTCTTCACTCCCCACATTTACCCTTCAGACCTCACAGGCTGTGTGCTGCCTACCTCTCCGACTAGCTCTGATTCGCAGCTCACCAGGTGACAGCCATGTCATGGCCTTTACTCTTGCTGATCTCTGACCTCATAGAAGATTCCTTCCTGCCATTCAGAAAGGCTTTCTTCAACACAGTACAAAGGCAGTCTCCCTCTCTACCTTATTTGCCCCGCTGCCAACTGTGTAGAGCAGGCTGGCCTTGAACTCACAGAGATCTTCCTACCTCTGTCTCCTGAGTGCTGAAAATTAACAGTGTGTGCCACTACTCCAAGCACATATTTCTCATTTATCTCACAGCCTGTCTGAATTTTTTCCCCACCAGAAATCTAGGTAAATGATTGACAGCCCCCTCTTTATATTAAGATGCCTTAGGTTATGAATTCCTGGTCTTGATATCTAAAAAGTGGGGAAGGAGGTATAATGACCCATAAAACTAGAAGGTTCACAGCAAACTGGCTCAAGCCTTCTTGGATAATAAAGTTCCTTTAAGACATGAGAAGTTTGTCTGGTGTCCTTGGTCTCAGGATTCCCCTTTTCTGTGGTTCTCAGCTGAATATCTCCCCACCTCACACACACACCCTCAGACATCGTCTTGACACACTCATCAGAAGGAACCTCTCTGCCTAGAATCATCCCCAATCATGAAGGGCTTTGATTGGCCCAGCAACCTAGCCCAGAACTAAGTAGTGGGCTCAATGAAGCAGTAAATTGTGATTGGCTAAGTCCTATCACATGGAAAGGGAGGTGACTGACATGCCTAACCAACCACTATGTGGGATGAAACTCTGCCAAGAGAGGGAGGATGGACAGGATGCAGGGCTCTAAACTGCTCCTGTCCCAGGCCACTGCCACCCACACTGTCTCCTCTCCTCCCACCAGACAGTTCCAACCTCTACCCCTGCCCCTTTGCCCACTAGTTGAATGATATCCGACAGCCAACCTTTAGGATGCCACTTTCTTTGTATGCCTTGTTCTTTGTCTATATCCTGAAGATAGCTGCCCCTCACTCACGGGCCCCAGCCCCTTGGTAGTGTGAAAGCCAAGTTGGCCTTGTTCAGCACAGCTTGCCTGAGATAAACACATTAATTGTGATTCCAACATGGAATGAGAACAGTGCTCTGGGGGGGGAGGGGCTTCACTTCCTCTTTTGTCAGGCAGGAATTCAAGCTCTCCCAGTTCTGGGAGGCATTGCAGGATTAGGATGGTGATACATACTACATCAGCCTAGAGTTCTCTTATATTGAGTTTCAATGGAAACTCTAAACACTGCATTTTCCAACCTGTCAGTAAGATGCAGTCTGCTCACAGACCTCAGCTTTGCACTCACAGTAAGCAACATTGGTATTCCAGGGAATGTTTACATGATAATCCCACAGAAGCAATAAAAATGGGGTGGGGGAATAAAATTTATATCCACTCCACAAACTGCACTGGAGAGTTGCTTGGTTTTTAAAAGCAAGAAAAAGACAAGGTGAAAACAACCCCCACCCAGATGTTTAGAGTCAATAAATGCACCATAGAGACAGTTTCTTATGACAATCGAGGATAAGTGATCTCCCCAGAAGAGTTCTGCTAGCTGGAAATGGAGGGAGGAAGCAGAAAGATCTGGAAGGCTGGCACTGGGAAAGCCACCTGGCCCCCACCCCCAGCAGCCCCAAGAACCACACATTCTTGTTAAATAGATGTAAGCAAATCAGCTTGCTGGGACAACCTCTTCAAGTGGGGTGTACATCTTGACTCTATCATCACCCAACTATGGGACTTCTGGGATCTCAGCTTCTCTACCTGTAAAATGGGATGAGAAAAACATCAGAAAGCTCCCCCTTCTCCATTACCACCTTTTATTAATCTGTTTTACACATTCAAAACAAACTGGCAAAAGCCCAGGATAAAACAACACAGAAAATAGATACCCAGGTGACCTAGTGATAGAGCAATAACCGGCCATGTTCCCTTCTCCCTGTGCAACATGGTGCCTCCTAGAACCCTGGGCCTCCCACCAGTTTAGTTCCCTGACTTCTCTTCCCATGATCTTTAGAGCCCCGTTATAGATGACTTCTTGTGAGTTTGACTCTCGACATTCTTTCAGCCTCTTAGATCCTCTGTGGCACTGTGGCCTTATTATTGTCACCTTGTTTCCTTAGTCTGTGTACCAGACAAGCCTTGATTGGGCAGAGACAGCACCTCCTCTGAACCTGTGATCCTACATATGTGGGTGACTATTACCTGGTCCCCAGACTTGTTGGCATGCAGACTCCTGGACTTCCAGAAGCTGGCTAGACTCCACCAAGAGAGTCCAGGTTCTTTTGGAACAGTGGAGTGGCTGTTCATGTACTCCTGTGCCGTGTGTGTGTGTGTGTGTGTGTGTGTGTGTGTGTGTGTGTGTGTGTGTGTGTGTATGTGTGTCTGTGTTGGGGCTCTGTCCTCACCACCTACCCTGTGCCCTGTATCCTTGAACAACTGCCTACCCCACCTACCCTGGCCTCTCTCTCATCAGGGCCTCAAAGGGTATGCACATATACAGAATCTTCAAATAACCTGGATGATTTTTTCAAAACAAAACTGTTTTTTTATTGCCATTCCCAGCCCACCTGGCACCAGCTGTGATGAGAATCACTTGAGTGGTAAAAGTGCTATTGACGAAATTGCTCCCAGCGGAACCCAGCTCCGCACTCAGCACCATTGGCCCTTCTCTATGATCCGCCCCCCTTCCCTCCCCCGCCCATGATTCCCCCTGCAGCCTTCCTCTCCCCTCAGGGCTGTTCCCTCTTTTCTTTCCATGCCTCTTGCTCATGCCCCCTTTTTAGCTTCTCCTTTGCTAACACCCACCAGGTCCCCATCTCTTTCCCAGCTCTCTTCTTAGGCCTGTCTATTTCCAAGTCTTTCTCTCCTGCCCCATCTCTCCTCAGTATCTCTCACTGTCTTCCATTCAAGCCAGATCTGCCCTGTGAGGCCAGTGGGAGCTCCCAACAGACTAGTCCTAAGGAGCTGGCCCTGCCTGGGCATCTGTTGCGCTGTGAGGATTCCAGCCAGTTTTGACACACTACTCCCTCATCTGTCTCTCTACTTCAGAGACACCCTGGGGTACAGGTAGGACAAGCAAAGAAAGACAGACAGGGAAAGTGTGGTGAGTTCAGGGAACAGTGTGTAGTCTGAAGGAACAGCATGACAAGGAGATGTAAGGTCCACCAAAGCACGGAGAGGAAAGTAAGGGCCTGGCTTCAGATTGGAGAAGGCTTTAAAACCAAGCTAAAACCTTGGCTTTTCACCCCCAGTCCTTCTTAGTCATTAGGGCATTCCTCGTGATGGGAATACAATGTGACTTTAGGTAAAGGCTTCAACAATATGTGGACTCTAATAACTGAGCTCTTACAACAGGGTCAGTTTTCTCAGGGTTCAGCTCAGCTTTTTTGGTGGTTTCCTCAGTTTTGTTTTCCAAAGTCCAAGTCTGCTTACTTCTCATGAGAGCTGCAAATGGCACTCAGAACTGGAGACTTCCTCACTGGTTTCTAGCAGCAGAGGGGAAGGAACAGAACTCTCCCTGGCCTTCCTCTGAGGATCCTCCATTATTCTGTCCAGTAGCCAGATCTGGAGTCAAGCCACTCTTCAGCAAGAAGAGTAAAATGGTACCTCTACACACATCAGTAACATCCCATAGGGAGGATAAACCCCTGGAGTCATGATGCTCTAGGAAGGGTGGAGGAGAAACATGGTAGAGAATGGACACCTTCTGCAGGCAACAGTCAGGTAACAGGACCACAAGCACATTCACAGCCATGGGGCACCCTCCCAAGCACAGGGTTTTGGCAAAATGTTTTATATACAAAATGATCTCAGGTGTGTTACTAGCTAGAAAGCAACAGGCACATGCAATTTTAATTAAAAGATGAGATTTTCAAGAAATGTTTTACTTGATTGAGTTGCTGGATGACTGGCTTGCACCTATTTTAGTTATTACTGCATTGATAGCTGGATGGAAAATGCACAAGAAATGTTTACTGTGAATGAATGAATGGACTGTAACAGCAATGTGAGGCTACTTCTAGGTACCAGGGAGTACATTTCTTCTGTGTGTGTGTGTGTGTGTGCGCGCGCGCAAGCATACACATGGCATGGCCTGCACATGGAGATCAGAGGGCAACCTCGAGCCTTGGTCCTCTCCTCCACTTGTTTGAGGCAGTCTCTTGTTCGCCACCCTGTATCCGGGTTAGCTGAGAACTCCCCTGTCTCCGCCTTCCCCTCTCCCTGAAGGAGTGCTGGAATCACAGGTGCTTGTTACCGAATTTGGTCTTATGGAAGTTCTGGAGGTCAGAACTTCAGGCCTCAGGCCACTTAATCCACTGAGCCATTTCTCAGACCCTTCTTTTGTTCTTTAATGATAGCTTTAGTGAGATATAATCCAAATGCCATAAATCTCACCCTTTAGGGGTACCATTAATATCTTTTTTGGTATTTTGAGAGTCAAGTGATGGTCACCATTTCTGGGGAGCTTGGGAACCAGGTGTGGAAGAATCACTCCCCACCAGAGGATGGCACTCATAGAGTAAGTAGCTAGGAGCCCCAGGGGCTGTGGATGGGTGAACAGGTCAGATGAAAATAGAAGGAACATTCTGAAAACTATGGCCATATTAACAAAAGATGGAGGAGGCCCTGGCACCTGGGTTCCTGCCACAGATTGGAAAAGCAAAGGCAAGGGAGCCAGAATGTGGTTCAGTTTACAGAGTACTCACCTAGCATGTACAGCCCTGGTTCAGTCCCCGGCACTGAATAAATAGCTGTAATCCCAGTGCTCAAGAGTTAGCTGAAGGAAGATCCGTTCAGGTCAGCCTCAGCTATACAAGGACTGCAAGACCAGTCAAGGATACCTGAGGCCCTGTTAAAAACAAGCATACAAACAAGAAAACAGCCCAGGGGTGGGAATTCAGGCCTGGGCACTGCTTGTGGCAGGCAGGGCCTCAGAACAAAGGTGCCTCCTTGTTTCCCTTGGGCTTCCATTCTCATCACACCAAAGATGAGATGTCCCTCTTCCCTGCCTGGGGCTGAGACATGGGAACATGTGTCCCCAAGTGCAGTCTGTGAGATGTAGAGTGGGCTAGAGCTGCCCAAGCTGCATGATGCTTTTGGCTGCCAGCTCCAGGCCTCAGCTACTCACAAGCATTGGGAGGAGGGTGGTATGCTGGATAGTTTTATGTTAACCTGACACAGCTAAAGTCATCTGAGAGGAGGGAACCTCAATTAAGAAAATTCCTCCACCTGCCAGAGCAGGCCCAGAGGTGACAAGGTAGACCCAGTCCACAGTGACCACTGAAGGAGATGAGCCTCCAGGCTCCCTTTGCTCCTTTTGTTCTCCCCAAGCTGCCTCTGTTTGCTTGTTAATATAAGTGGTGTGGCCATTTGGCTAACCTGTCCCCAGAGAGCTTACTAAGGAAAGACTCGGACATAGGGAAGGAAAGATAGACTTGGGATTACAAAACCCATACTTCTCCTTCCTCCTTCTCTTGCCCCTGACAGCTGCTTGGCCTTAGCCATGCCACTCGATGTACTGGCAGAGCCTCAGTGTTCTCAGGCACACAGTGGGAAGCACAAGTCTCTGTCTCAAAAGGCCCTCATGAAGTGAGCTAATAAGTGCCCTTCATGAGTGGGATGGGCACAGACCTGAAGCCAGCTGCGGTAACTCACTGAAGATCAGTGGGCTCTGGCTCTGTCTGTCTTCCTCAGATCTCCTGAAGGAACTAGCTGCCCTGGGCTGAACCTGAATGAGTCAAGACCCAGAAGGACCAGCATGCTCCTAAGGACTTGTGGGTACCCTCCTCGGGGTGGGTCTGATATGTAGATGGCCCCTCTCCCTCTCTAGATCCCAGTGGCCTGTGGCAAGCGAGGAACCATACACTACTGAAGCGCTCGGCAATCACTTCATCAACATACATCTGTGCAGCAGCCATGGCTGGTTGACACGGTGAAGGTGGCATTTGAGATACAGGATACTGTTAGGGGGAAGAATAATTGGGAAGGGGATCACACACTCCCTGGGGAGACACAAACAAATGTCTTCCTTGCTCCAGACAGGGCACTGATGACAGACCTAAGGAATGACTCCACCCACGTCCAGCTTACTGATCCAGTGAGTTTACTGGTTATTTATGAGAGTGTTGGCAAGGGGTTTCTTACAGGCACATGGATGATTGAGAGGCAGCTTCATCACTGAGAAGCCCACCCAGTGTGAGGCACAGCTCCTAAAGCTGTCTCCTCAGAGCCCCCTGTACAACTGAGCTCTTTGCGAGAAAGAATGTGTTCGCTGAACTGATTCAATGCCTTTCAGTTGCTATTTTAGTCGATTAACCTGTGTGTATGCACGCACTCATGCACTCACACACACACACGGGTGTATGTGACATGGGCGTGTGTGTGTGTGTGTGTGTGTGTGTGTGTGTGTGTGTGTGTGTGTATGCACACATGTGTGCCTGTGCGTGTATGGTTGTAGAACAGAGGTTTGGTGCCTTCCTCAGTCACTCTCCACCTTTTCTCTAGAGTCAGGGTCTCTCACTGAACCTGGGGGTCACCAATTGGCAAACCAGGCCGGCCACGACCTCCAGGAATCCACCTATCTCTGTCTCTCCAGCACCGAGGTTACTGTGCTTTGCTTCTTATGTGGGAGCTGGGGACCCAAACTCAGATTCTTAGGCCTGTACAACAAGCACTTTACCAGCTGAGCTGTCTTCCCAGCCCCACGATGAGTCTATTCATTGTTTTTATTCCCAATAAATAATCCAGAAAGCACTGAGCTGACTCAGAGGTGGGAGCTGCCCTGGGCCTCCTGGTCAGGGGGACACTGTGTAATGAAAAGGATTTCAGAGGGAGGAAAGGGAGGAATCAGATTCAAGAGGACCCCTGCTCCAAGTAGCATGCTTCCTAAATTCTCAGTCCTCACTAAGTCAGTCTTGACTTGAAGATGAAGGAGGCCCTTTTTGGGCAGCTCTAGGGGCCCATCTGCCACCTGAGACCCCTGCGCAGCCTGCAGTTACCAGGCAACCAGCTCTGTTGCCCAGCGTTCCCATTAGCACCTCGCAGCTGCCCAGGCAGCCAAAACTGCTTTAGAAAAGGCTGCCTGGTTGGCAGGTAGGAACAAAGGGATTAGGCCCCAGTTGACAGACAGTGTCCCTCCCATTTGCATGTCTTTAAACCCGAGGCCAGTTAGCAAAGGGGACACATAGCTTCAGAGTCCCTGCCAAGCTGGGACACAGAGGCGCTGGGGCTTCATCTGCATTTTGGACACCTGCCTTGGGCTACAAGAGCCAAGTGGAAGAAGGTTTTCTTAGAGACATGCCTGGCACTCCGAGCTGCCCCCCAGTCCCATGGTGACCCCAACTCTTCCTTGCTTCCCTCTCAATCTGTGACAGAAGCTGAAGCAGCCATTTTGGAGGCAGAACAAGGAAGCACTTCAGTAGCCCAAGGCTAGGGTGGCTACCAAGCCATAGCCAGGAAGACAATTTCTTTTACTTTTGAAAAAATTTCCTTTCTTAACTCTGTGTGTGTGTGTGTGTGTGTGTGTGTGTGTGTGTGTGTGTGTGTGTACATGAGGGTGTGCCAGAGTTCACTTGTGTGCACATGTGGAAGTCAAAGGTCAACTTAAGTGTCTTCTTCATTCTCCAGCATAGTTTTTTGAGACAGTCTCTGGCTGATCTTCTGGCTCACTGTTCAGGCTAGATTGACTGACCAGCAAGCCCCCAGGACCTGCCTGTCTCTATAGCCCCCAAACTCCTGCTCCAATGTCCCAACTCTGGCCCTCATGCTTACATAGCAAGCATGTCACCCACTAAGCCACAACCCCAGAGTTACACAACTTTTGCCACATCACACACTACCACATGGCCTATCATACCCCCACACAAAGGAACATACACACACAGGCACTTGTGCACACACAAACACACACACATATATGTTCACACATGAACACTCATGCATATAAACACACATGCATAAACATGTAAGCACACATGTGTGCACACATATAACACATATAACATATAACATATAACATGTACACAGGAATCCACACATACATGTGCACAGACATGTACATACACATGTGTGTATACATGCACACAAGCATACACACACCACATGCATGCACACACATATACACATAGGCATGCACACATGCACACACACAAACACACAACATGCACACATACATATACAAATTTATGCACATGCACACACAACATACACACACAAACGTGCATGCACAAGCACTCACATAACATATACACACAGATACACACATACAATACACACACACACACATATATATATATATATACATACATATACACACATACAGCATACATACACAAATGCACACACATGGTAAACATATGCACACACATGCAGGCATGCACATACATGTACATGAACAAATAAAAATACACAGACATGCACAACATACACACATACAAATCCTCAACTTGCATTCACACACACAGGCATATACACACAAGTGAACATAGACAGGCGCATACACAGAGGTACACTCTCACACACAGAACACACGCACATGTACACATGCACACACAGCACACACATATATGCACACATGAGCATACATGCTCATATACAACATATAAATCACCCATGCACATGTGAACACACATATAGCATACATACACATACACACACACAAGCAGGTACACACAGCATGTGCACACAACATGCATGCACACAGGCATGCACACACACACACACACACACACACACACACACACACTCACGCACATGTGCACAAGTGGCCTAGTCAAAAGAAAAACAGGAGAAACAAGCCAGGCAGTATTTTTTCCTGCACTCCCTTTTTTGAGGCCTCCTGCGGGTGAGCTGCTGATTGACAGGCCACTAAATGCAGGAGGTTTCCCTGTAATAGAGAAAGATTTTTCTTGAAGCATTCAACTCCTGACCTTTAAAAGCTTGGGGAGCAAAATGATTTTCAGTCACTTGGGCCTGAGTGAAAGGAACATGCATTGATCGACTGTGGGTCTCAGGCCTCCAAAGGTCTCAATGCTGTGTCATTAAAATCTTACAATCGAGTTACCCTAATGTATTCCAGCAGCTGCCCCCTCAGAGGTGATTGGTAAATAGATGCTGTCTCCAAGGGCCTGCTCCAGTCCAGGAGAGACCACAGTGAGTGAGCGGCCTGGGGGCCATGTCTGGCCTCTGTCTTGTGTGTGCTGTGTTGCTTAACATTGCACTCCGGTAACTGCTAGTATCTCCTCTGGTAGATTTCCTCCAGTGCCCTGTGTTCTAGAGTTGTATGATTCTCTGGCCACAGGTGCCTACACAGGGTAGCCAACCATGCTGTCTTGGTCCCCTAGAAACAGTCACGTGCCCAGGGTACACTTGACCTGGGCTGAGCCCAAGAGAGCGTTCCCTGGGATGACCCTCTTTTCCTGGATGATCTTGAGGTAGGAAGGGGTGACAAGAGTTGATGGCAGTCATGTTCCCTGTGATGTGTGTTCTGTGTGCCGGAGGCAAATGACAAGACAGAGCAAGGTTCCTGACACTCTTTCTAGTCTCCGAGGAGGTCTGCCACCTTTCCTCCTCTTTTGCTATGTCAGCCATGTTTCTGTGGCTCATAGACTAAATCTTGCCTTGTAGTAGGAACTGATGGTCCCAAGATACACTAGTGTGGGGCTTGGGAGAATGGAGAGTGATGAAAAGCAGGAAGGGAAGCCTGCAGATGAAAAGCATGACCTCTTCTCTCCAGCTTATTTTTTTCCATTTTTTATTTAAATTAGAAACAAGATTGTTTTACATGTCAATCCCAGTTCCCTCTCCCTCCCCTCCTCTCTTGCCACCCCTCCCCCACTAAAACCCTACCTATCACATACCCTTTCTGTTCCCCAGGGAGGGTGAGGCCTTCCATAAGGGGTCTTCAGAGTCTGTCATGTCCTTTGGAATAGGACCTAGGCCCTTCCCCATGTGTCTGGGCTCAGGGAGTATCCCTCTATGTGAAATGTGCTCCCAAAGTCCATACCTATGCTAGGGATAAGTACTGATCTACTACAAGAGACCCCATGGATTTCTGAGATCTCCTCACTGACACCTACGTTCATGGGGTCTGGATCAGTCCCATGCTGGTTTCCCAGCTATCAGTCTGGGGACCAAGAGCTCGGCCTTGTTCAGGTCAGCTGTTTCTGTGGGTTTCACAAGCCTGGTCTGGACCCCTTTGCTCATCACTCCTCCTTCTCTGCAACTGGATTCCAGTTCAGTTCAGTGATTAGTTGTGGGTGTCTGCTTCTACTTCCACCAGCTGCTGGATGAAGGCTATAGGATGGCATATAAGTCAGTCATCAATCTCATTATCAGGGGAGGGCATTTAAGGTAGCCTCTCTGCTGTTGTTTAGATTGTTAGTTGGTGTCATCTTTGTAGATCTCCAGACATTTCCCTAGTGCCTGATTTCTCTTTAAATCTAAAATGTCTCCCTCTGTTATGGTATCTCTTATTTTGCTCTCCTCTATTCTACCCCGACTCAACCTTCCACCTTCTAAAACAGCAGCTGACCAAAGCCCTGCCCCATCCCTCCAGGGTGCTCTGCAGGGCTACCACAGCCTGCTCTCACTGCTTCCACTGTTTCCTTTTGTTTTCTCCCAACTTCCAGGCACCATGTTCAGACAAAAACAAGAGTCTGGTTGGCATAGCTCATCATCTTTATGCCAGACCACTTCATAGGTCCACCTGGTGCCCCCGAGTCAGGTGCTGACACAGAGCCAGTCACTTGAGGCAATGGGGCAAAGACTCCCATGTCCAAAGCATGACCACCTTAGGCAACAGAGGTCACAAGCCAGGCAAGTTTTGTTCCCCAAAGCCACAGCATCCTTAGCACCATCTCACATTCAGACTAGCCTAGGGAGACCAAGGACTACCCATACTTGCCCTTTTCTATTCCACAAACTTCATCAGAGGCACTGGGCTTTTATTTGGCAGTGGGAGCCCTTCCCCCAGCTCCAGGGAGCTTGCTCACAGGTGCCTCTCTAGTGCGTTTCTTGCTTGAATTGCAAATTGAATCGCTGCATAAACCCTACATAACTCAGAGCCCCATGTTGGCAGTATCTTATTTTTCAATTTCTTTTTTTTTAATTGAATGAACATATTTTATGCAAGCCGTTCTACCTTGGTGAAGGCTGTTCCCCTGTGATTCATCAGGGTAATAACTAGAAACACCATTATTTGGCTCCATCCTCCTGCTGAGAACATCACATAACTGAGAAATGTTCATGCGTCTCACAGAGTTTCAGGGGAGAGCAAAGGGGAGGCAGTGGAGGAGGAGGAGGAAGAGGAGGAGGAGGAGGAGTAGGAGGAGAGGGAGGAAGGAATGAACAGTCACGGACATGCAAAGGATGACATCCAGGGATGTGGCTGGACACAGTGTGTGGGGAATTTAGAACCACAAATGGGTAGGCTAATACACACACACACACACACACACACACACACACACACACACACACACACACACACACACACGAAGAAAACTAATGATAATTTGGGGATTTTAAAGTGAGACGGTATGCCAAGCTATCCACTGGTCTCATTTAACTCAGGAAGAAAGGAGATGCCCCTGCGTGTCTCATTGAGCCCACACACAGTCCTGGGTTTCTGCCTAGAAATATATAAATCAGCTCATCGTGGGTACAACTCATATCTTTATGCCTCTTAACTCAGCTCTTGTTGCTTGCTTAGAATTCCAGACACCCCACCTCTTTGACCTATTCATGCTTTTGTTTTTTTTTTGTTTTTTTGTTTGTTTGTTTTTGGAAATATTTCTAGTGTTTGGTTGGATTGGGTTGGATTGGGTTGTCTGAGCCCTTTGAAATCTTTTTAGAAGCATCCCTCTGGGCAGACAAGTAAGTCCCTTGGCAAATGTCTCTCACACACACACACACACACACACCTTCATGTGAATGTGTTTATGTGTATAAGCACATGTGTGCAGGTACCCACAGAGGCAAGAAGAGGGCGTGGATGCCTTGGAGCTGGAATTACAGATGGTTGTGAGCTGCCCAAGGTAGGTGTTGGGAATCAAGAGTTCAGCAAGATCAGCAAGTGCTCTTACCCCACTGAGTCATCTCCTCAAGCCCCAAAGGGTACTTATAAAGTTAGATCAAACTTGTAATACAAATTTCTGAGACTTCCTGTTTCTTCTCTAGATTTTTTTTTTTTGATACCTCCTAAATATGCTACTCTTCCTTACTTTATTCCTGGACCATTGTCTTTTCTACCACCCGGGTTCACTATCCCCTCACCTCTGATGCTTTCATCAACAGAACAATTTTCCCAAAATGTGCCTCACTCCTCTCTCAGAGTGAGCTGGATCCAGTGCCACACATGCACACATCTGCAAATGAAAACATTGAACAACAAGCTTATGAAGTGAAGGGAGGAGTGCTATGTAAACAGACCTACAAAACGGGATTTTTCAGGAATACAAGATCCAGAGACAGAGCATACCAAAGCCAGTTGAAACAAATAAGACTGTCTCTCCTTCCTCCTCTCAACAATGTCATCCCACGCCCTGATGTCTTCTGTTCTTTGACTTTCAAATTTTCAGTGTCTTAGTCTTTTATGTACATCTTATAAAGAATACAAAGATGGATATTTGAAGCTCCACTCTGACAATCTCCGTATTTTAACCACAGATTCACATCCATTGAGACATATTGTGCTTACTAATCCACGAAGATCCATTTCTGCCTTTTTTGGTATACTTGGCATCTGTTTTTCTCAATGTTGCTTTTCCTTCCATTTGATTGTCCTTTTTTTTTTAATATCTTTTTCCTTTGACAGGTTTTGGTTCCTATGCTTACTGGTCTATATATATTCTTTTAGTTAATTTTTCTTGACTGTGAAACACAGTTTTAATTTTATTGTATATTTTAATTTTATTGTACATGTGTATGTGCACTCATGTATGTATTATAATGACTTGTTTTTCCTTTATTCTGACCTTTTTTTTTTTTTTTTTTTTTTTTTTTTTTTTTTTTTTTGGTTTTTCGAGACAGGGTTTCTCTGTGGCTTTTCAAGGCTGTCCTGGAACTAGCTCTTGTAGACCAGGCTGGTCTCGAACTCACAGAGATCCTCCTGCCTCTGCCTCCTGAGTGCTGGGATTAAAGGCGTGCACCACCAACGCCCAGCACCTGACATTTTTTATATAGTATTTTGCTATGTAAGCCAGAATGCTCTTGAACTTTCAGCAGTCCTTTTGTCTCAGCATCCAGAGTGCTGAGATCATGGGCCCCTTTCCTATCCCTTAACTGAAATTCTGGCTTAAGAGTTTCCTTGGATACTTGAAGACATTATTTTTATCTCCCGTGATCACTGTTGTTTCCATAGCTGCTGACTGGTATTCTTTCGAGGTCGGCCATCTCTGTCATCTAAATATTCTCTATCTGCCAAGATATCCTTTAACAGGAGTGTACATGGCAACACCCCATTTCTTCACTTCTAACAGCTCAAAATGAAGTTTTTTACTAAGTTGTTTAGAATGTTTATCAACAAAGGTGGATGTATGTGCCCGTGTATGTATGTATGTATGTATTCTCAGGGCTGGTGAGATGGCTCAGTGGGTAAAAGGTGCTTGCTGTCAAGCTTGACAACCTGAGTTTGAGCCTCAGGACCCACATGGTGGGAGGAGAGAACTGACTCCTACAAGTTGCCCTTTACCCCCACACTCATGCTGTGGCTCACATATGCCCTTACACATACACACAAATGAAAAATAAATAAATTGTAATTGAAGTTTTTGGAGAAAGATAAGTTATTATTGTCTATGGTGCTATGTAGTGTTAATACAGTGTGTAATGTTCAAGGGTCTAATTTAGTTTTATTTGTCCAGACCAGGGCTGTCTATACTCCTAAGCTTGGGAGTTAATGTTAATCAATAATTCTGAGGCATACTTGGTTTTCATGTTCTTTGTCCTTTCCCCCTGAAGTACTCCCGTTGGATGTTGAAAGCGTGTGGTGAAGGCGGTTCTTACCCAGCCTTCCCTGTTCTTTTATATCTCCGTGTCCTTAACTCTCTCCAAACTATTTCCCTCAGATATCTTTCCATGTCTGTTCATTCTCTCTTGAATTGTGTCTAAACTATTCTTTAATTCATCTACTTTTGTGTGTCATTCCTTATTTCATTTCTAGTTAATCCCATTTTTTTCCAAAAAAATATTTATTTTTTAAAATAAAAATCAGGTAAGCTTTCTACAGCCCAATTTTCCATGAGCAAGCCAGAATTTGGCTTCTAGCTTGTCAGAAAGGTTGAACAGCAGTAGTTTCACACAGAAGTTATTGCTCCCTGCAGGAGACAAAGAACATTCTGCTTGGTTGTACACACTTAATTTTCTAAATCAGCTGTGGATTTCTGCCATCATTTTATCCCATTCCATCTCTAAAACTCTAAGATTCCAAACTGAGATGTGCAGTTGTTGGTTGGGGTTTATAAGCAATTCAATCGTTAATCATTTGTTCCCAGCTCTTAGGGTCACTGATGAGCCCAGCAGCTCCTTCTTCTCCATCACTGGCTCTTACCCCTTCCACATCTTCTTTTTCTTACAGGTCTCCATGTCTTTTCCAATGCTCTAAAACTCTTCAATGTCACGGAGCTTGTGCTCCAGGTGTGTTGGCTTTCTTCACAGCATATTGAAATCAACGCTAGGAGCCAGACCCAGTGAGCTATGAGCAATTCACAAGATTATCCACCGGATTTAACCAGGTCCAAAATGGTAAGTCATTCATCAATCTGATGCCTCCTGTGCTGAGATATAGAAGTTTAAAGTCAATGTTGCAATCTCTTTTCAGGCCTCTACAGCTTCCCCAAACCTCAGCTTCTACCAGGACCCCATTGCTGCATGGCAGGAACACACACACACACACACACACACACACACACACACACACACATTCTCTCTGTCTCTCTGTCTCTCTCTCTGTCTCTCTCTCTGTCTCTCTCTCTGTCTCTCTCTCTGTCTCTCTCTCTGTCTGTCTCTCTCTCTGTCTGTCTCTCTCTCTCTCTCTCTCTCTGTGTGTGTGTGTGTGTGTACATGTGTAAAGGTACCCACAGGGGTCAGAAGAGGGCCAGCTGATGTGGGTGCTAGGAACTGAACTCAGGTCCTCTGAGATCCTCTGAGAGCAGCAAGCGCTGTTAGCCCTGAGCCCTTTTTCAGCCACTGTGTTCCTTCTCCTGTGGTTGGTTCCTCCTTTTATGTGTTTACTCACTTTAGTTTATCTTTATAAACTAAGTATTTCTTCTGCCTGAGCTTCTCATAACCACAGGGGTTTTGCATCTAACTTGGTTCCTTTTGGGTCTGGTGGTGAGTAGAGTGCTTATGTATTTTGTTATACAAGACTCTGTGGCTGCTTTTGACGCCAGAGCTTTACATGTGGGGAGCATTCCGGGTGTTGGCAAACTGTCTGTTTGCTTCTGCCCAATTCTAATCCATCTTAGTATCTTTTTCTGTTACTTTATACATTTTAAGGAGTCTCAGACCATGGCAGCAGTGAATATCATGACGCATCCCAACCCTTCACAAGACAGACTGGAATTGTAAAGTGTCAACAGAGACACACCCCCCCCACACACACACACACCGGAATTTGGGCTGAAGTGGGCAGCTTTATTGATGTCTCTGTGTACCGAGACTCGGTCTACCCTCTGTGTGCTTGGTGCTTGAGTGATCCCACCTGCATACGTGGCTCTCACTTCAATCCCAGCACAGGTTCAAAACCTCAGCTCTTGCTCCCAGGCAGAAACACAACTCTTAAGTTCCAAGATGAGGCTGGCTGCCATTATCCTAGGATAGCTCTAACCCAAATTACACAACAAATGCTCTGCATTTTGCTCTCTTCACTACGCATCTCTAATGATGCAATTTGTGTGTGTTCATGTGTGTGGAGAGCAAGTGAAGTCCTGAATGTGTGTTGTTGACATGAGCATAGTCCCTTCAAGGACCACCATGCCTCAGACCCATAGAAGTGACAAAGACATCCCTGGCAAAGCTCAGATGAATGGCAAGACCTTCAGTGTGTGCAGGAAATGTCTGCCATAGTCCCCCGCCCAGATGTTTACTGCCTGAAGACAGCTCCTATGGAGATTAACTAGATCTGTCTCTTTGGTCAGCTGTATACAATAACTCTGCCTCCTTGTTTATCTGGATGTCACAACCCTTGCCTCCTTATTCAGCTGTGTGCAATAACCCTGCCTTTCCTGTTTGACTTTATGTAGTAAACACACTGAGCTTCCAGGGTACTGCAGTTTGCCCATCTGAGGGCCCAGACTACCTGATTCCAGCTTTTCTGTGCCTGTGTGTGTCTGTCCTGCCTTCATTCCCTCTACAGCCCTAGTCAGGTTTCCAGGCCCCAAGCCATACAAGGATTCAAAGCTTGTGTGTAGATTGGAGGATGTATATGCAGTGTGTAAGCCACTTTAGTTGTCGTCTTCAGGATGCCATCCTCCTAGCTTTTTGAGACAGGCCTTTCACTGACTTGGAACTCACCAAATAGGCTAGACTGGATGGTCAGCAAGCCCCAGGGATCTGCCTGTCTCTACCTTCCCAGTGCCAGGATTACAAGCACACAGCTTTGCCTGGCTTTTTAAAGTGGATTCTTGGAATCAAACTCAGGTCCTCACACTTGCTCAACAGGCAGTTCACCCATCTCCCCATCCCCGTTTCTATGTATTTTTCTGTAATTTTCTACGAGAAAATCTTCTAAGGGTCATGTTGCCAGGCTCAGAAGTCTGAAGTTCCATCTGTCTTGGCCTCATCCCTTGGGCAGTTTTCTCTATGTGGTGACATCCATCACCCCAAGCAATCCCAGGCTTTCACAGACGGAAATTCACAGACTGGAAGGGGGAGAACAGAAAATTCCTGAGACAAGAGAACTGATTTGGGCCATGTGTCTTTGACCAATCAGAAGGACTTGGTCACCCATCAAGGGACACATCAGCATATAAGGTCCACCCCAACCGTGGGCTATCACATCAGAGTAGAAGGAAGCAGATGCTTGACAAGCTGAAACAACAGGTGTAAGGCACAGCTGCCGCCTGGTGTGTGAAAGGTGAACATTTGCTCCTTGCCGTATAGGCTAGGACTTGCCCTCTCACCTGTTCCCACAGCTGCTGCAGAGAGGCTGTCTTAGTGTTGGGAGACTGGGTCCTTACTCAAGACTTGGGCATTCTCCAGCAAGGCTGAATATCTTGGCCTTGTCCTTTGAGCTATTTTCTTCTCAGTCCTTCTGTCCAATCTCCTCTCTTCCTGCTTCTCCTCTTGCTAAATGCTGTTTGCTTGGCCCTTGGTCCTTCATTCTAAGCCCTTCTTTCTACAATCCTCCACCAAGACAAAATGAGGGTAAGACCTAGAGCAGGAGTGACCAATATGCTTGCCTTCTCAGCTCCATCATAAGTCTCTACTTAAGACACTGGGCTACAGTTAATTCGGGGTCAGAGTTCTTAGAAGCACTCGATTGAGGGGTGTCCACAGTGAAAATGGTAAGAAAGTGAAGGATTTCAGGAGACGAGACTAAACAAAGATGGTTTCAGTAGCACCTAGCATCATCCTGATTCAAGGCTGACTTCTAAACCCAAATAGCATCACAGAGATGTCCACCATGAAGCAAAGCTTTTGTATCCCATCTGATAGATGATGGGATGAGTGAAATACCTGTCAGGTATCCCCTGGGAAGCAACCTCTCTCTGCTTCAAGGAATGTTTCTGAGGATAGCAGTCCTGGTGGTTCTTGTCAATTTGCCACAGCCTAGAGTCCTCTGAAAGGAGAGGCCAAAGTTGAGGAATTGCCTAGAGGAGGACCCAGTCCACTGTGGGCATCACCATTCCTTTGGGCACAGATCCTGCTTCCAGGTGTCTGCCTTGACTTCCCTTAATGATGGATTGTGGTCTGGAAGAGTGAGCCAAGTAAGCCCTTTCCTTCCCAAGTTGCTTTTGGTCATTTCTTTTTAATCACAGCAACAGAAAGGAATTAGACCAGCAGCTGTGCACCATTAGCATCTCTCATTCCCAGCAGCTGGGGATCAGGAGAACTGGCAAAGAGGCTGTGGACAGGGCATCAGTGACGTCTACAACAAGAGAAAGGAATGTTGCCATGATTGTAACTCCATGCTTACGGCGGCTGCCCACTGCTGAGCACTTGTGGGCCAGGCAGTAGCTTATGTTTCTCACACATGCTTTTTCATTTAATTCTGATAACGACCATATAGCTAAGTGTTGTTATTTATTGTATATTATGGATAAGGAAACTGATTTTTCTCAAGGTCACAGGATAGGTAGGATTCATATTACATCAAGGATCCTGGATATCTCACTCATCCATTATGTCTAGTTTGTGATAGGCAGGAGTAACTATAGCAGCCACAAGATCATCTTGAGAATCTTGGGAAGGCCAACCTTGTCCCAAAGTCAGTGCCATCTGCATGCTCTTGGTCCCTGCATGAGTGCTCTGTGACTACAAGCTCCAACTGTCCAGGCCACTTCTGGAGGTTGGTGTCCCCTCTGAGAAACAGAGACTTCTGTTTGAAAGCAGCATTGATCTACCTCATGGAGGTCATTTGGGCTTCAGCAGCCACCGGGGCAGTAAATGACTTGGAGATTGTAGCCTACAGTATTGAAGAGCATTTGGAGGCTAATCCCCGGAATCCTGTTTTCATTTATTCAAATCATAGTGAGGAGGGATGAGCCAGGTCTATGGTCTCGTGGCTCAAGTGATGACATCAGGTCAGAGTCTCAGTGCAGCTCTCTGGGAGCACAACCCTCTGGCTGGCCAGTGAGATGGAGCAGTTTGATTGCCAACCTGGCTGACTGGGAAGTGCCTAGGGGATTCATCTAAAGCACACCTGAGTGTCCTCAAGGGCATTTCCAGAAAGGATTAATGAAGGAAGGAAGCCCCACCCTGGGTGGGGTAGAAACATCCCACAGGCTGCAGCCTGGATAGAACAACAAGGGACAAAGGAGAAAGCTTACTGACACAAACATACTCCTCTCTGCTTGCTGGCCACCACCATGTGAGCTGCTCTGTCATACCCCCACCCCCGCCATGAAGGACCCAATAAGTCTTTCTTCCATGTTGTTTTTCCTGGTTGGTTTGTCACAGAGACAGAAAAAGTGACAAACAGTCCATTTCTGTAGTGTGAACCCTCACAGTGTAGCCAGTCTCAAGGAATCCATGTGATGTCCCTGGATGCAGAGCTGAAGGGAATGTGACCATTTGGCTGCTGAGTTCCTGGATGCTGACCTCTGAACACCAGACATGCCCACTCCAAAGCTACTTGTACAAGTGGGTTCTACCAAGGCTAATACCATAGGACACCCAACAAGAGATTCTAAGGTCACATGCTCTGAATAGCAGCCAGATCCATTCTGAGAGTGAGGCTTGGTGCATTCATTACCTTGACATAGGCCCCCAAAGACCTGCAGCAAAGACATAGGGTATGACTTCAGCCAGCTCAGCAGTCCCCAGACTGGTTTGACCACCTAACCATTTCATCACACTCTCAGGAGTATCCCGGAATGAGGTGCTTGGTAGAACACACTTTGGAAAACAGTGAAGGAAACAATACCTTCATGTCACACAGGGTTACCCCTGGGAGAGAGCTTCTACTTGTATTTTCTCTGGTTTTAGTGGGAGGAAAGAGAACCAGTGAATGGAAATGGGGGAAGACAAGATTCAAACAGGCTAGAGGAAGATTTTTCTAACATGAACCAAAAGAGGCTCTTCTGGGGTCAAAAAAAAGTGAGTGTCCATGGGCAAAGAATGCTGGGAAGGAGTCTCCTGCACCAGGGGGGCAGTCTGTGTAGATTCCATGCAAGAACCCTGTAGAGGACTAGGGCTCCTGACCATGGGAGCTATCTGGGGCCTCAGAACAAGGCCTGTCAGATGGCTGCCTCTGTGTGGAAATAGACGTTCCAACTGTATTTATGTACGTGATACAATTTTAGAAGAGCTTGGGTGTCATCACATCCCAAAATATCTTTCCTTAATGTCTAGTTGCTACACCAATTCACCACTAGAATTTATCTTCTTTAACTTAATACTTGGCTGCACTTTAGAATGTGCATCTTCCTAGGAAATGGATAGTTAGATAGAAGACACTGCTGGCCAATGATATATCCCTGGGGTGTGGTGAGGCTTTAAGTCCCTCCTCAAGGGAGAGCCAGTGGAGGGCTGGGAATGAGGGTACTTGGGTGCCTGGGGTGGGGGCTGGAGAGCAGCCGAGCAGCAGAGCAGCAGGCCCAGAGGGTGTGGGAGTGCTGGATTCAGTCTTGGCTGCCTTCATGAATGTGTTTGGGGCTGGGCCTGTCCTAGAGATATCCCAGAACTATTTTGGGAGGCAGCAAATTTAGCTGGTAGCTGGTTTAGCAGATCATCCAGATATGTTGGTATTTCTGATGAGACAATCTGTCTCAGGAGGAGACGTGCAAAGCCTTCACAACCAGAGGGATGTGCCATTTTGAGCACAGCTGTGAAAAGTGCATAACCCGCAGTCACTCTCAGTTGGCCAAGCCCAGGCAGGGGTAAAGCCACTCCTGGCTGTGGTCTCCTGGTGGGTCTAGGCCTTCCAGGTGGAAGCCAGCCTTGCTCTTAATGACCTGGACAGCCTGTCAAAGCAGCTGATAGATGGGGAAACTGAGGCACCTCCCTAGGGTGACTCTGGAACTAAATGAAGGAGTTAAGCCTTTATCCCAGGGTTTTCAGATTTCAAATCCCATTGTAATTAATTTTTAAATTTTAATTTGCATTTTTAATGAGCTCATTGAGTGTTATAATTTCAGCTGTCAAATTATTACACAAGATTTTTTAATTTTTTTTTTTTTTTTAGTACCAGCTTTGCTGCTCCTCTGCCCTCCTCAGTCCTGAGTTTTCAAAGTTTAGAGCCATCCATTTCCGGGTTTTAGCTATTTCTTCTTATATTTAATGTCATACTTCTAAGTAAAAAGGTTATGCTTTTGTATCTTGATCTAAAACCCTTTTTCCTTTTGGGTGTGTATGTATTGTGTGCACCTGTGACTGTTCTCCACTTTATGTATTTAACACAGGGTCCTTTGCTGGACTTGGCATGGCCAGTTCAGCTAGTCTAGCCAGCCATCTTACTCCAGGGGTCTCCTGTTTTGATTTTCTGAGTGCTGGGATTACAGGAAGGCTGCAAAGCCCACCTGGCATGTACAAAGGGATTCCAACTCAGGTCCTCACACTTGTCCTCTATGCACTTAACCCACTGAGCAAGCTGAAGGAATCAGAATACCATTCCTACAAGGAAAACTTTGGTGACACTCCATAGCCATTACCCAGTACACCCCATTATGGCTCTGGTAAACATCCTTTAATGTAGTCTTTGGGGTTCTGGATGGTCTCTTCTCCCCAGATCCTCCATTAAAAAGCTTCCAGGTTTAATCTATAATCTTCCTTCAAGGCTTTGAACTTTTTATACTCATAATTAATCCATCAAACAATCACTTTCCCTTCCTCTCCCTCTCTTCCATGCTTATCCTTGGGCACACATACACACCCCTTTCTCCTCCTCTGAACAATGCCATTTGATGACAATTTTTATTTTGAGATGCAACTGAAGATAATTAAGCAAATTAAGCCAGATTCAGAAAGACAAATATTTCATGTTTTCTCTCATTTGTGAGTCCTGGAGTTTAAACAGATACACAGCATTATGTACGTACATGGGGCTAGAGAGATGTCTCGGGAGTTAAGAACGCTGCCTGCTTTTCCAGAGGACCCAGGTTCAATTCCCAGCACCCACACGGCAGCCCACAACTGTCTGTAACTCAAGATCTGGCACCCTCGAACAGACATGCATGCAGGTAAAACACCAATGTACATAAAATAAAAATAAATTAATTTTAGAAGTTATTATGTACAGATGTCATGCAAATAGAGCAAAATCACCAAGGGGAGCAAGAAGAACTAATAGGATAGGGGGTGCAAAGGGGGTATATCAGGGTGTGGGGATATTTCAGAGTATGATATACATGTTCTTGAAAAGCCTATGTATAATAATTTTTTGGAGTGTCTGCTTCAGAGAGAGTGACGTTGTCAAAAAGTATCTCCTTAGCTAAGAGTGAGGCTGAGTGAGACACAAGGCAAGAGAGTCACGAATCCCCCAGAAAGCTGAAGGAATTGGAATCCCACTCCTGCAAGGAAAACATGGGTGACACTCCATAGCCATCACCCAGTACACCCCATTATGACTCTGGTAAACATCCTTTAATATAGTGTTTGGGGGTTCTGGATGGTCTCTTCTGAGTACTTGCTGGGGAAAGTTAGCAAAACCTGACTCCTCCGCAATGAAGTTGAAGTCAAGGCTGAGCCAAAGTGACAAACCTCAGCTGTGTTTTCCACTCCTCATTTTAGAGGAGAGTTTTCGCAGGGCCTTGTAAGCAGCATGGTAGAGTGTCCCAGACCCTTGTCCCAGAGGAACCTGAGCCCATGTCATCACGCCCTCTTTGAGCAACTCATCCGTTACTTGCTGAAATCAAAGGCACATATGTGTATCAGCTGACTGCAGCTACCCTCTTCCCCAATTCCAGTTTGTAAGAATAGCCTACTGCATCTTGATAGACACTGTTCAGCCCTCCTGCCACAAGGGTGACTTCCAACTTACTTCACTTGCTGGGCTCTTGACTCAAGGGTCCCAGAGTGACCAGGTCACAGTCTCCGAACTAATGGAATCCTCATGGTGTCCCCGGTGGAAGCTTGCTCCCCCTATTTCAGGCTTGGGCCTAAAATTTCAAGGAACCTCCTTACATGGATCACTAGGAGTGGTGACAGGTAGGGCCTCTCTGCCCCTGCCCCGGGGGATCTCAGAGCCATCAATTCTACCTCTGGGAATATGACCACTGACCTGAGTGAATCTGTATGTATTTTTGTCATGGGTCAGCTCTCTCTACATAAAATGATGGCCAGCTGCACGGCCTACAGCTCTGTCCACTGGGGGATCTCCCACAGCTTGATTTCAGTTAGGTTGTTACACAATAGCAAACAGTTGTCAGTCATGTCTGTATCTCAAGTTGATCCATCTGTGAACCAAAATGAACTTTCTTCTTCTCCCTCAGCTGAGTCTAAGTACTGGGTATAGAGGTGAGGGCAAGAGCGGGGTCCATGACACACCAATGCAAATCAGGGAAAGAAATGGAGTCTGAGCCTCCTACTCATGTAGCTTCTTCATCCTGTCACCTGCTGGACCTCATTTCCTCTAATAATGGATTCGCGCAGGGATTGCAGATGCGTGCCACCATGTCCACTTAAAACTCAGTTCCTAAGAGGCAGCTCTGGACACAAAAGGTCGCTTGATCTGTCTCTATGAGGGCCCAAAATCCTCTTGAGCACTCCTTTTAATTATTTTGTATGTGTGTATGTATTTGGTTTTTTGAGACAGGATTTCTCTGTGTAACAGCCCTGGATATCTTTCTTGAAACTCACTCTGTAGATCAGGCTGGTCTGGAACTCAGAGATCTGCCTGCCTTTGCTTTCTGAGTGCTAGGATTAAAGTCATGTACAAGCACCACTTGGCACTTGCCTGTTTCTTTGCCTTTATTTCTTTTTCTTTCTCTTTCTTTCTTTCTTTCTTCTTCCTTTCTTTCTTTCTTTTTTGAGACAGGGTCTCTCTGTGTAGCTCTGGCTATCCTGTAACCACCTCTGTAGACAAGGCTGGCCTTGAACTCACAGAGATCCACCTGCCTCTGCCTCCCAAGTGCTGGGACTAAAGGCATGTGCCACCACTGTCTGGCCTCTTGTCCACTTCTTATGACTAGACAAGTCTAATGAAACTTGGTTCTTTAAACATATTTAATCTTTAAAAATCTTCAAAATTTTTTATGTGAACTTTTTGGATACTTTTATTTTTCTTTTTGAAAGATTTTAATTTTTTTTGTTTTATGTGTGTATTTTGCCTACATATATACCCATGCATGCCTGGTGCCCACAGAAGTCAGAAGAGGGTATTGTTGGATGTATCATTGGAACTGGAATTACGGATGGTTGTGAACCACTGTGCAAGTTCTGGGAACCAAACCCAGGTTCTCTGCAAGAGCAACAAGTGTTCTTTAGCTGCTGAGTTATCGCTCCAGCCCTGGTTTTTGTTTTGGAGTCAAGATCACTACACATATCTGACACTCAGTCTTGAACTATATAGGCCAGAAAGACCTTGAACTCAAAATCTTCTTGCCTCGGCCCCCTGATTGCTGAGATAACAGGTGTGTGCCACCATATCTAATTAAAACCCAGTTCCTAAGAGGCAGTTGTGATCACAAGTGGCCCAAAATTATGCAAGGAGTTTTGTTGCTCTTAAATCCTATGTGTCTACTTTTTGATTTCTTATTGGTATTTCCCTAAATCCCACATAGCATCTTATATTAATACTTCTAATTCCTTAGGGTCTGACAGAGACATGTTTCAAATATTGGTACCACTCACCCATATTCATTTAAAGGAAGCAGTCTTCCATGTTATATGGTAGATGAATCAAAGCCATGTTCCTGAATATATAATATACCAACTCCAGGACCCACAAGAAGAAAACATCGTGCTTCTTCCTTGGTAATGATAGATACAATACACACTGTCTAGTCCATTGCTTTTGAAGGAATATTCCAGACCCTAAGCTTGTAGTTGGATTTTTCTTTGGGCCACCAGCTCACAAATAATGACATGGAGACTTAGTATTAATTATGAAAGCTCAACCTTAACTTAGGCTTGTCCCACTAGCTCATATAACTTAAACTAACCTGCTTTTATTAAGCTGTGTTCTGTCATGTGGCATTACCTTCCTTTCTTCTTGCAACTCCTCTTTTCTCTCTGTGTTTCCTGACTCAGTTTCTCCTCCTACTTCCCCTCCCTGCCCAGAAGTCCTGCCTATACTTCCTGCCTAACTATTGGCCATTTGGCTCGTTATTAAACTAATCACAGCAATCCATCTTCACACAGTGTATAAATATCCCACAACAGGGTCCTTAACAAGGTTGTACCCTGAGTCATCAATACACATTCACTCAGGATGTCATCGGCTGTTTACACATTTATTTAAGATTTCTTGGCTCCTCACAAGGACCCAACATTCTTGGTGTACAGTTGTGCCAGCCACAGGATATGAAAAGGGTGCTAAGGGAGTATTCTGTGGAAGTCCCAGAGGTTTAAGCCCTTTCAAACTAAATTGTAAAAGGTAGAAAGGGACCATATCCAGCTCCCTGCAGACCTCTTATACAATCATGTGTTCCAATTCTAACATGACTTAATCAGTTCCTAAAGGCATCACCTTGTGATACATTGGATCTTAAGTATCAATAAATGAATTTTTATTTTGTTGTTCTATGACAGGGTCTTATGAAGCTCAGGCTGACCTTGAACTCACTATATAGCTGAGGATGACCTTCTGATCCTCTTACCTCCACCTCCCAAAAGCTAGATTACAGTTGTGTGCCACTGCAGCTGGTACAACCCCAGGACTTTCTACTTGTTTGGCCAGTATTCTGTCAATTGAGCTACATTAAGACTTGTGCATTTTAATGGAATACATATACACAGACGCCCCCTATCAAAAAATGGCTACATCATCTAGAAAGAAAATCAGCATGGACACAGTGGACTTGAACAAAGCTAGACACCAAATGGACTAAATGAAGAGCATTCATTCCACCACTCCAACAGAACCCACTCTCCTCTCACAGGCATGATGTGTTCTCCAGGATAAACGTGTTCAGCCAGAAAGCAAGCCACAGCAGACCTAAGAAGGTTGGAATCATGTCGAATATATATTTTTTTTTTTTGCTGCAGTGAAACCACACACCCAGAAAAAGCATGAAATGAGATATCAGCAACAGGAAGGAAGCAGAAAACGTGAAAATAGTGGAAACTAAGCAACACGCTGTGACAACCAAGGAGTCAAAAAGAAAACCAAGTAGAAAAAAAAAATGTTGAGACAAGGGGAAATGGAAACACAAAATAACAAAATGTGTGGACTCAGCAAAAGCAGTTCTTAGAGGGAAGACTAGAGAAGGAAACCCTGCACTAAGCAGAAAGGGATTTCAAACAACCCAACCTTGCACCCCAGTGAACAGGAAGAGGAATAAACTGAGCCAAAGTTAGCAGAGGAAACACTAACTCCTGAAGCAGAGATTTGTAAAATAAAAACCAGGGGAATAACAGAAAGGTTCATCAAAATGATAAATTAGGATGAGTGTGGGGGGCTGGGCTTGTACATGGAGGTCAGAGGTCAATGTCAGTTGTCTTCCCCAATCTCTGTCTGTACACTTTGGTTTCCAAGACAAGGTGTCTCACTGAATGGCTTGCTGATTCAAATAGGCCATGTCCGCCACCAGCCCAGGTTTTCACACTGGTGCTGGGAATTGAACTCAGGCCCTCTTGCTTGAGTAGCAATCACTTGACTGACTGAATCATCTCCCCAGACAAAAGGGACAAGCTGTTAGCCAGACTAAGAAAAGAAAAGGAACTAGACTCCCTTTCATTATAAAAAGAGGATATTATGACTGGGAGAGAGAGAGAAAGAGAGAGAGAGAGAGAGAGAGAGAGAGAGAGAGAGAGAGATTAACAAATACACACTAATAAACTTCAAAGAGATGGGTAAACCCCTAAAAATATAAGCCTATCCAATCCAACTATGAAGAAGTAGAAAAAGATGAAGAGACTAATCTAATGAGGAATGAGATTGAATCAATAAAATGTTTTGTAAAAATCAATAAAAAGTCTTATGAAAAATCTGGGACCTGATGACTTCGGTTCTGAATCCCACCAAAGGCATCAGGTTAATATAGGGTGTTATCATGGGCATCAATGGTTTCTCTATTGGGATATTAGAATTATTTACAAGTATATATACACTTTCCCCACCAGTGCATGAGTATGCGTGTGTGTGAATGTATGTGTGTGTTTTCCTGAGTCTGAGAGCCATAGCCCCAGGAAATTCTTAGAGATGAAATCCTGCTGTGGTTTAAGTGCAAGTCCCCCCAAGTTTCATATATAGATAACTTGTTTTTCAGTGTGATGGTTTTAGAGGCAGAGTCTAATGGGAGGGGGGGTGATTACATCACTGGAGACATGACCTGCAATGTGGATTAATGCGATTCTCACAGACTGCAGTGAGTCTGAAAGAGCTAGAGAAGAGAGAGAGCAATCAGGAAGAGCCCTTCCCTCCTCTCTGCTTCTTGTCCTGCCATATAATCTCTCCCTGTCACATGCATTCCCTCGGGGGTGATGTTATTTGCCATGGGGCTCTCCAGAATCAGAGCCATGCTCTCAGACCTCCAGACTTACAAGCTAAATAAACTCTATTCTTTATCTATTACCCAACGTCAAGTATTTAGCTATAGCAATAGGAACATTTTATGATCCCTGAATGTTTTCCTGTGGAGAAACGATTGTACGTACTGTGTAGCATTTACTCATTCATTAACTCAACAAAGAATCCTTGCAGGCCCTGTGTGTACCAGGCACTGTGTTAGACATGTGAATTGGGAAACAGCACCAAGCAAGTATCTCCCATCACAGAAGGACCATCCTTGTGGATGTAGTGGTGACTGCACTGAAGAGAGAAATATCCACATGGTAGTACAAATACTTGTTTAAAAGGAGTGAAAAAAAATTTTTTTGGTTTTTTGAGACAGGGCTTCTCTGTGTAGCTTTGGAGCCTATCCTGGCTCCAAAGACCAGGCTGGAGACCAGGCTGACCTTGAACTCACAGAGATCTGCCTGCCTCTGCCTCCCGAGTGCTGGGATTAAAGGCGTGCACCACCAATGCCCAGCTGTGAGTAAAAAGTTTTTAAGCAATACTTTTTTAAACAGGGCTCATTCCTGGTAGTCACACCTCTTGTAAGGCAAAGACAGCTGGGGCAGAAAATTCCAAGAAACCACGAAAAGGCCAAAACCAAGAAGTGTAACCCTGTAGACTATAAATGCAAAGTAGACCTAAGTACAAGACCAGAGCTCTCCAGGGAGGCTGCTAAGTCAGGGGCAAAGGCATTTGCCAGGAACTCCCGAGGAGTCTGAGCTAATGAGAGGGGAGCAAGTGTTGAGGAGGCTGGAGAGGAGGTGATTACAGATCAAGTGCTGGCCTGAGCACTGGGGCAGCAGGCAGAGCTTGCAGACAGAGCCATTGACCTATGGGGCATGGCTTCTTCCTTCTTCCTTGGGATTAGAACACATCAGGAGGAACCAGTACAAGTTCCAAGATGTAGAGAGATCCATAAAGTGGCCCTGGGTGAATTCAGGACCTCTGACTAATGACAAAGATGGCGTCAGTGTGTGGGGGCAGGGTGCTTGTAATGGGAGGGGTGTACAGCAGTGCTAGCTGAGTCCTTCACTCTCCACTCATGTCCTTGGCTCCTCTCCTCTGTCCACCTGGCTTACTCTGACTAGCTCTGGCACCACGGTCTTGGTCCATATGGAAGCTATGTTTCTTATTAGGGGAATTGGGGAAGCTGAAGCTAAGGGCTGGGAGCTAAGAGCTGGGAACAGGGAACAGGCCTCCTTCCCTAGTGAGGGCCTCAGCTTTCAGAAACAGGGCAGTCTCTGGGTCTTGGAAAGGAGCAAGGGGTCACAGATGGATGACTGGGTGCTGCTCAGAATGCAGCAGGCCCTAACTTTACCCCTTGGGAGCCTAAGCTGCACCCCAGCCTTGCGGAGCAAGACCTAAGGTACCTTTCAGCCCTTCCCATTATCTTTACCTGCATGTCTGCTCTGCAGGCCCAGACCAGCAAGAAAGGCACAGAGAGTCTCAGGCACTCACATTACCTAGCTCACAGTCACCCTGCTGTGTGACAGCTGACTCCCTGGACAGACACACACACACACACACACACACACACACACACACACACACCAGCTTGGAGTTCCTCCAGCCACTCCACCGAGACCCTCAAGGCTCTAAGCCAAAAGCCCACCCCTCCACCCCCACCTCCCCAACCCTCACCCAAAACAGGTGCTCCCTGAAGCGACAAGGCTGCCTCAGGGTGCAGCAGGCACGCATGAGTTATGGGGTGAGGGTGCCTCACAAACAAGTCTGGTGCCCGCCTGTCTTCATGAATCACCGCAGAGCCTAATCCTTCATTAGAACATTCGGCAGTAATTGCTGGCGAAATGCCACTTGCCTTTTTTCTCATTTTAACAAAACATTTATGCATGAAAGATTTAATGCCAGGTATCAAGCATATCATTGTAAATTTACCACTAATTAAGCCTAATTAAAATAATTAAATGGCTGCGGAGTCACCATGTGAATTAAAATCTCTTCTGCTCCATGCTAAGCTGTTTCTCACTTAGCCAGCCCCCCCCCCAACCCCTGTTTTAGAGACAAATATATATAACTCTTTCCCAGTTTTTGTCAGCACCCTGCTCCAGCTTCACATGGGGGTATTTGCACGGCCAAGGAGATTTGATAATTAAGATAATGCTGAGATTTGACGGTGCGGTTTTTCAATTTCGGGACCCCGGGAGGTTTTCCTTTATCTCGGTGAAGTACAGACAATTTGACAAATCTGTTGCTCGGAGCAGTCGCTGGCGTTTGCATATTCATTACTCGTTGGACTTTTAATCAAAGTAGCTGATGGACCCCTTGCACCACAAATAACTCGTTCATGAATAATTTATCCGAGCTCACTGGCTGGGCCCTGCTGCCTCCCAGCACCCCGGGGCCCCTGGATTGGCTCACCAGGGCTGGCCTGCCCCAAGCAGCACATGGCCGCTCCAGATGTTCGGGTATCCATATGTGCTCAGCTCATCAAAAAACTGCAACGGCCCGCACCCAGGGGCCTCAGTCGTCCCCAGATAGGCCATCTGGAGTTGGAGGGAAAACAAACCTCGGTGAAATGTGGGATGCGCAGTTTCCTTCAGTGGCATCCAGAGGTGGCCGGGAGGGGCACCCAGGGGGCACTGGAATGTGAAGGATGCTGAGATACTCTTGGGAGTTCTGTAACTATAGGAAGGCCTCAGCACAGGGCTTAGCTGGAGAGCATCGCATACTTCCAACAGCCACTTGGGCCCTCTACTTCCCTATTTCCCTAAGAATGCTCTCCTTTCCTGCCAGGACGGGGGGGGGGGGGGGGGGGGTAGGGGCGCTGTTCCCCACCCATGTGACTGCATCTGCTACACCTTTATCTGGGTCCTCCTCCTCTGCGCCCTGGCAAGGCTGGTGCTGAGACAGTCCTAGGCCTCCAGCACTATTTTCTCCATGACCTCAGCCCTGATCACATCAAACCTTTTCAGTTTACCCACATGCCACATTAAGTGTATTTTATATGTAAGCGTGGAGGAGTTGAGCGGAGATGCAGTTGACTGCTTCACATAATAGAACGTTTTGGAGGCATTTAATGAACCGTTGGCACAATTGGATTTGCAGTTGTCTTTTGCTATGGAGCTGATGGGTTTGGCTCCCCAGGTATTAGGTGTCTATGCCGGCTCTAGGACTACAGTGCCAAGTGGTTCCGTGACCTCCCATGACCCAAGGCTGAGGTAATGCCCCTTCCCAATGTTTCCAGAGCAAACATATCTCCACTTAAGACTCACCAAACCCTGGAGGACACTTGGCCTGATTTCGTTTTCCACTAGTCAGTGAGCTGAGGAAGGCAGGGTAGTACCTTGTTCATCTCTGTCACCTCAGCTTGTTCAGTGATTAGTGTTTATCAAGTATATTGACAAGTTAATTTGGGCAAATAAAAAACTCTGTGGATTTCTTATTAAAAACAAACAGCCAGGCGTTGGTGGCGCATGGCTTTAATCCCAGTACTCAGGAGGCAGAGGCAGACGGGTCTTTGTGAGTTCGAGGCCAGCCTGGTCTCCAGAGCAAGTACAGGCCAGGATAGGCTCCAAAGAAACCCTGTCTCGAAAAACCAAAAAAAAAAACAAAAACAAAAAAAACAAAAACAAAAACAGGAACAGGGGTTGGAGAGGTAGCGCAAAGGTTAAGAGTGCAATATTGCACTCGCAGAGGATCCGGGATCAGTTTCCAGTACCCAAACCAGATGGCCCATAACCACCTGTAGCTCCAGTTCCAGGAATTCCAATACCCTTTTCTAGCCTGAACCTAAATGTCACATATAAACTCATGAAGACACCCAACACACACACACACACACACACACACACACACACACACACACACAGCTGCTCTTCCAGAGGATCCGAGTTCAATTCCCAGCGCTCACATGCTAGCTCACAACTATCTGTAACTCCAGTTCCCCGGGATCCGACACCCTCACACAGACATACATGCAGGCAAAATACCAATGCATATAAAATAAATCTAAAACAAGCAAACAAACAAAAACAGGAACACTGACCCTGAGAGGAAATCAAGGTAGAAACAGTGTCTACAAGTATGAATCTGAGGTCACCAGATCCATACTTTTGTGCACAATACCAAGGACACATTTCCAGTAGCTGATCCCCAGGGTCCCTGCTCAGCAGAGAGGTACAGGCACAGGGATGATGGCTGAAGTGCCCTGGGGCCACACCATACTGCAATTATACAGGGACCACTTCTACCTGAAGACTATGAGGCTAGGAGAATTTCCTGACAAAAGCAGACTTCAATCATGTGGCCCTCTTAAAACTGGGCTCTGGGTAAACAGACCTCTTGGACTGCAAAGGATGGGGCCTATTAGCTGGAATTGCTCCCTCAACCCCCTTCCAAATCAGAACTCCAACCTGTCAGAGGAACTGGAAAAAGCGGCTGGAACAAGGGCTATTTCCTCGTGGGTATTGAGGAACTTGAGGTCTCCTGCTCATGTGCAGCCAGTGTATAGGCTGAGGTGAGTTGAGGATTTGGAATTTACATGGAGACACATTGAGAATCTGCTAGGTCATACCAGAAGAAAGGCATGAAGACCCAGAGAAGGGCAAAGGGAGATGGTTCAGCAGGTCAAAGGTCTTGCCAACAAACCTAACCACCTGAGTCTGACTCCAGGGACCTACATAAAAGGACAGAACTGACTCCTGCAAGTTGTTTTCTGCTTCTATATACAAGCTGTGGAATATGTCTGCGTGCACACACTCTAATGTACACACACACACACACACACACACACACACACACACACACACACACACACAGAGTTTTGTTTTGTTTTGTTTTAAGAACAAGGGGAAGAAGTTCCTCCATTGTGGAGGAACTGGAGGGAAAATGTCCCAATCCTCCTTTTCGACTGAGAAGGCCATATGAGCTGGTCCCTGGTGTCAATTAGGTTGTAGTAGGGTGTTGAACCTAGAGACGCTAATTTCTCTCCCATTGTGGTGCACACCTGCATCCTGAAGAGAGCCTATCCTCTGGGTCTTTCTTCCACCATGGAAGCCCTGAGCCCTCACTGCTAACCACTACACCTCAGAAGGCCTCCTCTGGGCTCCTGCCCTCACCAATCCCTTCACCCTCTGGCTTCCAGAAGCACACACTGCGTGGGGAGTGGGGCACAGCGGCCATCCAAGTGCACAACCCAGCAGCTCAATTACACACACACCTCACTCGGAAAGTCCCCAGTCAGCCATCTGCAGCCGTAACCATTCTTGGGATACATTTCAGATCCCGAATTACCAGTCTTGTTTGTTTGTGTGATCGTCGGAACAATAACATGTATTCCCAATTCCTTGCCAACTCATTTGATTGTGCTTCAGTTTGTATTCTACTGTGAAGTTTACAGAATCTCTGTTTATGATCATAATAGCTTCAACTCCAAAGACAAGAAACATTTTTACTGATGTTTCCATAAAGACCTATTGGGTAAAAGGTGTGAGGCTTAGGTACTGGGGACAGAGATGATGACAGTAAGAACAATGATTCTTGCAGAGTCATTTATTGGTTGTTAACTTGACACATCTGGGAAAAAGTAACCTCAACTCCATCAGACTGGTCTATGGGTATGTAGGGCATTTTCTTGATTGCTAAGAGATGTTGGTGGTCCTGGCCCTCTGTGGCTAGTACCAACTCTAGGCTGTGTAAGAAACGTAGGTGAACCAAGGTGAGCCTGGGAATGAGCCAGTAAGTAGTGTTGTTCTGCAGTGTCTGCCATGAGTTCCTGTCCTGACTTCCCTAGATGGTGGGAAACTGAAGCAAGTCCTTTCCTCCCCAAGTTACTTTTGGTCATGGTATTTACCACAGCAACAGAACCAAAACAGGACATTGAACATTTGCTCATCTAATTATCTTGACAAATTTATAGACTGGTATTTTTATGTCAAAATGTACCCATTTACCAAGGAAGGAATGGAAGTCATAGAACCAGGAAGCAGTAGAGCTGGGCCTTGAACTTTAGAACTACAGCTCATCACTGATGGGGTGTGGGTGTGGGTGTGGGTGTGGGTATGGGGCTTACTGATAATCAGTTTATCATTTAACTCCTTGTAACAAGCACTAACTCTGTCTAACAAGCATTCAAACTGCAAGTCCCTTGAGGGCAAGACTTGTGATTTTTCAGTAGTGGCCAATAGAGATAAAGAGGACCCCCAATTCTATAAAGGGGACATATGGGCAAAGAGATGTCAGTGATGCCACATGTCGAAGCCTGGGCTGTTCCAGAAATACAAAAATGTGTCAACAGGAGCCTAAGGGGCAGCAGAGGGCAAGATCAATTCTGCCCAAGAGGTGACTGTAACCAATTTATACAGAAGGTGTCTGTTACCACAAGGACAAACAGAAGAGAAGCAGGAAAAGAGTTGTTCAGTCACCAAGTGGCAGTACTGTCTCTCATACTTGGGCTTTTAGCATTATCATCCTCACAGTTAGAGTTTATGGGGGCATTTTATTTGTTTTCTTTGTGTGGTGTGTGTGTGTGTGTGTGTGTGTGTGTGTGTGTGTGTGTGTGACACACCACAGCTATATTCGGATGCATTGCACATATATGCATGTGGAGGCCCAAAGCTGGTGTTAAGTGTCTTCCTCAACAGCTCTCTGCTTTACTAATCAAGGTAGTCTTAGTTGAACTCAACAGCTAGTCTAGTTAGCCCGCTTGCCCCATGGGAGCCCCTGTCTCTACCTCTTGAGTGTTGGGATTATAGTCCATCACAACTGCCCATCTTTTATATGGTATCCAGGAGTCCAAACTCTGGTCCTCACTCTTGTGTAGCAAGTATTTTGTTCACAGAACCATCTACCCAGCCTCACAGTTAGGGTTTTGAACAGAATTTCATGAACATTTTTTTTCTTTCTCTCTTTCTAACCCATCTCCTCCTTTTCTCCCTCCTGTATTCTTGCTCCCTCTTGGCAATCTTTTCTCTCCTCCCACTGTGTTCCCATTTTTTCTAATCATCTTTCCTCTAGTGGCCTGCTTTGTGAGATCATCTTTCCCTTTCCATAACTGGACATGATGATAAAAAACAAATAAGTGAACAAAAACCAACACCACTTCAGAGTCTTCAGGGTATAAAGCATCTGCCAGGATTCAGTCACAGCACAGGCCTGGCTCTGCTGTAGTTTGTGTCCTTCTCTCCCAGGTCACAGCACCTCCTTCCCCACACACTTCACGTGTGACTGAGTTGTCACCTTCAATACTGTCTTTACAGTCCATCCACTTTTCTTGGGCACAACTTAGCGCGCAGTGCTAAGTATATCCATTCATACATCCACTCACCTATCCATCATCCATCTCCGCATCCCCAGGACATCCTGCATCCCTGGGCTAATGGCTAGCAGGCTGAGATGAATGCAGCCCCTTCCTAACACCAGGCACCTAATGTACAAGGACAGTGTGACAGAGTGTGAATCAGAGCTGAAAGCACCTGCTGTGGGGTAGGGGTGGGTATGTGTTGGGTCAGCCTGTAAGGAGAGATTGAGGGACAATCGATAGAGATAGAGAAGGATCGATAGAGAACTGTGTCAGAGAAACCAAGAGGTTTCTGGGCAGGAAAGGTGCAAGTGGAGTCTTCTGAGCCTGAGCTGTCCTGGAGAACTAAAATGGAAGTGTTTCCATGGGTCTGACCTCCCATGGGTCTGCTGCTGCTGGCTGTGGTGAGGCAACTTCTGAATGTGGCCCTGGAAGCAAGGAGAAAAGGGCCAAGAGGGATCAAAGGCTAAAGAAATGAAAAATTATTTTTTAAGTTATTTTTCCCACATGTTGGAGTCAGATGACAATTTACTACCGTGTAGATCCTGGGGATAGAACTTAGGACGTCAGGTTTGGTGGCCAGTGCCTCTAACTGATGAGCCATCTTGACAGCCAAAAACAGAACTTTGGTATTCAGGACTGTACCAGAGTTTGGCTCTAAGTAGAAACAATTGTGACAGTGGTTGGAAAGATGCAAGGAAAGATGGACTTTGTGGTAATAATTGGGGATAGAAGAGATTTGATTGAGGACTCCATTCCCTACACCTGGGTTAATAAGAGAAAGCCTGCCATTTCCCTCTGGCCTTCTCAGACAGTGGGAGCCGGTCCTTCACGACCATTTATCATAGAACATAGGCCAACCGGCTTCTGCTGTCCCCAGCTCTGCTGGGGAATTTGGGACATGTTCACCAAGCTACTGAGATGACTAATACACTAGAGAAACTTCCAGCTGCTGGAGCCAGTGATTGTGTATGTCGTGGTTGATTCCAAAGGGCACCAGCCCAAGAACTTCCATGAGTGAGTTCAACTCAGACATACCTCAGGGAATTCCCTTCTAAATAAACAGGCTGGGAACAGCACTCCCTCCCTGGGCTTGAGTTTACCTGGGGGGGAGGGGGGCCTCATTCAATATCCAGACCTAGGGAATCACCTCTTAGCAACTTCCTTCTTTTGATATAGATGTGTCTCCCAAATGTCCATGTCCCCAGACTGATGGCAGTGGGAGGCACTGTTGTTCTTTAATTCACTTGTTTCATGCAGTTTGTTATAGTAATGTGAAGCTGGCCATTGCCTTTCCCTGCTGGAGCCCTGTCTCTGTGGTTTCCTAAGCATTCTACAAAGAGTCTCCAAAGGCAGGAAACACACTCTCGCCACTTTGTGCCACACACCTAGTGAGTGGTTGACGAAGCCACTGAAAGCAGGGAGCTTAGAGGAATCACATGATAGGTGTATGGGAATGGGCCAAGCATGAGTATATGAATGGGCTCACATGGGCAAGGTGTTCAGTGTAGCAAAACAAAACCATGGAGCAGAAATCTATAGGATCATCGGGTCCAAAGAGCATCTTAGACATCTAAAGAAACTGAGGACCAGAGAAGGAAAAGAACTTGATGAGTACTGCTGGCTCTGGCAGCTGCTTTAGAAGTCTGGGTGTAAAAGGACATCGAATTCAGGACCATTTTCCCCAAAGAACAGTATGACTCAAGGTGGCACGTACAGGCTTCCAGCCACCTGTGATAGATATAGGTGACACCATTTATAATGACGGGAGTCCATGCCTAGGTCCCTGCTTTATGCCCAGAGGTCCCAATACCTCTTTGTAAGCCATTACAGTCTTGTTCCACAGCTGCTGTCCATGCTAGACCACAGCTCCCTGGGGACCTGGTCAGGTTGTCTTAGTCACTGCATGGCCCCAATAATTGGCCCTTGAAAGGCCCCTGCTGCAGCTAAATTAGTGTCTGTAAAAATAATTAATTCATCAATTAATCCTACCTTGTAAACCCAGCTCTCCAGGTGGAAGAGTTTCAGAATGCTGACCTAAAGCCTGTGGTAGCTGTCTCCAAAGCAACAGTGCAGACTCCTCCCCAACCCTGTTTCCCAGGGAGGGCCAGCCAGGATCCCCCAAATGACAGGCCTTTCCACTGAGCCCAGAAGTGTTGCTGAGCCCCTGTGGAATGCTCTGGTCGGGCTCCATGGCCAATACTCAGAGGCACATAAACCCAGGTCTTCAAAGAAAAGCTAAGATGCAGACTGCTATAGAGACAAGACACAGGAATGGAGGGGAAACCCCTGAGTGATCAGCTGAGGGCCCGGAGGCAGGTGGAGCAGGTGGAGCAGGGAGTGTACATGGCAGACTCAACACTACACCTACATACAAGCTGCTGGAATCCCCAAACCCAAATCACGTAAGGGCCAGGCAGTAAGAGGGGTGACTCAGGTGCACACCCAGATGCTGCAGCGATATGTGGCCACGTTTTTCACGGTGGCAAGCCTCTGCCAAGCAGGCAATCACTTGCTGCTTGGCACAATACGGACTCAGTGCTGCCAGAACTTTCAATTTTTCACAGGAAGAAAAAAGAAAATCCAAATTTTCAAAAGAGTTCTCTCAGTTTTTCAATGTTGTTAGTTAATAGGGAAAAAACGTGTCTAAATGCTATGAGTGTGTGAGAATTAAGTTGAAAAACTTTAAATGTTCCCAAAAGACACACAGAAGACTTAAACAAAAAAATAATAAAGGTATACCATGTTCTTGGATAGGAAGATGTGACACAGTGGGAAGTCATGGCAACGGGAGCATCAGGCAGCTGTCCTAGTGCCTCTGCCATTGGGAAGCAGAGAGATGGGTGCTGGTTGTCTCCTTGGGTGATTCTAGATCTTGCCAAGTTGACTGTATAAACTATCACAGTATCAGAAAGGTCAGTTCTTTTTGAGTTGGTAACTACATTTAGAACAATGCTTCTTAGCAATTTTGGGGAAATGGATAACGTAAGTCTAAAGTGCATAAGGAAAGAAAAACAAATAACAGGAAAATTGCGAAAAAAAAAGTATAGAAGGTATAGGAGGCTACTGTTAGTAGACAGTGGTGGTTGTCTAAAGCTTGAATAGCTCAAATAGGACATAAATGAACAGGAAGGAACAAAGACAGTCTAGAAATAAACACAGATGCATAAAGGAACTTAAAATGTGGCAAAGACAAGATGAAAGATGAGTTGTCAAGATGGGGCAGAGGTCGTTTAAATGTTGGAGCAGCCAGGCAGATACCGAGGAAGATTACACAGACCCCAGCCTCCACTATACCCTTGATCTTTATTTAAAGATCATCATCTACTGGAGCTGTCCCTGTGTGTTATTCAGTGCCCACTTTCTGCCTCTGGAAGGAAGCTATGGGACACTGATTGACTCTCCCATCACTGCTGTATCCTCAGTGCCTAGAACCACATCTGGCTCATGGTTGTTGACAAATAATTGATGACTGTAACTGAATAAGAGAACCCAGGATCTAAATGTTAGAATCACCTTCACAGTAATGGGAAAGGTCGCTGGGGGACATTCACACACTCTGACAGAACATGCTACTTTCTAAATATTACAAAACTCAAAAGCCGCAAAGGACTCTTATCAGTTTTGATTATAGAAAAAAAAATTCTTCAAGGCAAAACCCATCATAATTAAAGACAAAAATAAGTGACAATCTGTTTTCTTTTTTTAAAAAAAAAGCTTATATTTTGTATAATAGTCAGAGTGCTAATAACCTACTGTAAAAAAGAGACCTTTTAGAAAAAGATAACAAGAGAGAAAAATTGGCAGAGAGTACAAATAGAAATTCACTGAAAGTTGTTCATTCTTATTCATGATATGAAAATTGCAAATTCAAACTCCAACGAGACACCAGTTTTCATCTACTAAATTGGCAAGATCTCACATTTCCACGGCACACGGAAGTGATGAGGATGCGTGGAAACAGAACCCCCCCCTTCTAAATCACCCGGGACCATAACCTGGTTTTCTGTAACAGGCAGTCCAAGGATGCCATCAAAATGGTAAATACTACAGCCTCTGACGCAGAAACATCACCTGTAGTTTACTTTACCCACAAGATCAGCTGGATTCCCAGCAGGCCATGCCAGGCTGAATGGACACTGCAGTATTATGTGGCAAAGAAAGACAGGCAACAATGCCAGTGTCCCTTTGTAGAGGGACGCTCAAATCATAGTGAACCTCTATACAACACAGCAGTGTGCTCTGAGGTGCCATAAAACCTTGACAAGGTGGGGTCTGTGTGTCAACTCAGAAAGGTCTCCAGAACTCTGTTAGCTGAAAATCCAGTGCAGACTGGTATCACAGTGGATTTCCTTTGACAAGACCAGATGGAAAAGTACAGGCACATGTAACTGCTCCCCCCCCCCCACACACACACACACACAGAGAGAGAGAGAGAGAGAGAGAGAGAGAGAGAGAGAGAGAGTCACCATGTCAATATCTAGACCTTCTCTGGACATGTGCACAGGACTCTAACAGTATCAGGGCCCTATGGAGGAAGTGTGAAGAGAAGAATTGTAAGTTAGACACCGCCCCCATCTTCTGACTCACTGTCTTTGTCACTGTTCTATTGCTGTAAAGAGACACCATGACCATGGCAACTCTTATAAAGAAAGCATTTAATTGGGTCTTACAGTTTCAGAGGTTTAGTCCATTACCAGCATGGTGGCACATAGGCAGATATGGTACTGAAGGAGTTAGAGTTCTTTAACTGGATTGGCAGGCAGTAGGAAGAGAGAGCCACTGGGCCTGGCTTGGGCTTTGTAAACATCAAAGCCCACTCCCAGTAACACACTTCCTCCAACAAGGCCACACCTACCCAACAAGTCCACACTTCTTAATAGTGCCACTCCTTGGTGACCAAACATTCAAATCTAGGAGCCTACGGGAGCCATTCTCATTCAAACCACAAGTTGTTTTCTTGTTCACTTAATAGTCCAGGGTGGTCATCTTGTTAAACAAAATTTGGGGGATCCCAGATGATGGTGTCATCCTATCTTTTAACAGAACACTTCAGAGTGTGTAAACACCATCCATGGGGTGGGCAGAACTGGAGTAACATGCAGGGGAGATCTCCTGGGCCAGGCCTGCAAAAATAGTCTCATGGTCTATGGGTTTGGTATCAACCACAGTGTATAGCTGCAAGGGAGGCTGGGAAGTGCACTTACTGTGAGAGAGGAGAGTGGGTTTCAGTGGCAAGCATCAGTCTCTACTGAGTCATCCTTGTGAATGTTTTGTTTCTGTTTTATGTGGTTTTGAGATTGAGCTCTCACTATGTAACCCAGCCTGACATGGAACTCATGATCCTCTGGCCTCAGCTTCCTGAATGCATGATGACACTCAACTTCCTTCTGTACTTTTTGAAGTTTTTTAAAACTCTATTAGATCTGTCCTGAGAGTTTCCAATGAACAATCTCAGATACATTGTATTTGATTACATAAAAGTGACAATTCTTGTTACTAATAAACAATAGATTTTTCTTGAAGAAGAAGAAAAGAAGAAGAAGAAGAAGAAGAAGAAGAAGAAGAAGAAGAAGAAGAAGAAGAAGAAGAAGAAGGCATTAGATAAAAAGAGTAACTACTGGAGAAAGACATAAAATCTATAGTTACCCAGCCCTGTGCCTCATGAAAATACTTAATATGCACTAAGGAATTAAACATAAGAAAAGAAACAGTAAAAGTCTTAGAAGAAAATACAGCCTGGGAGAAAATGCCTTTTGAAGATGTGGGACTCTTTGGGAACTAAAAAGTGTGATCATGTGACAATGACAAAGGATAGGATAGTGTCAAAAGACAAGAGACTAGAGGGAAATATTTCCCTATGAATGAAAGACGCAGAAAAAAATAGCCTACTGTTCTAAGAATCCCATTCCTGGGATGCCATACTCAATATCTACCTACTCCTTACAAAATCCTAATGACAAACCAGTAAGTATAGCAGGCAAACTTGTAGAGCATGGGATAGATTTGCCTATCTAGCCATATTATTACACACTTGATGGTAGTGTGTTTGTTTTCTTATAAGTGTGGGCAGAGGTATGCATGTGTGAAGTTTGCAGAGGTTTGCATGTGTGAAGATTCATGTAGGGAAGGTGTGTGTGTGTGTGTGTGTGTGTGTGTGTGTGTGTGTGTGTGTGTGAGGCCTGAGGTTGTCAATCATGTCTGTCTTGGTTGCTCCCACCTTACACATTGAAGCAGGGTTTCTTGGTTGAATTCAGAGCTCATGGATTCAAGATAGCCAGCTTTCCCATAGAATCCCATATCCACTTGTCGTGTGTGGGATTATAAGTGGAATGCTGCTCTAACTCTGCTCTTATTCAAGTCCTTGTGACACAGCATGAGTGTGGAGGTCAGAAGACAACTTCTGGGAGTCAGTCTTTCCTTTCTAACCATGAAGGTTCAAGGGATTGAACTCTGGCCATCAGCAAGTGTTGGAACAATTGGGCCTTCATGCAGACTCCACAGAGCTCAAATACCTGTTAACCTTGAGAATGTCTGTGGAGGACTTCTCTCATGCTGGGCACTGCACTCAGCTCTTTGTCTTCCCCATCAGATCACCATACAACATCACGAACTAGACGCTGTTATCCTCATTTGCAGATGAGAAAGTTAAAATAGTCTCCTGGGACATGGGGAGATGTCTCAGTGGGTAACATGTTTGCCCCAAACCCAAGAGGGCCTGAATTCAATGCCCAAAACTCATCTAAAAATCCAAGCATGGGGTCTCTCACCTGTAATTCCAGTGCTAGGTAAGCAAAGGGCAGCTCACTAGGGCTTGGTGGCCAGCTAGTCCAAGCCAAATCAGCAAGTTCCAGTTTCTAGTGAGATATTCAGTGAGAGATAAAGGTACCTGAGTTCAGTCCCCTGGACCCAAATGGTGGGAAGAGAGAACACTCCTGTAAGCATGCTGTGGTATCCATCTTCTTACACACACACACACACACAGAGAGAGAGAGAGAGAGAGAGAGAGAGAGAGAGAGAGAGAGAGAGAGAGACTTAAAAACCAAGGTGAACAGGTAGGTGAAGACTTAAATGCCTGGTGAACAGGGGCTGCTCCCAAGTGATGCATGGGATTGACCATGGCAACATGTACACATACCTCTGTGTGTACACATCTGTCCTCTCTCTCTCTCTCTCTCTCTCTCTCTCTCTCTCTCTCTCTCTCCCCTCTCTCTCTCTCCTCCCCCCACTGAAGTCTTCAGATAGGGAGGGCAGAGCTTAAGTGTCTGATTTCAAAGGCCTCTTTCAGCAAGAGATTGGGGTGACCAGAAGTGTAGGGGAAGGAGAGCCTCTGGAGACCAATTCCTGTCCCATCAACCTCAGTGCTGCCTGGTTCAGTTAACTCTGATGACTCTCAGAATCCAGCCACACCTGGACTGCAGAACCTCAGATCAGAGCTCATAATTCTTTCATCCAGGCCTGATCTTCTCCTGGTACAGGTGGAGAAACTAAGGCTCAGAGAGGAAAAGGGCTCCAGGCATCAGAAGTCAGGGCCAGAATTGAAAGGAGACCCCAATGGTCTTAGCTCCTCTCTGAAAGGCTGCAAATCCCACTCCTGAAGGCAATGGCTGTCCATGCAAGTGGAGTCTGAACCATTCCATAGTGGAGGTGGGGACAGACAGGATGCCACAACCTCTCCTCTGTGCTTTACACAGCAGTGGGGGAGACTGGTCCTCTGTGGGGACAGTCCCTAGAGAGTCTGTAATCTATCTATCTATCTATCTATCTATCTATCTATCTATCTATCTATCTATCTATCTATCTATCTAATCTCTCCTCCCTCACTCCTACCCCCTCTCTATCTTTCTCTGTCTGTCTGTCTGTCTGTCTCTCTTTTTCTCTCTTTGTCTCCCTCCCTCCCTCTCCTTTCTTCCCTCCCTCCCTATTCCCCCTCTCTGTATCTCATTTTAAATTACCTGACTGTTCCTGGCTAGGCTGAGCAGAGCAATTACTGACCATTGATCGGATCAATCTTTAGGGCCTGGGGACTGCCTTCTGGGTTCATTAAAATGACTATTGTTGCTCCTGATCATAGGATTCAATACATCTAGGAACTAAGGCCATAGCCCAGGTTTCTTGGGTATGGAAACTTTGCTCTCAGAAGTCATCAAAACCCATGCCTAGGCATCTTGCTGATCCTACTCTGCTATGCCCCTTTGCCTGCTTGACCTGTCTGCTAGCCAACTGTGTTTGGGAGCTGGGCAGACTCCTCTGGGGACCCAAGTGTGCCTTTGGACCTGACTGTGAGGAAGCTGCCCTATGAGCACACAGTGGCAGCTTGCTGTCTGTAGTCCTGAGACCCTGGTGTGGCTGTGGGTTCTGTCATTTGTCTGTCACTGTCAGCATAGCATTCTATTGTACCACTCATCACACATCTCTATGGAACATACTGTCCCTGAGTGCTTGTTGTAGCCATCACAGCCCAACATCAGACCAGCAGAGAAGTTGTCAATGAAGGGACAGGTCAAAAAAATCAGGCCTCAGGACATTGGGACATCAATCCCTCAGCTGGGAGGAGCACTGGGCAGTCCCACAATGGGTACCAGGAGCTAGAGAGTGGCAAAGTGTCTTGGCTCTCCAGGTCATGACGGGGTCATATTTTTGTTGTTTCTTTCTTTAGTTTGGCTTTTGAAACATTTTCTCTTTATATACCCCCTGCTAACTTGTGTTGCTTAGGCTGGTTTTGAATTTACAGTGAACTTCTTGCCTCCACCTCCTGAGTGCCAACACTACAAATGTGTGCCACCATGCTCAATGACATCTGCATTATTTTAAATCACTAAATTTGTAACCATTTTGTTATGGTAGCAATAGGAGCCCAGAAGAGCTTAGCAATTGCTGGAGTTAATGTACCACACTTCTAAAAACCATTTAGAAATACTGGAAGGTTGGTGCCATTAAAGATAGTTTGGAAATCATTATTCTGAATGGATGACAGGCCTGGGAAGAAGGATTGTGCCATCCAAGGAGATTGCCTCAAGAAAGAAACAACTGCTGAATCTCAGATTCACCCAGTACCAGATCTGTGTCTCTGGTGAGGGAGAATTGCCTCCTGAGGGATGCTGTCTCTTCCCTGTGTCCCTTTCCCACCTGCTAACCTCGAGTTCAGGGGTACTGCTATGTGCCGAAGCTGCTTCTCTGCCCTGAGTTACATCTCCACCATGTCTCAAAGCTTGGGTATAGACATGGCATGAAGCAGACAGAGTATGGTGAATACTAAGGGGAGGGAAGGTGTCAACACAGCTCATTATGCTCAGTGAGAAGTCAGACAGCAGGGACAGCTATTAGCCTGTCTGTGAACTTGAGATGTGTGAGCTAGTCAAAGGCACAGGAATCAGAAGGCAGAGTAGTGCTGACCAGAGGCTCTGTGGAGGGTGATGGCTAGAGCTCACTGGATACAGAGTTCTGCCTGGGTGGGGCGGAAGCTCTGGAGTTGGATGGTGGCAATAGATGCATAATGGGAAAATTCTTAATGCCACCAAACTGCACACTTAAAATGCTAAGTCTTCTGTGCATTCTGTACCTATATTAAAAACCAGCCAAAAATAAATAAAAGGATAAAAAGGGGGAAAGAAGACAGAGGGCCTGTGATGGCTGAGGCTCTAGGGCAGTGGTGTCTTTTGGAAAATGTCCAAAATACTCTTCCTTCTGGTCCCCAAAGCCTTTCAGGCCAAGATCTGAATGGTAGCTTTCTCACCAGCCCCACAGATTTGGAAATGAGTGGAAAGTCACAGGGTTCTGAATTTATGTTACCTGAAACCGTCACCTTCCAAGGCCAAAACTGATACCATGAGTCACATGAAAGGAAGGGGGAAGTGGAAGAGTTGTAGGGTTCCAGGACAGACTCCCTGAGGTGACAGGGGTGACAGGGGTGACAGGGGTGGATCAGCAGAACTGGGGAGTGATAATGGGTATAATGGCTGGGAGGCCAGAGGGACTTTCTAGGAGGGTTCATAATGGAAACAGAGGTGCCATAGCAATGGGTTATATGTGGGATTCTTTGACAGAGAGACACAATGTGTTTTCACCTGCAAAGTTCATACTTGAGACCCATAAAGTAGAGCTATGGAAAATATCATCCAAACACCTCAATATTTTTTAAAGCTCCATTTTATTTTTAATCATGTGTAGGTGAAGTTGGATGGGGTGGTATATGCTCATGAGTGCAGGTGCCCATGGAAGCAAAGGCTTCAGATCTCCTGGAGTTTGTGAGTCACTCAGTTCAAGTGCTGGAACCTAACTCAGGTCCTTTGCAAGAGCAACCGGTGCTCTTAATTGCTGAGCCATCTCTCCAGACCCTCATGATTATTTTTTAAACAGGGTCTCTTTGCATAGCCCCCAGTGTCCTAGGAATCATTATGTAATAGATCAGGCTGGCCTCAAACTCACAGAGATCAGCCTGCCTCTGCCTCCTGAGTGCTTAGATTAGAGGCGACTGCCACACTATCCTCTCACTGTGATGTTTTAAGTAAGTTTATTTTTTTGTGTTTGGTGACATCATAGCTATCCTAGGCTGCATGTGGGCTGCAGGCTGCACACACTCATCAGATAGCACCCTACCTTTCACACACACACACACACACACACACACACACACACACACACATTTCAGCCAAAATTGTAATATGATGTATGATAATCTGTTAATTGAACAAAGATGTTGCAGAATTACACAAATACACAAAGTATGACCTTGATTTCAAAGTATCAAAATAACAATGTAAGAACAAAAAGAACCATCAAGACAGGAGCCATTGTGATGTGCTTTATCCTAATTTTATTTACACGTGTTATTTAATGAACACTTGTCACTTTTATAAAAGCAGCCAGAACACTGTGGCTTTGCAGAGCCATGCTGTGGCAGCAGCCACCACAGGCCAGACCCTGAGCATGAGTGGCAGCAGGGATCATGCTGTGGGCCGTGTGTGTGCGTTTCCCAGATCTGCATGTTGAGGTCTTGTCTCCCAAGTGAAGGTATCAGAAGGTAGAGTCCTCATTAATGGAACTAGGGGCCTTGCCAAAGAGGCCCCAGAGGGCAGCTTTGTGCTTTCCACCACAGGAGAACACTATGAGGGAGTGTCATCTGGGAAGTGCCACGATCTTGAACTATGAGAAACAACCTCTGCCATTTAGAAGCTCCACCAGCTACAAAATGTTGTGAGAGCAGCTCAGATGGACTAAGACAGTAATTAAAAAGAAAGCAGTGGCCAGGTGAGGGACTCAGGATGAGGAGCAGGTACTATGTAGGAATCAGAGCGGCGGCAGGTACCAGAGACTCACAGGAGTTGAGCAGTAGATGAACGTTAGAAAGGACTCATGTACAAGGGCATTCAGTGCAGCACTCCTAACAGCAGAGCAAAATTAGAAACCACACTGCTAACCAGAGTTAAATAAAAGGTGATATGGTCCTAATCCATGTGACCTCATGCAGCAATTAGAGTATGCAAAACAAACCGGCACAATGCCCAGGCCGAATTACAAGAGCAAGACTAATTTGTCAATGACATAAGTGTCTCCCATAGTCACCTGGGAGAGGATTGTTCAAAACCACAGCTGGGTAAAACCAGTCTTGTTCCAAAGTTATATAGCAGCAATTTAATTATACATAGCTATCAGTGAGACGGCTCAGTGAGCAAAGATACTTGCTACCAAGCTTGACAACCTTGGTTCAATTCCTGAGGTTCTCATGGCAAAAGGAGAGAACCAGCTCCCGAATTATGTCCTATGCCCTCTACATGTGCACTGTGGCACTGGGACCTGCACTCAGACACAATAATAATAAGTTTTGATTTTTAAAAGAATGTTTATGTTTTGTTGAAGATAAAATTTCTCCTTTTAGAAACATCATGAAAGAAAGTATCTAAAATTTGAAAAAGCATATCACACTGTAGCTTGTGGTAGTAGAGGAGAAAAGGGGATCCAGGCAAATCCCACCCCCCAAAACAACAGCACATTAAAATGTAGTGCAGTCCTGGGATGAGATGTGGTGGGGTTGTCAAAAGTATGCTTTGAGAGTCAGGTATGGTGGGCACACACTGTGACCTCAGTACTGCAGAGGCTGAGGCGGGAGGTCTAGAGTTCAAGAAAAGTCTGAACACAACAAAACACAAAACAAAAATGTATGTTTTGATTTGTTTGGTTATTTAAAACACTAAAGAAAAATGCTGTGATACAATGTTAAGCAAAATAAAAAAATAAATAGTCAAAATGTATACAGAGCAATACAGGAAAAAGAAAATGTGCTTTAGTAAAAGGGGAAATAAATATGTTCAACGTGGTTCTCATAGCTGCCTCTGGGTTCCAGTGTGGCAGTGGGGAGGGTGTCAGTGTAGCAGTGGGGGTGTCAGTGTGGCAGTGGGGGTGTCAGTGTGGCAGTGGGGAGGGTGTCAGTGTGGCAGTGGGTGTGGCAGTGTGGCAGGGGGTGTCAGTGTGGCAGTGGAGGTGCCAGTGTGGCAGTGGGGAGGGTGTCAGTGTGGCAGTGGGGGTGTCAGTGTGGCAGTAGGGGTGCCAGTGTACAGTGTGGAGGGTGCCAGTGTGGCAATGGGGGTGCCAGTGTGTCAGTGGGGAGGGTGTCGGTGTGGCAGTGGGGGTGTCAGTGTGGCAGTGGGGGTGTCAGTGTGGCAGTGGGGTGTCAGTGTGACAGTGGGGGTGTCAGTGTGGCAGTTGGGAGGGCGCCAGTGTGGCAGTGGGGAGGGTGCCAGTGTGGCAGTGGGGGTGCCAGTGTGGCAGTAGGGATGTCAATGTGGCAGTGGAGGATGTCAGTGTGGCAGTGGAGGATGTCAGTGTGACAGTGGGGGTGGCAGTGTGGCAGTGGAGGGTGTCAGTGTGACAGTGGGGATGGCAGTGTGGCAGTGGGGTGGCAGTGTGGCAGTGGGGGGTGGCAGTGTGGCAGTGGGGGGTGGCAGTGTGGCAGTGGGGGTGGCATGTGGCAGTGGGGTGCAGTGTGGCAGTGGGGTGGCAGTGTGGCAGTGGGGGTGGCAGTGTGGCAGTGGAGGTTCCAGTGTGGCAGTTGGGGGTGCCAGTGTGGCAGTGGGAGGCATGCTACTAAGGTTTCCTCTTCTCTGGACTGGGAATAATCTTGATCAAAGGCTGTGTATGATTTGGTGATTATGAAAATAATAGGCCCAGTGAGATGGTTCAGGCAGTTAAAGTGCTTGCCACAAAAGCCTGAGAACCCTAGCGCCATCCCTAGAACCCTAGAGGAAGAGAGAACCAACTTAGAAAGTTGTCTCTGATCTCCACATGCAAGCAATGTTACTCGGGCATGCATACTCATCCATGCACATTACACACACACACACACAAATAGATGTCGAAGGAGAACGGAATGAATATATGCAGAAAAGTAGGATGATGTGTATAGCTTGTTCTTTTAATACAACCAGCTGTCAAGAAAAAATTCTGAAAGTTGGACGGTGTTACACTGGGTACAAGTCCCAGAATAAAAGGAGTTTTCAGTTGCTGTTTGCTTGTGTTAGTGTGTTTGGGGTGGAAGAAACGGTACTGGTTCACAGGCTCTACAGCAAACACCAGCAGAAACGAGGCTGTGAACACAGGGCAGGGGAACTGCAGGTGAGCTTGACCCCAGGCCAATAAGGCCCAGGATGCCCCTCTCACCTCAAAGTGTCCAAACTGGTAAAGGTCACTCTGGACACTAGCAGAAGGAGGAGTCTTGGCTACAGAGTAAACCGGGGCTGTTGCCACTTCACCTCTGAGCCCAAGTAGCTGGCTTAGGACCTGGAGAGACAGCTCAGATGTTCTTTCTACTAGAGGATCCAGGTTCAGTTCCCAGCACCCACATGGTGGTTCATAACCATATGTAACTCTAGTCCCAGGAGATCCAAAACCCTCTTCTGGCCTCTGTGAGAACCAGGCAGTATGTGGTGCACATACATACACGCAGGCAAAACATCCATATGCATAAAAAAGGAATCTAGAAAAATAGCCAATTGAGTTAGGAAGATCGCAGAAAGTAGATGGCTTGCTCCAGGGGCTACATGTAGCTGAAGGCGTGAGTCCACACAGCTTGGAGTCTAGGCTTCCCAGCTAATCCCATTCCTTCCTTTAGAAACACCACCTCAAGACAGATGGTGTACCTGGCAGAGTGGGGCAGACCCATTCTGTTTTTAGAAGACTCTTGGTGAGGAAAAGATGACAGGCGGGAATTCACTAGCCAACCAACTTGGCTCCATCTGAGAGGGGAGCATAAGGACGGTCCCCGGGATTTGATAACTTAAAACCCAGGCTACACCTTAGGAAAGAATATTTCAGAATCTGCCTGGGTCCTCTGAGAAATGAATCAAAAATAGGGACTCAAGAAAGGATACAGAAGAAGTCAAAAGACCCAGAGACAGACACCAAAGCAGACTTAGATGCTGGACCAAGGTTACCAGATGAATGAGGAGGGAGAAGCCCGTCATCAGAAGAGGTTCTTATGTACTTTAAAATAGCCAAGAAGCGGAGCTCGGAAACGGCTCAGTTGAAAGTGCTCGACATGCAAGCATGAGGATCTGAGTTCAGACCATAGCACACACATAGCCAAGCAAGGTGTAGTATGTACAGTATCATTGCAGGGGGAGGGGACAGGAGGATCCCTGGGTCCCACAGGCTGACCAGTCTCAACCTGTAGCTGAAATGGTGAGACCTTGTCTCAGAATAATAAGAATAATGGTGATAATGATAAGTAAAGTGAAAATCAAATCACCGACGATATCTAACGTCTGAACATACATGTTTGTGCACATGTACACACACACATACACACACACACACACACACACACACACACACACACACACACACACACCCTAATGGTTAAGCTTTCATTTGAGTAACGAGTTAAGCAGTGGGTATAGACATGAAAATTTCAAGATCGAGTGTAAAGTACAGCTCAAGAATCTACCAAGGATGCAAACTGCCATGTTTACCAGAGTTGACCTCGGGAACACAGGGCTCATTTAAAATGCAATGTCTGACAGAATATGGCATGCCAGTGTCAAATTAATCTTTTCACATTTATTTATTTTGCGCTGTAAGAGGTGGGTGAAGACACAGGTGCCATAACACAAGTATGAAGGTCAGAGGACAACTTGTGGGGGAGTTGGTTTTGTCCTTTCAACAAGCAGTCCTCCTGGAAATCTCACTCAGGCTGTTCGGCTTGGTTTACCAAATAGACCATCTCACCAGCCCCAAATTTCTGAAATATTATTTGTTCATAATAACTCACTGCATTTGAACATAGTCTTGATTGTTTGTTTTGTTTTGTTTTGTTTTGTTTTGTTTGAGACAGGATCTCTATATATAGCCCTGGCTGTCCTAGAACTCACTAAGTAGACCAGGCTGACCTCCAACTCATAGAGCTCCACCTGCTTCTGCCTCCGGAGTGCTGGAATTACACTTGGCCCATAGTCTTGATTTTGAAATCTCAGAAAATAAAGAATACAAATACCTTTCTTTTTTTAAAAACATGCAAAAGAAACCAACAGCCAAATTACAAGTTGTAAAACCCCATTAAAATCAGCTCTAAGAATAGCCCTAACAACTACCACTTAATTAATGCCTTCAAAGAGCCAGGTGTGGACAGGTTCCCAGGAGGTGTTGCTTCATCCCCCAGCAATGGAACTGAGTTGATGTACTTGACAGATGAGGAAAGCAAGACTTAGGAGGATCATGTGGAGATATCCTGAATCTTTTTAATAAGACAAACCTAAGTGGAAGGTGAACCCAGTTCCTAAATCGTCTTCCTACTATGTGCCAATCACACATGGTCAGGTAAGAGAGAGAAAGAGCAATGTAGGCAATAGGAAGGGAAGCTGGGATGCCAAAAAGACCATCAGTAGAGGGCTTTGAAAGCCAGGGAAGGTGGGACAAAGGCGGTTAGGAGCTTAAGGAAGTCTGAGGTGGAGGGAGGGGCCCAGAGACGTGTTCTTTTATTTGGGAAAGTAGGGATGAGTGAGTGTATGGATGAGTGGATATGTGTGCACATGTGTACATACAGGTGTGAAGGTCAGAGGTGACATTGGGTGTCTTCCTCAATTGCTTCTCCACTCTTATTTTTGAGATGGGGTCTCTCACTGAATCTGAGACTCACTTATTGGCTAGACTGACCCCAAAGATCCTCCAGTCTTCAGTTTCCCAGCTCTGGAATTTCAGGCATGCGTCCTTTGGGGTCCAAACTCAGGTCATCTTCTGTGGCAAGCACTTTAGTCCAGAAGTATGTTATTGGGAACTGGAGGCTGAGGGTATATGGGGAACACGAAAAGCACTGACAGTATGCTAGAATCTCTAGTTAGGTGGACAACCACTGTGGAGGGGAACGAGACACTCTGAGGAGCCAGAATAAGGGTGTCAGCAAAAGTTGGCTCAATCAGGGGAGGACTCTGAGAGCAAGTGGGACAGAAGCTCAGCCTGGAGGGACATGCCAGCTGAGCAAGCACAGAAGCCCCAGTCGTGGAGTCTGGCTTTCTAGCCACATTCTGTACTGTTTCCAAACAGCAAAGGTAGAAGGAACGCACAGGCCATCTGTGGAGACGGTTACCTTATGGTACCAACCAGCTTTGTATATGGTGCACTTTAGATATTTGTGAGAAATGCAGCCACAGGCACAGAACTGGATCTGAACTGAACCATGCAAGGAGGCTACGTTGCAAAGTCCGAGTAAATCACATGACAACACTTTCACATGATGTCACCTAACGCATAGCGTCATCTCATTCATGATTTCCAAAATAAAAACAGTGTATGTGTTCACGAACATTACAGGAGGAGGCTGGGGTGGGGGTGGAAAGGAGCAAGGTCTCTTTATTCATTTTTATTATCTTTTATTTCTGGTTAGCATATGCTAATTATACATGATAGGCTTCATCAAGACATTTTCATATGTGAGTATATTGTTTTTGTGTCCTATTCACACTCGGTTCCCTCCCCCACACCCCAACACACACACTGGTTCCCTTCCTTTCTAAACTGGCCCGTTCTACCTTCATGTCTACCTGTTGGTGGTGCTTTTTAATGACCCAATCAATTCATTTTCACTTTAACAACATGGAAGCTAGACAAGCCAGAAAAGATGCCCTATGACTTACTTGACCCCCTCCCCAAATGATTCTTGTGTGTGTGTGTGTGTGTGTGTGTGTGTGCCCACAATTGTGCCAAGTATGCACCTGGTGCATGTATAGGGGTCAGAGGATAACTTCTGGGTTATCTGTGCCTTCTACCTTGTTCAAGACATTTCTTCTTTAGGCTTTATGCACCAGACTGCGTGGTATGTGACCTTCTGGGAATTCTACTGTCTCTGACCCCACCTAGTCACAGAGTCCTGGGATTATAGTTACATGCTACCATATCTGGCTCTCTGTGGGTTCTGGGGATCTGAACTCAGGTCCTGACACTTGTATTGTGGATACTTCCCCCATGGAACCATCTCCCTGGATGAGATCAGTCAGATATAAGAACAGAATCTCTGACCTTAAGACTCCTTGCGGTTTCTTTTTGAGTCTAATATGACTTTAGGTCCAGTGTTACTTTGAACTTTCCCTGTGACTCAGGGTCACCTCCATCCACCCAAGTCCTTACATAGAAAACTCTTCAAGAACCTTTGGTCACCCAAAAGGGGCCCCAACTGGGGGCTGAGGGTGGGGGTGGGGACTCTTGATGCCCTAGGTTTCCAATGGATTAAGCATTCACTTTTATCTGGATTATTATTTTTTTCCCATGAATATAAGCCATTTTGCATTTTGGAGCCCTTCTGCAAACAGAGCAGTTTGTCTTTGTGTTTTCTCATTTAAAAACAAATATTTGCCTGCCAAGCAAATACTGTCTCTTAGGATGTGCTATTAATAGGATAATTAGGCAGCCGGTAATGAAAAGGATTGCTGGTAATTATGGCAAGATTTGTTTTGGCATTTGAAGGCAGCGATAGAGGCTGGAGTGCTAAAATCTACCTTAGAGTTAATTAGCACAATTAGAACACACCTGAAAAAATAGCCCAGCTAACAACACTTGCTTCGCTTTTAAAGTGACAGCACCCAGTACTCCCCCGGGCTGCGTGGGCAGTGCCCCACCCCCAGGCGTTTCTAAGGTGACAGTATGGGGCACAAGATAGAATCTGCCTAGCCTTTGTCTCCAAGGCACCCCTTCTCTGTGGCCATTTCTTTTCTTCTCCAGGCCACACCCATCCCCTGTTTCTGGTCTGTATGCCATTTCTCCTTAGGGGCTCCTAACTCTTCCACTTAGATATGGTTGTGTCCTTTCTCACCTCTTTCTGATAAGGAAGTTGAAGATAAGAGATGCCTAGGGTGTCCAAGGTCACAGATGAAATCAGAGGTTATATGTAGGGTAAGGGGTCATAGTTAAGATCAGAGGTGACAACCTACATCGAAGAAATGCTAAGAGACAAAAACTCAGGGGAAAAAAAAGCAGATTCCTGGTTCCTGTTGGGATTCCCTGGCACTGGTCTTGCTGAGTCACTCATGAAGGAAGTAGGTCCCCAGACCCTCCAACTTGCAACCTTGCTCAGTGTCACCAGCAACATAATGAGCCTGAAACATAGAAAACTGCTCAAGTCAGGAAGGACTCTCCGCTGGGAGTGTAGCTCAGTAGAAGAATGTTTGCCCGACATGTGCAGGCCTTGGGTTTGATTCCTAGGATCACCAAAGGAAGGGATTCTGTCGTCTGCTTTCCCATCGTTCCCTCCTTGCCTCCTTTCCATGGCTCACTCTTGTCAGGACTTCCCTGGGCAGCCAGGTGGACACATCTGATGTGTGTGTTTGCAAGCACATGAGTTTGAATAGGTGCACGTGTGTACACACACTCACCATAGGGAAGAGCGCTAAGAAAACAGCACTGGGCTGGCACGTTGGTGCATATTTGCAATCCCAGCACTAGGGAGGTTTGACTGATTGAGGCCAGAATGGCCTGTAGATAAGGGGGCTGGAGGAAGAGGAAAGAGAGAGGGTGGGGGAAGGAGGAAGACAGCCAATCTAAGAAGAGCTCTGAAATCACAGACAAGTCATTCAGTCTCTTTAAAGTCCTCATGCCCTCACCCCAAAACAGGAATAAAACTGTTCTCTACCTTCTCAGCCTGTCCTTTCAAATCCACCATGAGACAGTGAGACATCATGCTTCTAACTAACCCCGTTGTGAATTCTTTCTCACTATCCCTTGGGCACCCATTCAACACACCAGCTATCCTTATCCAGACCTGTGGGGTGGGAAGGCAGGCTGGAGGATCTGGAGAGAGCATACCTCACATCCTTCTAGGATCTCTCAACCCTATTCTCAACACAAGGTAAATACTGAGTCACAAATCCCAAGACAGGGATGGGGAGGCAGAGAACACTTGGGATTTTCAGCTATGCCCTGCGCTGTGTCTGCAAGAATATTCCCCCTCAGTTGTAAACAATAACGGAATCTATTTGCACCATGCTATTTCAAACGTGATGTCTAATTCTTAGAGCCACAACAGGAGTTATTTTTTTTTTCTCATCGTCATCCCAAGACCGCAGACACTGGGAATCAGAGAGGCTAGGTAACATGTCCTTGGCCACACAACCAAGATTAAATCTGACCTGATTGGCCCCAAACCCAGGCTCATTTCATTGATCATGAACTTAAGGATTTGGGGTTAGAACACACAAGTTTCCTGGTAATTGTCAAACCTCTCTACCAACACCCCATGACTACTGGGCATTAGAAAGGACCAAAAGAGAATTTGTATTTTGTAAACTGAACTCAAAGGAGAAAACCTCTCACATTAAAAAATGAAATCTCTGTCCCAGGCAGTAGCTGGATTTGCACTGATTAATTAGAAAATTGCATTTATATAACCCCTTAATCTGTATTTATGTGTTGCTAAGGGTGCAGCGAGCTGGGCAGGGGATTACACCCAGATTAGCCTTGATCTGTAAGCAGCCTAGATGGGAGCTGCTTTCCACCCAGAACAGGGAAAATCAAAGGATTTGGGACAGGGATCCCTGGCGAGGACCCCTTCTCCCATGCTGCCTTGGACCTAAGTCTCCTGGGCCTCTACGAGCTACCCAGCATCCTTCACGCTGCCTACCTGGTCTAAAGGAGAGCTGAGAATTCTCACAGAGCTCATTTCCAGCTGAGTGCAGCCTCCGGTTTCCTAAACAAAATTGGTTTTATTCTTCTCAACATGTGTTCGGCAAGATTAAACTTCCATCCACTGCAGGTTTAGCTTAGGCTTTTTTTGGAAGTGGCTCGTGCCCCCACAAGAGGGAGGGGGAAGCAAGATGGGGGCCTGAAATCCTGTTTATTGAATCCAAAAAAGATCTCTTAATGAATAAAGGATATTGAAGTGGCATCCTCGATGCTTTTTGACATTTTAAGGGAAAGTTGTTTTTTTTTTTTTAATCACAATAAGTTGTTGTAAGGTGTTTCCACTGTGATTGTTGCTCTTTCTTTCATTGTTATTAGTGTGTGTGTGTGTGTGTGTGTGTGTGTGTGTGTGTGTATGAACAAGCCCTAGGGATCCTTCTGTCTCTGCCTCCCCAGCACTGGGATTCTAACTACATACCTAGCCTAGCTTTTTATGTGGGTGCTAGGGATTAAAACAAGGTCCTCATTTTTTGTGTACCAAGCAATTGGCCAACTGAGCCATCCCATCTTCTTTATTTTATTTCTTCTTCTTCCTCCTCTTCCTCCTCCTTCTCCTTCTCTTTCTCCTCGTTCTCCTTCTTCTTATCCTTCTTCTTCCTCTCTCAACAGATGAAAATCAGGGTAAGAGTCAGTCTAACTCTGTGAATTCAAGGAATATCATGGGGGCACTGGATGCCCAAGGAGCCAGGTAGTTCAGATTGGACTCCCAGGTGACTTTGTGAAGAACACAGTGCCACTGGAGTTAGGCTTGGGGACAAGGACCCTCCAGTGAATCATTAGGGAGTTTAGTTGCACTGAGCTGAGTCTAGTGTGGTTTCAGGTATGGATCTTGACTAGTCTGTTACTCACTCGATCCTACTATTCATCTGTTCTGTTGAAAAGAAGAGTGAATGGATTATACAGCCTTGCTATAAGAAGGCTTCCATTGACTCCCTAACCAATGAAAAGTGTTTCCAGGGATCTCTCAGGCTCCTCAGGATAGCAACTTGTGGCTTCCTGGTATAGGTTCTCCAGTCGTCCTGGTGGCAGAGCCTTACCCTGCTGGTGGTATTGCTCAGGACCCCTGAGGCCTCACCATTCTCTGACCTGATTCCTCCTCTTCCCTATTGGGAAGATGATAATAGCATGTGCATCACAGAGCTGACTTGAGAACAGGATGGGTAAATGTGTGCCAATTTGGTAGCACCGCACCTGGGCGGGGTGACTCTTCCATTCCCTGCAGCCTGTGATCTCACTCCCTGACTGCTAGCCACAAGCCACCCACACAGTGTGACTCATTGTGCCTGAGGGTGCATACCTTGGATAGCTCTTGCTTGCACCTCTTGACATGTGCCTGGCTCTGCTCTCAGACCCACACCAGGCATTCCAAAAGTAGGTGTAGGCTGATGAGCCACTCCCTGCTTCCATGCTGAGTTCTTCCTGTTCAGCTGTCTCAGCTGACTGTCAGTGATGGTTGCCCCACAGCCACCATGCCCGGCACATTCACACACCCTCTCTTCCCTTGGGTGTTTTGCAAAACAAGTTTGCATTTTCTGTTTTCTAAGAGCCTCACAGCGCCTCTGAATTGTTGTAAATGCCCCTAGGATGTCAAGGAGGCAGAGAAAGAATTTCTTCAGCAGATGTAAGCAGATTGTTGTTTCAGAAAAAGTCCAGGATACCAAACTCCACCTAACTCACCTGCCTCGCCCCCCTTTAAAACCAGAGTATGGTGCTAAGCCACCCCTTCACTTGGCAGAACATTGGTTCCCCCCAAAGCTATTGGGTGGTAGAGTTCTGATTGAAAACCATTAGGGAATATAGTTGTTGCTTAGGACCAGCAGTGAGGGATACTTACTCATGGGAAAGGCCCTGAGAGGTCTTCAGTTGGAGAATGAGGCCATTTAAGTTCACTAGCTCAATTGACACGGCCCTCTTGCCGTGTGACCCTCTTTCTGACCTTTTCCCACACTGGAAGTGAACCGCTGATCACCTTTCTTCCAGTGCAGGTCTCCTTTCTAGACAACCATGAGAAGCACACCCAGCAGCCATCCTAGGAAGCTGCTTCCAGCCTTCACTTCTTGGCCTGAGAGAGAAAGCAAAGGATACCAGAAAAAGAACCCATGGGCCTCTGATGTGTGCAGCTGGGGCAGAGGTGAGATGTGGTTCCAGGAAAGACCTGGGAAGCCCAGCATGAATCACTTCCTAAAAATAAATAATCAGAGGTCACCCTGCAAAGCAGGTTGTATTGTGTTATTTGAACAAGGCTGCTGGACATCTGGACCTTTTTGTGAGCCCCCATCCCTCCTGTTTCCATAAATTTAAGCTAATCCTGTGGGCTGGGGATCATAAGAATAATCCTCCCATCTGTGTGGGCTTTGCGGCTTTCGATAGCTCATCCATGGAATTATCTCATTAGTCCCACTCGATGCCCAGGTCAGGGACTCAGGGACAATCATCGCCATTTAGCAAATATGATGCTAAGACTCAGAGAAAGAATGTGACTTTCTCAAGGTCACACAGCAAGCCAGATGGACTCACAGTTTCTCCCGACACCCAGCTCAGGACTGTGCCATGAGTACAATTCCCTTTGAAGAATCCACTGAGACTCAAAAATATACTGCTTTGCCATAGTACCAAAAGTCAGCGCTCTGTCTGGTTTGACGAAGTCATGGCCCTGTGTGAAAATAGGATGCAGGCAGAAAGATGTGATGTGCTATGTCCTTCACTGTCAGATTGCTCAGCTTCAAATCCAGCTTAAGCTTTCTGGTCACCAGGCCTCAGACAATGTGGTTGGCCCTCTGTGCCAGCTTCTCATCCATGAAGGAGATGATAACCACATACAGCATCACCTTGGTGATGGCTCATCATGTTTTGAGAATGGTCCATCTACCAGCTCCAGCCATGAGGCTGTGCATGCATCTTACCACTACTGTATCACCTGGAGCACACATGGGCCACCAGATTGGTCAGGGACCTCCCCTGAGACTCCTTGAGATGAGAGAAGGCCTTCTCTGGTGGGAGTAAGGACAATTGGGTGACCCAGCCTCCTGGAGGCATATGTGATCTAAGACACAGGAAATGGTGTACAGAAAGAATCAGGCAAGAAGTATGCTCACCCTGGGAGGAACACCCTTCCCAGGAGTGGCTCACAGGAGCTTTTAAGCCCCTGGTGGCTCCTAGAAACAGCCTTAGGGTTCAGGCTTTCTTGAATACAGCACAAATGGAGATTATCACCCATCCTGCTCACTTTGAGGGTCCTGTGGAAACAGGTGGTGACCCAATGGATACCCCAAGCAGTACTCAAATAAAGAGGAAAGGCCTTCATGGACTCCAAAGAAGGTTCAACCAGAGAGAAATACTGGGGACCTTCAATTGGAGGTAAGTGTAGAAGGCTCCTCTTCATGCATTTGAGTTGGAAATTCTAAATGCTTATCCCTAGTTAGGAAGAGTGAGGACACAGGGCTTAGGGTCCCTGGCTACTTCCCTGATACTCTGTACCCTGCCTTCCCCTTGCTCTGGCTCTTACACGATGTGTGTGTGTGTGTGTGTGTGTGTGTGTGTGTGTGTGTGTGTGTGTATGTCTGACGCATGTGCACAGGTACCTGTGGAGACCAGAAGAGGGTTGGAGCTAGAATTAGAGGTGTTTGTGAACCTCCTGTTGTAGGTGTTGGGAACTGGAGTGGGATCCTCTGGAAGAGCAGTAAGTGATCTTAACTCCACGGCCATCTCCCCAATCCCACCTCCTTATTCCTTTGAGACAGCCTCTCACCAAACCCGGAGCTAGGCCTGCCAGCTATCTCCATATATCCTATTTTCTCTGTCTTCCACTGCACTGAAATCACAGGCAGTGATTAGTTTTTGCTATGAGTGATGGGGATTTGAACTCAGAGGCTTATGCTCACAAGAGTTTGTTACCCACTGATCCATCTCCTGGCCCTGGTTTTTTATTCTTTGAGAATAAAAGAGAAGCAGCTGAAGCTGATGTTAATGAGTACAGGTCTGTTCTGTTTCCTCAGAGGAAGTTGTGAAGATGAACAGGATGTTGTAATACATAGGTAAGAGAGGTTTGAAATCTACAGTCCAAAACTGAAAGATTGCTGTTACTGAGAAATTAAAGATTTGAAATTCCCTACACACAGAGAAGGAAGGAAAGGAAGGAAAAAAGGATGGGAAGGAGGGTCAGATGGGGAGGGGAAGGATGGGACCAAAAAGAGAAAGACAAAATGAAACTGAGGCACAGCCATCTCCCAGTGAGTGCTGTCTAGTAACTAACACTGCAATGTCCTCTCTCCCCTATGTCTATCCACAGGCTTCCAGCTGTCAGCACCTGAGCTATCCAGCAAGGATCAAGTGTCTTTAGCTGCCAGGGGGCATGAACCAAGACCCCCCATATGCTTGCCGCAGCACTGTCTGTAAACTGGGATGGAGTGGGGAGAAGGATTTGGCAACAGGCTCAGCACTTCACGAATTGTCCATCCACGATGGCCATTCATCTGCTTGCCTTGGACTGAGGACTTTCTGAGCTAACAGATACCTAGCAAGGTCCCCAACTTCCACATGGGAACCATGTTTCTTCACACACATGACCCACCTGCTCTTAAAACTTCTGTTCCCACTCTGACTCCAGGACTTGACATCTGTATAGCTTGGTTCAAATACAACCCCGGTTTCCGTCTCTGTCCAAGGTTCTGAAGTGCCTTTTTCCATGCTGGGGAAAGGCTACCCAGTTATTCATTCAATAAATAATGTTTAGTAGATAGTTTTGACTATACAGTGGCTTCATACTCACTAGCTTAAACTTTATTATTTCTTCTGCTTCTGTGAAATATCCATATGATGGTCTGAAAAGATGTCTGTGGTCAGCTAATGGTCTGACTTGGCCTGGATTGTCTAGTAGAACCTCACTGATAAGTCTTGTGATTGACAGGCCATTGGCTACAGTAGTTCCACCAACCATCTCTGCAGTCCCACAAGCATATTATCTTGAACTTATTTGTGTGCGAGACAGAAGATTCTAGGCTTTCAAGATATGATGACTTGAACGAGATGTGTCCCCCCCCCCCATAGTCTTAGGCATTTAAATACTTTGTTCCCAATGGACAGTGCTGTTCAGGAGGCTCAGGAGGTATGGCCTTGTTGAAAGAATTATGTCACTCTGGGGAGGGCTATGAGATTTCAAAATCTCATGCCACTCCTAACCTTCTGTCTGCTTCCTGCTTGCTGTTCAAGACGTGAGCACTGCTCCAGGTGCTATGCCTACTGCCTTCCTGCCATGATGGACACTTATCCTTCTGGAACCATAAGCCCAAATAAACCAAATAAGTCAAAGTTTCCTTTACCACAGTAGTTTTTTGTTTTGATTTAGTTTGTTTGTTTTGGGTTTTTGTTTGTTGGTTTTTGCTTTCTTGAGACATGGTTTCTCTATGTAACAACCCTGACTGACCTGGAACTCCATCTGTAGACCAGACTAGTCTCAAACTCTGAGATCTGCCTGCCTTTGCTTCCCAAATTCTGGGATTAAAGGTGTGTGCCTCCACGCTTGGTGGTTACAGTGTTTTCTTACAGCAACAGAAAAGTAACTAATGCAAGAGAAACTAAGCCTGCGGGTTCTTTCCTTTAAAAAATGTTTATTACATTTTATTTACTGATTGTGTGTGAGTGTGTGTGTGCGCACGTGCATGCATGTATATACACATGTGCCTCAGCATGTATGTGGAAGTCAGAGAACAATTTGTGGGAACCGATTTTCTCCTTCTACCATGTGGATCTCAGGAATTGAACTCAGGCCATCCAGTATTGGTAGCCAGCGCCTTTATTTACCCACTGAGCCATCGAGCCAGCTCTCATAGGTTCTTTCCTTAGGTCTGTGATATATTTTCCATGAGTCAGTGTGGGAGGAGCCTGCAGACAGGTAGAGAGATGGCTGCAGCCATCTTTAAAATATTTCTCTAGTTTAACCTGCCTCTTCAAAGTACCACAAGGCTGCAAATTATGGGATATCCCTCTGCTGAACCTGTGGGTGAGTGACTTCTCTCCTGAAAGTGTTTGAGCCAAGAGTCTTCTTGGCCTCTGCCAAAATCACTTTCATAATTGCATCAGGAACAATCAAGTCTTCCAACATCCAGGCTTGCACTTCCAGCTCTTGTTGAATCAGAGATTTTTTTTTTTTTTGAAAACTGCTAAATGAACAAATCGCTTTCTGAGTCAAAAGGCTTCACCACAGTCATCAGCAACTGCACATGTTATGTGAGCATGGCTGGGCAATGGAGCTTCAGTTACCTTCTTGGATGAAAACAGAAACGCTTCAGAGTGGCATCCTCTGTCCCCACTCCATGTCTGCAGAAGGGGTGACATTTTAAGGACTGCTTACTATTGAGCCCTATACTCAATACTCACCCCTCCAATAATATCTTCTCTGCTTCATGGAGAAGGAATCTGGGATCAGGAGGATCTTGTTTACATGGCAAGAATTAAATTTCCGGTATTGAGGGCTGATGAGATTCTTGCCGCCAAACTGATAAGCCGAGTTCCAGTCTCCAGAATTTATGTTGTAGACAAAGAGAAGTGACTATTGAAAATGGTCCTCTAACCCCACACATGCAGTGTGGCACATGCGCTTAGCTCTCTCCCTGCCACACCGCACCACACACCCACACAAGTAAGTATAAATTTTTAACGTAGTCTTTTAAGTAAAATGCAAAGTCAATGTTCTTTCCACACAGTCCATCACTGTGGGGAGGCAGAACATTTAAATTCAGGGTCTAGGCTCAGGTCTTTGATTCCAACTATGTTTCTAGCTCCTGTGTGACCTTCAGATACTCCTGTAGGTGTATATGTTGGCATCAGGGACATCCTGTATTTTCTATCTATTTATTTGTGTGTATGTGTGTGTGTGTGTGTGTGTGTGTGTGTGTGTGTGTGTGTAGGTGTTCAGTGGAAAGAGGACAACTTTCAGGAATTGTTTCTCTCCTACCACATGGGTTCCAGTAATTGAATGTTTAGACGTCAGACTTAGTACCAAGCTCCTTTGCCCTACTAAAGCCACCTCACCAGCCTCATAAGGGTGATCTGTCCAAATGAGCAAGGAGTTACTGTGCACAGCAGCTTGGAACACCCAACTTCTCCCCTGTCTAACACTTGGATGACACGGCTACTATGTCCACAGTCTTGGATGAGTTGCTCAGGAACAGCCTCAGGCTCCTCTCCTTTCTTCTACCTGTTTCCCCTCCCTCCACCTACTATTAGAGCTTGTCACCTCCTGGGAAAACAAGACACACTCACAAGCAACCACAGTGAGTCAGTGGACAGCAGGGTGGCATGCCTGTGAGCATGGCAGGCGATCAGACATGGGAAAGCCCTAAATAGTTCTGAAGGCCATTGCCCGCCCTTAACTGTGTCTCTCAGCAAGACAATGCCCCCAGGCTGCAAACAGAGTGCTCCAGCACAATTTCTGGTCAAACTCCCAAAGGCTGGGTCTTTCTGTGCCCAGGCCTTTGAACTAAAGAGACTGGGGCGGGGGGGGGGTATCCACAGTTTTCTATCACCTGAGGCTGTGCTCAGTGATGTTAAAAGTTCTAAGTCCATGAACTAAATAGAAAGTAAAAGAATATTTGGAAGAAAAAAATAAATTGCAAATATCTGGGTTTTCTTCTTAAAGGAGCCTTTATTTTTTTTCTATTTATTTATTTGTGTATGGATATATTGAGTGCACACACGCCATGGTTCGTAAGTACTCAGAGGGTTATATGTGTATGTGTGTGGGTACATACATGACATCATGTGTGTTAGTTTTCTTCTTCCACCTTTATATGGGTTCTTGGGATTGAGATTGTGTTATGAGTCTTGGTGGTAAGTGCTTTTACCCACTAAGCCACCTTGCCAGCTCCAGGCCTTTGCTTTTAGACTTGGTGTGGATCTTTTCATTTCATGTCACATGCTGCCTGGTGGGTTTGCTGTCCCATTTATACAGAAGCACTGCCTGTCCCCAGGATGGGAGGGAGCACCAGTAGACTGGGGTCCCTTGATATTGAGGCTCCCCTGGGAGCCTGTTAGAAATACAGAACTGCAATACAGAACCCAGCCCAGCCTTGTCAAGGGAGAATTTGCATTTAGCAAGGACCCAGGTGCTTCAGGTGCTTCAGGTATTTCAGAAGCCACATGAGCTCCCAGGAATGGAAGTTTCCCTCATGGGGTGCATTCATCCTCAGTGGGAGGGGCCAAGTACCCAGAGTTAAGTGATACTAGAGGAAACATTTGCCATTTAATAGCTTTTTAACTGTAATGGCTGTGAGTAGCAAATAGCATCATTCACAGAAATGGTAAATCAATATGGATTACTGCTTTTAATTACTCTGTGTGTGTGTGTGTGTGTGTGTGTGTGTGTGTGTGTGTGTCCATGTTTGTGTAGGTTCACATGTGTGGGTGTGGAGTCCTGAGGACAGCTTCAGCTGTCCTTCTCTGGGACCCACCCATCTTTTCTTTGTAGACAGGGCTTCTGTGGCTGGAATTCAACAAAAAGCCTCAAGTGTCCTCCTGTCTCTGCCTCCCTAATGCTGGCACTACAATCGCCAGCCTCCATGTCTGGCACTTTTTTTTTTTTTTTTGTCTAAGTTCTTAGGACTAAGTTTGGGTCTTCATGGCAAGCATATTATGGGCTATACCTCAGCCAAGACCTGAGCCTTTAAATTTGTATTATTGTTGTTGTTGCTGTTGTGTTTGAGAGGGACGTGAGGGGAACAAGCTCCTACATTCCACAGTGCCCTTGTGGAGGTCAGAGGATCAGCTTTCAGGAGTTCTCAGGAGCAAACCGGAGTGGGCTTTGGTGTCCTTTACTCATTGAGCCGTCTTGCCAGGCCCACCGTTCTTTTCGATGTCCCAAATAAGCTAAGCATGAACCAAATGTAGGAACATCATGCCTACCCTCTAAGACCTCCCTTAGGTCTTCCATTCTGTAGGAAGCTAGAGCTCCCTCTGAACTGTTGAAAGCATCTTGCAGTGCCCTATTTCAACATCCTCACCTGGAGGATGTCTTTTTGACTCATCCCCAAGCCCAGTATCAAATTCCCATTCTTCTACCCTGTGATAAGGTTTAGAAGAAGCCTTGAAGTGCAGGGCTGTGGAAGAGAGGGCTACTCCAGGCTGCCCAACACAGAGCTTGAAACAGAAAATCCACCAAGATGAAAGACTTCTGGTCTCAGCAAGTCCTGACCCACTGGGAATACCAGGCAGGGTTGATACTGGGCATACTACATACCCTACTTACACATCTGTAAAATGGGAATAACATCTTCATAAATAAAGCAAGGAAATAAAATGAAGCCGCATGTTATAACATGCTGAACTATTGCCTGGTACCCATTATGCCCATGTTGTATTTCAGCTCTCCGTTGTGTTCAGAAGAATAAAAGAGAGGTCCATAGTGCCTAGTGAAGTGGCAAGACCTTAGAGGTGCAAGTGGCCCATCTCCACCTGCCAGCTAGTCCCTCTGCCCTGCTGCACCCAACACAACATTCTGATACTCCCTGCTGCCTCTGACCCTGGCCTGCCTTGAACTCTGCCTGCACTACACCCCGAATCTTCAGCCAAGAACACAGGCATTAAGGGATCTTATTTGAGTTAAGTAATCTGGCCAGAGTTTTGGAGGGTGAAGATTCCAAGCCCTCAAGTGGAGGGGATATTTATGGATCTAATCATCTAGGCTTTGGCCCCCAGGCCACATGCTTTGCAGTCTCCCAGCTACACAGGGCCTACTACAAGATAGCACCCCTCCTCGTTCTCCTCCTTTCCAGGGACAGTGACTCTATGTCTTCACTGTCCTCAATACAGGTGCCTGCAGAGAAGAAGCCAAAGCTCTAGCCTCACTGGTCTGTATGGAGGAGATGGTGAGAAAGAGTCTTTCTCTCGACTGACCCAGAGCACTGACCCCAGCAGGTCTGCGACTCCTTTTGGACTAAACCAGCCAAAACCAGTCCAGGACAGCACACAGGTGACCCCTCTGTGAGTGAATGGGAGCTTTCCTTAGGTGTGTATGTGGGGGGGGGCAACCCATAGGTGGGAGGGATAGGCTAGGGACCACTCAGAAGCTACATAGATGCATCAGGCTGGAGTTCTGAGTGGTGAACAGAGGCAGAGTGTGACAACCAGAGTGAGCCCAAAGAATGTTGATTTGAGTCACCTCCTGAGGGAGGTCCTTGGAGTAGCTGGGGAGGCCAGGCCAGATGACAACTAGAATATGCAGGGGGCAGGCTTTCTGAGAGTCTCATCATAGGCATGCATTCTTCCAAACACTGTAGTAGCTGTCCCTTCAAGAGACTCTCTTCCTCATTCTTCACTGCCAGGGTCAAGGCCATAGACTCTTAGCTCCATTTAATGACTCACTTAGCTCCCTTGGGAAAGGTCAGGCACGTGGTCTAATAAAAGCAGCCCCTCCCATGTGTTTGGTTGAGGGTGGGACAGGAGAGGAGGACTTCTGTCTGACACGATCCTCCTACTGTCTAATGCTAGGTCAGAACCTCGAGGGACCCAGAAAAAAAAATGGACAGGGTGGGGAGTGCCCTCTTCTACCCCCAGCACTGGGGAGCGATGCCCAGGCTGCCTGCCTGTCCAGTACCACACTGAGCAGAATTGAGAAGCCTCCCTATGTTTCCTAAGAGAGTTTCCTTCCTTCCTTCCTCCCTTTCTTCCTTCCTCCCTTCCTTCCTTCCTCCCTCCCTCCCTTTCTTCCTCCTTCCCTCCCTTTCTTCCTCCTTCCCTCCCTCCCTTCCTCCCTCCCTCCCTCCCTCCCTCCCTCCCTCCCTCCCTCCCTCCCTTGTTTCTTGGTCTTTTTTCTTTCTTTCTTTCCTTTCGCTTTCTATCTTCTGTTTAATTGGAGACAAAGCCTCTCCATAGCTAGTCTTTAGAATTCATGATATCCTCCTGCCTCAGTCTTCTAAGAGCTAGGATGACAAGTATACACCACCATGCCTAGCCTAAGTAGATTTTCTTCTACACCTGATAACAGTCTGGACTTTTTTCAGATCCCAAGGGCTCTCCTTCCAGAGCCCAGGCTCAGCAGGCAAGGTGGAAGGCGGAGCTGTCAGGCTGCCTGTCTCAGCAGGCTCAGACATGAACTGTACTGTTTCTGTAGAGCTGTGGATCCAAGCCAAGTGAAAACAAACCAGATCTCAGGGGCAAGCTCTTCTGTAGCCTCCAGGATGTCACTGACAGCATGAAACTGAAGCTCCAGGAAAGAAGCCATTCCTACATTAAACCAGCAAATTGAAGAAGTTCAGTGACTGGAGGGAGTCAGTATGTTGCAGGCCCAGAACCTAACTAGCTTAAATTATTTTAACACTCCCCTACCCCCACCCCCAAGCTAGCCGATTTCTTCCCACCTCTGTGTATAATCTGATATCTTTGTGACTCTTTGGTAAGTTCTTTTTCCTCCTTCTACCTGTCCCAAAGCTGAGAATGTCATCAGACAGCATCTGAGGCCTTTCTGTGACTCCCACCCAATAGGGCCTGATAGTCCCAGCTATGTATTTGAAAGTATCTTGATTTATGGTTTTCTTTGTTCTGTTACAACTAAGATGAACTTCAAAAAACTGTTACCACATTAAAACAGTGTTTGGAGTAACCCAAATCTGTGTTCCCAGGCTTCAGCCATTCATATTCAGTCCCAGAATAAACTCTTTCCTATTCCTTTTGAAGTGAGACCTGTGTTTTTTGTGTTGACAACAGATTTCTTGGTTTTGGTGTAAGAGAACTGGCCACTGACAGACAGTAATGTCCCTGACAGACAGACAAACAAACAGACAGGCAGACAGGCACTCAAATGCATACACACACACACACACACACACACACACACACACACACACACACACACCAGTTCCTGCCATTACCACCTGTCCTTGAAGCTACTATCTCAAAAGTACTGGGGAATATTTTCCACACACTAAACTAGGCTGATTTGAGGATGGCTTTGGCCTACAACAAGTAACAGAAGTGACAGGACTGTATGTCATTTTCTAGTTTTGTGCTTCTGTTCGCATGAGCCAACATACTGGTGTGTAGTTGGGGGTTGGGAAACTAACAGCCCCAAGTACCCACATGAGAAGGTTGTGCCCCAAACCAACCAAGATCAGACACCTGGGAGAATCTGCAGGGCCTTCCAGTCTGAGTGTCAAAGGTCAGTGGATCTTTCCCGGGAAGCCTGAGTGGAGGGAGTGTGGGTACCACTCAGGGGAGGGGTGCAGGAGCGGACTACAGCAGCAGCACTCACTCCGCCTGGTCAGCCTAGAGAGTGACCTGCAGTTGTGCCATGCTGCCAGCTCTAGCAGGATCACAGGGTGAGGTGGCAGCTCCAGAGCATCTGCACTGACTCAAAACCACCGTGGGTCCAGTTCAGCCTCCCAATGCAGCTCTCAGTGCATCTCAAAATCAGACATCCTCTCATCGATCCCGTCTGGGGAGCTGGGCTTTCTGTGTCGGCCAAGCAGAGGGAAGCAATTCATTTACTGGATCTAACTATGGCTAAATGGAATAGAGGACAGTGGGCTCTTCTGCTGCGGACAGCAGAACATGTGTACTCAGGTCAGCCACAGAGAAACACAGGCCAGAGGGGTTGGGAAAGGCAGGGGAGGCAGGCAGACACTGAAATCCTCAAGCCCCACCTCTTTCCTACACAAGGCACAGAGATGGGCAGCCATACGTTCAGGATCACATGACTGTCCAGGGTAAGACCCTGAAGTGGCATGAGGAGACCCAGCACTGATGGAGTGCCTCTTGGGTTCCAAGCAGTTAATACACACTATGGAATCTAGGCCTCCCTACTTCCAGGAAGTGCAAATCCACCATTAAATAAGATGCCCATTTTCGAGATGAGTAAGTCAACTGAGACCCAAAGGTTTAATTAAGCAGTCCAACAGCATGGGCCTCTAGTGCAGTGGTTCTCACCCTATGAGTTGAAGGTCATGGCCATTGGAAAACATATTTCTGGTGGTCTTAGGAACTGAGACACCACTCTATGGCAAAATTATAGTTGCAAAGTAGCCTGCTTCAGACCAGAGCCAAGGCCACTGCAGGCGAAACACAAGGTTTTTCCCCTCTTCCCCTCATTTTCATTTCCCTCTCCCCCTGTCTCTGTACCACTATCCCTCTGCAGATGGGAGTGTCTCTCAGTCCTGGGTATGTGTCTGTATCTCTGGCTGCAGTTCCCTGAATAATGGAGGGACAGAATTCTGTACTGAGAAGGTAGATGGATAGATAGATTGATGGACAGATAGGAGACTGCCTCCATCCACAAACAGCAGACTTGGTAATGAGCAAGCACATCCCAGCTTAAGCTTCTGTGGCAGTCAAGTCTCCCAGCCATTGATCCACAGCCCACCCCGACACTCTCCCTCCCCACAGCCTATGCATTCCATTTCTGTCTTAACCCAAAGCTCCTTCCCCAGGGCTTGATGGCTTGCATCCAGCTTTATTGTTGATACAGATCTTTATCTACCCCAGGCTTATAACTGACATTTAAATTACTCTGCAAACAACCAATCAATATTTATGGATTCCTGGACCCATGCATTTGCCAGGCCCAGTGTCCTGAGTTTCTCCCTGGCCAAAGAAGCAGAGGAGTCAAGGTCAGGACTCTGTCTAATTAGAAATGGGGATGCTGGGCATGCCTCGAGGCAAAGGTCTGGAGTTCGAATAGAGCTGCATGTCCCCAGACTGTCTAAGTAGAGCAAGGTGATTTCCCACTGGAAAGCAAGTCCACTTTGCATCATTTGGTGGGCATTGCCTGTGTATGCAGAATAGCATACTAAGGCTGAGAGCAACATGGAGAACCCAGGGGCTCCATTCTTCAGTGGTTCTCCCTCTAGGGGCAGAGAGGGACACACATAGGTGACAGCAGGCAGGCTGCATGGCCCATGGGAGACAATGTAGGGAGGAACTTCCTGGAGGCCTTCCTGGAGGAAGAAGGACATAGCAGGAGAGAGAAACACTCAGGGCCAGTGAGATGGGGCACACAGAACAGGCTTTAGGGGTAGCAGAAAAGGCTTATGGGAAAATATGGACCATTAAACTGAAGTCTGATTCTGGGTGGTCCTGGATGCAAATGGAGGCTGTGGCTTTCACTCTGTAGACAAAGGGGAGCCAAGGAGGGCTTTGCAGTACTAAGCATTCTAGAAGCATTAGGGACATGAGACCAGGGCTTCCTCTAACACGGCCTCACTCCCCAGACACAGCTAGGCTATTTTTCACCCTCTGTTTTAAGGAGTACAGCCCTCACCTGCCTTGAGGGAAACAGCAAACATGAGATAGGTGTTTCTGGGGCCTCTTTGGCACAGTGAGTTACTGTGGTGGCCTTCATCTTGGAGGCCAAACCGTTTATCACCCCAGTGAATTGACACTCTGGTCCCAGGAAAAACAACCCTTTGTCCTGTTGTCAGCAGCATGCCTTCTCAGACAGAGAGGACACCATCCAGCCCTCCCCAACTCAGCCACAGGGTAGGGGGCCTGGCTCCCCAGGGGCCAGTGTCCCCAAGGGTAAGGAGAGTAGTCTGCAGGAGCAAACTCCCCTAATCCAGCAAATTTTGCTGCAGGGTTTTGCAGGCCCCTCTGAGTGGTCAGCTGGGGTGGGGGTGGGGCTCTTCCCAACAAGGTTGGTTTATCCAGTAGGCACAGTTAGGTAGACCTGAGCTCCACCAAATGTTTTAGTTCCTTTTAAAATTAGGAGGGAAAAAATGGATATAACTCACCTTGAAGTATATGCGTCTGCATGCCAATGCAGTTACAACTCAAAATGACACATCTGAAAGCTGGGGATGGCTCCCAACAAGCATGAGGATCTGAGTTCAGTCCTGAGCATCCATGTCAAAGCCAGGCATGGCAGTTCCTGATGCCAGGGTTGGAGAGGCAGAGATAGGAAGATCCATGAAACTCACTGGCCAGCCAGCTTAGCTAAGTTAGGTGACGTGTAGGTTTGGTGAGAGACCCTGCCCTAAAAACCAAAGTGGACGTCGATAAAGACACCCCAAGTCGGCCTCTGGCCTTCCATGCACACATATTCACACATACATTCACTTGCATAAACATGTGCGCACATCCACATTGACATTTACATGTACTCACACACAGCCACACCACACCCAATTATTCATGGGACTCATCAAGCAGAAGGGAGGCTCAGGAAAAATGACCTAACAGACATTTCAATCTTCTCAGGGTCGGGGGGAGGGGTGTCCCAAGAAACCAGGCAAAGGTGAGGCCAAGCCCCACCTATTACTCATCCTAACTCCTTTTCTGTACCTTGGTTTCCTCAGCTTTCGTGTGGGCAGACAGTTGGGTTGAGGAGGCCACACAGTGCTTCACAGGAGGCCTCCCTGGCCATGGTTGTTGCCCACTTGCCTGTACTCCTTGCATGCTTCCTGTTTCCTGGGGAGCCTCCAAATGGCCTCTTCCCCAGTGTCTAGAGCTATTGGTGGCATACAGGTCCTCAGAAGCCTCTTAGCACCTCAGCTGCTTTCCCTGAGCTACATCTGGGTCCTACTTACTCCTCGGTAATTTGTAGGAAAGGGGAGGTTGTTCATGTCAAAGCAGACTGTCACCTGCATGAGGTCAGGAACTACATGGGTGTCATTCTGCTGCCCATATGGTGCCCACAGAGCCACACCCACCTGGTAATGGGCAATCACTTGTCAGAGGGGCGTCTCTGTGCAGCATTTGCATGGCAGGCTCCACACCCTCTGATGCAATGAGACACCATCCCCACTATGGAAGGAAGGTCTGCCACCAGGCTGTCTCCCACACTGGCCCTGATCAGTATCTTCACAGCACAGGACACAAGCTGCTGTCTCACCTATTGGCACCTAGAACTCTTCTGACAGAAACTTGGCCAAGTCAAATTGTTACTGTGTCATTGTGTCATGACACACACACACACACACACACACACACACACACACACACACACCAAAAAAAAAAAAAAAAAAAAAAAAAAAAACAGGCCCAAACCTCAAAACTATGATCAAGGCACATGATATATTTGGCAATCATGGCCTCAAATAACCCTGTACAGCAAATAAAATAACCTGGAAAAAGAATAAACACTCCCCAAGGTAAAAGCGAAACATTTTTTCATGAGTAAAGAAGGTATATAAAGTAAAATTTATGAAAAATAGCATGTGTTTGGACTGGACAGACACGGGGCAGGGGTGCAACTACTCTGGGCATTGGTGAAACACCTGCAGCCTGTGCATTGTGGGTGACTAGAATGACCAGGTGCCGAGTACATTTCACTCAAAGGTGGCATTAAAAGGGCCTCTCTGTGCATAAAAAGGTAGCATGAGGGTTTTCATAAAACTTCAAAACTCAGCAGACCCCATATCCTAACTGATAAGCATACTCAGTTGAAAGAATGTGGGCTTATTCACTCGACTAACAAAGACTGGCTAAGCTGCCACAGGTGCAAGACACTGTGCTTGGACCAAATACGCTGAACTGAAGACATGAGATGGGTACATTTTCAATAAATGAATAAATAAAGTAGAGGAGCCAGCTGTCTGGAACATTCGTTCTGGAAAGAAGCTTGAACACCACACATCACAGATACCTAGGATCCTTGTGGCTCTCCTGAGTCACTGCTGCAGGCCCAGGCTGTGCCCTGGTCAGGCTGAGCGCTCTTTAGAAGGGCAGGATCAGGAGGCAGCATGGCATCCCCAATTAAGGATAGAGACTGCTGTCTTGGAGGAGCTACTAGTTGACTCCTCCCACCTAACTGCTCTGTTCTGTTGGGGACCCCTGACCTGGGGTGCATATGTATCTGTGAGAGGAACCTGACTTTGCACCCCAAGCCCTTGGAGATAAATGTAACCCTAGACCACCTAGCCTGGCTGTTGATAGTGTGTACGTGAATGCACACATGTGCAAGTGAGCACAAAGCAATGTGTGAGTTCGAATGTGTTTCTGTGACTATGAACATGAGAGAACATGTGTGAATAGATGTCTGTGACAGCATGTAAATATATGTTAATGAATTCAAGTGTTGGCTGAGTTGGACTACTGGGGAGGATGTTCATGACTCAGAGTGAGTGAGTGTGGTGTGTGTGTGTGTGTGTGTGTGTGTGTGTGTGTGAGAGAGAGAGAGAGAGAGAGAGAGAGAGAGAGAGAGAGAGAGAGAGAGAGAGCCTATGCCTCTGCGCTAGCTTCTGCCCTAGTCAGACTGTCTTCTACTCCTCCTCCCTCCCCTGCTGCCCCTCCCTCTACTCTGGAAGAAGCTGCAGGAAGGGGCCAGATGGTCTCCCCTGACCTGCTATTTATCATCAGGCAAAAGCTTATTCAGTTTAATGCTCGTCGGCAATTCATTTAAAGGCTCTGTTTGTTTCTGCTGATGAGGGCTGTTAATTTGCACAGCGGTCTCATTAGGCCTAAACCACCAATTAATTCCTTTTGTTCTCATTAAATGGCTGATTCCTAAACATTCTGAGGACAACAATGGGCCGCCCAAGCCTAGCCTGGCAGCATGGGAGGGGACTGAGTGGCATGAGAAGGGGACTGGGATCAAGTCCCCAAATCCCTGGCACAGCCATCCTGCAGAGTTCTATAAGCCCTTGAGTCCTACCAGTCACAGCTGGGCCAAGGTCCTGAGGACCATCACCTGGAAGGGTCAGGGCAACATAAGCAGAGGGCAGTGGGTGGCACCTAGCAGGCTATGCCCAGGCAGAGCTATGCTCAGGACACATGGCCCCTATGTCCAAGGGCCACAAGCAGTCAGAGGCCAGATCTCTGCCTGGTGGACCTGGGCAGGCCTTCTAAAGGGACCTTGCCTCTCAACAGCTTTGAGCAGTCTGTCTTTGTGCCATGGAGATGCCAGGCCACAGCAGCAGCCATCTGCAGAAAGCACAAGCTAGATTCCCAGAAGCAGTGGGTGTGGGAATGGGAAGGCGGTCCTTAGGATGCCCGGAGGAGCTGCAGCAAATGGGATTAGCTCAGGAAGGCAGTGTGTCTCCATGATTCTTGCTCCAGAACTCATTGCCCATAGCCTATGAAGAGGCTCTAGGGTGAGATCTACCTGGCTTTCCATCTGTCATATCAGGCTGCCCCAAAAGTTCACACCTTTATTCCCTAAGGCATCAAGGAAAATTCTAGAAGCCTGATACTTGTTTGCCTGCTTCCAAGGACCTCAAGTGCCTGGCCCCACCTACTTTCTCTCCTGTTGGGGCAGCTATGCAGTTGTCAACCCTGCCGCACCCTGTGGGAGTAACAGGCAGATGGAGTGAGGGAGATGCCACACTGAAAAGGCTGTGGGAAATTCCAGTTAGGTACAGCTGCACTAATGTCAAGGCTGTTGCTTAACCACATCTGTAAAATGGGAACAGTATAAAACCTCCCTCCCAGTGACTGGCTCAAGTGGAGTGAGTCAAGGCCAAAGTGATGGACAGCTCTAGGCACTTGGCAGTGGCTCCCATCAACCCAAAGAATTGATAGACAGATCTTACTGGTGTTGACTAGACAGTGCCCTGCCCTGCCCTGCCCCCTCTCTTGGCCTCCTTCTCACAAGTGTGCCCTCCTTATCATGCCCTTGTCTCATGTTGCTTCCTCATACCCACAGAGTCACCAGGGTTAGTAAAAGCATGAGATGCTGGTAGAGTTTAGGTTGCAAAAACTGATTTTTTAAGAGTCAATGTTTCCCCAATATTGTGAAGATTACATGTGTACCAAAAAGACTGAACTAACCCTGAAGACAGACATGGAGGCTCACTCACATAATCCCAGAGCTCAGGGGGAAGAGGCAGGACGATCACCCATGAGTACAAGTCCAGCCTGGTCTATACAAGTAAGTTCCAGGCCAGCCAGAGCTATTTAGTAGGACCCTGTCTCACAAAAGCTAATAAGTAAATAAATTTGAAATTTAACTGGACCACATCATGTGTGATATGGCAGTTGTCCTCTCAAAACATAGCTCTTTCTCCAGAGAGAACTTGTAGTTTATTTTGAGTGAGTGGCTTGGGTACATGTAGCCAGGATGTCCCTAACAACATGCTCTATTTTAGAAGAGATTGTGTAGATGAGTCTTTCTAGTCACAGATCAAAACAAACTGATAGATCAATACACTTACCATTGCGCTGATAGATCAATACACTTACCATTGGCCTTGGGACATCAAGTTGTAGAAAACTTGGAGAGAAACTCTGCTACAGATTTCAAAAGTTATCTGAAGGCATCCTTAACTGTTAGATTGGTAGGATCTCATGCTGTGCTTGGTGACTACATTCCAGAAGGTTTACCCAGTGGTCACCAAGATGCTAAGCCAGATCCAGAGGCTGGTAATATATGACTATTAAGAAGACTAAAGATAGAGATAATTTTAGTTCTTGACCTGCAACATTTCCAACTCTTTATATTCACAGAAGTTCTATTCATTGAATGAGTGCACAATCTTCAACATAGGTATGGCTTTTTTTGAGGGGGGATATTCAGTTCTCCCAGCTTTAACACCAGCCCACTGAGTGTGGCAAGCTTCTACTCACTCTTATAGACTCAGGTGAAGTATCACCTCCCTCAAGAAGCCTTCCATGATCTCCAATGGCTGTAGCTTCACCTTGCTGGCTTCCAGGGTCTACAGTCCCCACTCACTATCCCCATAGTGTATGTCCTGCATGTCCCCTCTCCCCTCCAGCTTTTGAGAGCCTGAGATGATGGATAGGGAACTGGGCTTGGGTAAAGCATCCAGCACTGCCTTCTCCAAACATGCTTGCATGGTCTCTCCCCTCCATCCCCCTTTACCTTCAGGGATTCCATACTCTGTGTGACATGTTTCCAGCTTCAAGAACTCATTTCTGCCTTTACTACAAGAGCAGGGGTGGTAGACGGGAGACTGGGACTTGACAATGACTGGTAACTGACACCCAATGTAGTCACACTCCCTTCTTTATTAGAGTCCTGCAGCTAAAAGACTATATTTCCCAGCATCTTAGTCACTGTTCTATTTCTGTAAAGAGACACCAGGACCAACACAACACTTGTAAAGAAAAGCATGTAATGGAGGGCTATGTGTATGAATGAGTTCGTACCCTACTCCTGGTACCTATATATTTCTTAGTTTGGGTTACCCTTGTTATGATGAAACACATAACCAAAAGCAAGTTAGAGAAGAAAAGGTTTATTTGGCTTATACTTCCACATTCATAGTCCATCACTGGAAGAAGACAAGACATGAACTCAAACAGGACAAGAACCCAAAGAAAAGAACTGATGCAAAGGCCATGGAGGAGTGCTGCTTACTGGATTGCTTCTTTTTATTATAGATATGCATAAAAGTTACCACTAATAACCAAACAACAGAGTCAATACTAGACTGTCTTAGAAATCTCCTCTACCAACGACATTAATCCAAACTCTCCAACAATCTGCTCAGGCAGATTGTTAGCACAAGGGCAAAAAGCAGCTACATTCTTTGCCAAAATATCACAAAAATGGTCTCTGGCCACTTACTAACATTTTTCCTCTGAAACTTCTTGAGCTGGGCCCTTACATTTAACATCACCCTCAGGACCACTGTCCATACACCTACTAGGATGCCCATTAAACCGAATAAGTGTCCAATCAGTTTTCTAGTTTTCAAAATCCCAAAGTCTTCTATATTTCTCCAACAAACAGCATGGTCAGGCCTGTCACAGCAATACCCAACTCCTGGTACCAACTTCTGTCTCAGACACTGATATATTGCTGTGAAGAGACACCATGATCATGGAAACTCTTATAAAAGAAAACATTTAATTTGGAGTTTGTTTGCCATTTCAGAAGTTTAGTTCATTATTATCATGGCAGGGGCATGGTGGCATTTATGGCCTGGAGCAGTAGCTGAGAACTACATCCTGATACACAGAGAGAGAGAGACAGAGAGAGAGACAGAGAGAGAGAGAGAGAGAGAGAGAGAGAGAGAGAGAGAGACTTCGAATAGGCTTTTGAAACCCGAAAGCCCACCCCCATGACACACCTCTTTTAATAAGGCCACACCACACTTTTCAGATAGAATTACCCATTGGTAACTAAGCATCAAATCTAATCTATGAGCATATGGGGGACATTCTTATTCAAACCACTACACCCAGCCTTCCTTGCAGCTAGATAAGACAAAGTAACTGTGTGTGTGTGTGTGTGTGTGTGTGTGTGTGTGTGTGTGTGTGCGTGTGTGTGTATGTATATGTAAGAGTGTTTTGTAGAATGTCAAGAAGGTTGGAAGATGGAACATTGTGACTTTCACTTTCTCTTGTCCCTTTGTTGTCTGGAATACTGCTGTGCAGACTGGTGCTTCAGCAGTTATCTTGAACCATAAGCTTGTGGGTAGAGGTCTTAACATACTTTGGGAAGAGTTATGAAAACTAGAAATTTGATCCAACTTGCAGGCTGTCAAGTTAGCATGCCACAGATCCATGATACCAATGGAAGATAGGAGACTACTGGGTCAGAAGCTTAGACCTTCCCACTCATGCTACACAGGCAACATGACACTCAAGGTCATGCCAGTTTCATTAGTTTCCTTGCCCTCTCATCCTATGGGGCATGGGTAAACACAGAAGGTTGGGTTACTGTCTTAGCAACCCAGATCTTGGAAACTCCCAAGCCTTTATGATGGGAGGCTCTGCAAATGTGACACCTAGCAAAATGTTATCATTACACTGGACAGCAAGCCTTTGACTCCCCCGCCCCCCTCTGTGTGTGTGTGTGTGTGTGTGTGTGTTTGTGTGTGTGTGTGTGTGTGTATGTGTCTTTGTCTGTCTGTCTTCCAAGTCCCATTGCTATATATATATAAAAAAAAAACTTCCCTGGAATAGTGATCTAAAGCAAAAGGTGGGGTGGTCCCAGTAAGTCTATGAGCAGTAAGTCTATGTACTCCCAATTGGTGATATATTATTTATGACTTAATAATGCCACTGGAGATCAAAATACAAAGCTCTCTGTATCCATACAGCTAGGTAGTGGTGATACATACCTTTAATCCCAGCAGCCATACTAGCTAACCAGATACCAGGTGGTGGTGGTACACACCTTTAATCCCAGGACTCGGGAGACAGAGACAGATGGATCTCTGTTAGTTCAAGGTTACACTGCGCTACATGAATTTGATCCAGTCTAAATGAGAAACAGTTCACATAAAAGTGATCTCAGTCCTTGGGATCATACACCTTTAATCCCAGCACTAGGGAGGTGGAGACAGGATCGATATGGCTGGGTGGAGAGAAGAACTCAGGATTGCAGTCTGAGGCTTAGTGGAAAGCAGTGCAGTCTGGATTGTACTCTGCGAATTCATGGAGACAGGACCACCCATTTCGGTCTGAGGTAGAGGTAAGACCTAGTAGCTGGCTGCTTTGCTTTTCTAATCTTCAGCTTGAACCCTAATATCTGTTTTTTTTTTTAACTTGTGTTACATGCCTGTGGTCACTCCAGAGTTATGGTGACCCCTGTGTGTGCAAGCCACCAATATTCAATGTTAAAAGAAGCTTCATCCCCAGTGAGTCCAAAGTAAAAACTATCTGAATTCAGATGCAAAAAAAAAAAAAACATTTTTCTTCACTGTAATCAGATCAACTTCAGAGGACATGCACACAGGACTGAGGTTTACTAAGTGCCTGTTGGTGTGAATGACCTACTTATAAAAGTATTCCAGTCAACTGGGAATGATTGTGAACACCTTTAGTTCCAGCACTACAGGTGGATCTCCATAAGTTCAAGGCCAGCCTAATCAACATAACAAGCTACATGGTAAGACCTTGTCTCTAAGGGGAAAAAAAAAATATCGAGTGTTCTGACGCTGTTCTGCTTTAAAGAACAAGTAGAAATAACTGAAAAAAAAAAAAAAAACCCTAATTTGGATCTAGAGAGATGAGCACCTACTGCTCTTCTAAAGAACCCAAGTTCAGTTGCCAGCACTCATGCTGGGCATCTCACAACCATCTGTAATTCCAACTCCAGATGATCTGAGTTGAGTCCTTAGTCTGCACACTTGTGGCAATGTTTACATTCACACAATAATAGTAACAACAATAATAATAATAACAAATTGAAACTCTGCTTTCACCTTCTAGGTCTCCATGGACTGCTGTATTGTTGACTCAAATTATCCTACATTTTGGCAAATGTACTCACTTTTTTTTGAGCTGCCCTCCATTGGGTAGCCATCTAGAAGATATCCCCTTACTTGACCATAATGTGTAAGACTCAGAGCCTTTTCCCAGGATACTGCAGCTGGGTGAGGAGGAAGGGGGTCTCTCCCCCTCTGACAGCAGAGCTGGAAGCCATGGATGGGAGCTGTGAATGCTCACCAGGTCAGCCTCTAGTCTAAGAAGCTAACGGGGACATAACAGAAGACACTCAGCATCTGGTGATGGTGTTTAGCTGAGCCCACTGCCACCTGCTCTCCTGAAATTTAACCCCACAGGTGGCCTCATGGAACCCTCTCTCTGATAGCTTGAAGTGGCTAGCCATAAACCACACCTCACAACCCAAACCCACTGCTTTCCCAGCAAGGTCTGGGAACCTTGGCAGAACCCACATGCCCACTCAGCATCAGTCCTTTTAAGACTACAAAGAAATAAGCAAAGAGCAGCTGGGAAGATGACTCGGCAGATACAGTGCTTGCTACTCAAGTATAAAGACCTAAGTTTGACACTCAGCACCCATGTAAAAAAATATGGAAGTGGAGGCCTTGCAGACACCAACACAAGAGGGGTCCTTGGGTCTGTTGGCCACCTAGCTTAGCTGATTTAGTCAGCTCCAGGCCAGTGAGAGACCCTGTCTCAAAAAACAAAGTGAGGACTGGTGAGATGGCTCAGTGGGTAAAGGCACTTACCACCATGCCTGACCACCTGACTTTAATCCCTGGGACCCACATAGTAGGAGAAGATGGACTTCTGCAAGTTGTCCTCTGACCTTTACACATGCACTGAGGCATGCTCGTGCGCCGTGTACACACACACACACACACACACCACAGCACCAGGGAACCTGAGCCTCAGAACTCTCAAATCCCACCTCCACCCCCAGTGTGGAGAAAACCCATTGCAAAGGCTCAGCCAACTGTTGTCACCTGCTGACATGCCCACAGTCTCAGTCTGAGCTATCAAAGCCCATCCCAGGAAAGCAAGTGCCGCCTGCTCACTCCACAGTCTAGGATTGTAGATTCCTTTCTTCTTCTTGCCAGGATAATTGCTCTTTGGGGGCTTGGGTTGTGGGAGGGCAGGAGGAGCATGCTTCTGCTTATCAACCCACTAAATGCTTGCTTTAGATTAAGTGCTGCACCGCATGCCAGATCGCCCAGGAATAATATGAAAGCCAACTGTTGGCTGGCCTGCCTCCTGTCATCAGTGCCAGGCTCATTTCAACCTGCTTTTCCATCTCATCTAGGGACAGCCATTATGGAAGTTTCTAGCAATAAAGCAATAATCTAATTCCCACACCTCCCAGTTGCCTTGTTATTTTTGTTTTGTTTCTTCTTTTCTCTCTGTCTCTCTGTCTTTGTCTCTGTCTCTCTGGCTGTCTCTATCTTTCTCCCTCCCCACTTTCGCTTTCTCTCTGAGATGGGATTTCGCAGATCCCACACTGGTCCTAAACTCACTATGTAGAGAAGGATGAGATTGAACTGCTCTTCCTGCCTCCAGCTGCTAAGTGCTGGGAGCACAGGCATGTGCCTGGTTTATGCATTGCTGGGAATCGAATCCAGGGCTTCGGGGATACTGGGCAAACACTCTTCTACTAATTGAGCTATATCCCCCGCCACTTTCCTCTCTCTCTCTCTCTCTCTCTCTCTCTCTCTCTCTCTCTCTCTCTCTCTCTCTCTTCTCTCTCTCTCTCCCTCTCTCCTGCCCTCCCTCCAGGTTTTGGAGACCTTCCTAACTTTAAGAGGACACACAGCATGAAAGGTTTCTTTGTCTCCTATCCTGTCGGCCACCCCTCCTCCAAACAGTGTGTCTGTTTGCTCAGTCAACAAGCCTCCACTGTGCCTGCTGAGGGTCAAGCCCGGTGTTAAGTCCTTCATGGATGTTGTTGCATATAATCTGATCTAATCCTTAGATGAAAGAGGTTTTATTATCAGTCTGTTGCAGACAAGAAGCAGAGGCCCACAGAGGGAGGTAGAGTGAACTGCTCAAGGTGAGAGAGCTCGTAGTAACAAGAGATGGCAGGGTCATTCCAAAGCCACACCCTATGCCCAGCACCCACTCTGACAGCCACAGTCCCCTCTTGGTCTCTCAACTCCTTCCACATTCTCTGGGAGGCTCTTCTTATGGGACACCAGCTCTGCAAATGGCATTAACAGTGGCAGTGTTGGAATCTGCCACTCTCTAATGTCCCGGTTTTCTCTTCTGATGTCCTCCTGGACAATGACATGTGCAGGCACGGGCTCTCAGGGATGCCTACTGGGTTCTGCCAACCCAGGCCTAACATGAAGCTTGAATCCAGAACTGGCTGAAAACAGGGAAAGGCAAGCTGGAGTCCCCTGCTTCACTGCCAAGCATCAGCAACTGCCCCATTGAGGGTATTTCTGACATGTGGCCCCCATTTCCAGACCTCCTAATAACCCTAACAGCCACTAAGTGCTTCTTGATGAACCCATGTCTGAGCAAACAGCTGAGTGGATTTTTGCTATTGGCAACCAACTTCCATTTGATTTCTTCATTGAACACCACTGAGTGGCTTGCTGTCACAGGCGTCTTGTCACTATTTAATCTCAAGGGCTGTCTGGAGGTCTGCACACAGTAGGAACACAGAAAATATCTGTGATGTGCCAGATGAGATGCATTTCTGGACAATGCCACTGCTTCTGAGAGAAACCTGGAGGAAAGGGCTGCTGGGTAGAGCCCTGTGTGGCACATCCTGGGAGCCTTGTGTCCCAGGAACAGCTAGAAGCCAAGCACTTCCCAGCCACTAAGCTTTCTGGTTTTCCTTTGTTTCCATTCTTCACCACTCCCACCCCACCCCTCCACCCCCACCCCATCCCCGTTCACCTAACTCCTCAAGTGGCAGGTGATAGAAAAAGGAGAGAAAGCAGCCCCCTCACCCAGCAGTGCATCTCATTCCCTCAAGGGAGGCTTTGACAGCCCTCAAGTCCACCTCCTCAAACAATCCTGCGGCCCCACCCCACCCCCCCCCCCCCCGCCCTGATTGCTTCACAGCTAAGCAAACCCAACCATGGGGCAAATTAGCTATATTGATTTGCAATTAGAAGAATCAATTAAGAAAAATATCACAACTGTTTCTAATCCTTGTATAAAAATCAGTTCTGTGGAAAGTTCCCAGGTGTTCCCAGGTGACCAGGCTCTCCCTCATCTCTCAGTCCACTTTGTGCTTAGAGAAACAGTACTCCTCCCCTGCCACCCTGATGCTGGGAAGAGGGGAGGGGTGGCCTGTAAGAGTGCTGGCTTCCCCTCTGGAGTAGCTTCCGGGCCATGTCCTCTAGGCTCATGAGCAGTAATTTGGTCTTGCTCTCTCTGGTTAGGGTACAACCACAGCCCTGCAGGAGGTTCCCCAAGTGTATCTGAGCATCAACAGAGGCTATCTCACAGATGCTCATGGACAAGCCTATCTGGGTACCACAACAATGCCTCTCATCCCTATCACGTGTACCTGACCAACCCTTGAGTTCAGCCCCACTGGAGTGTGCACAGACTGGACCTGAACACCCATCCTCCTCTCTGGAGGTCTCAGAGCATCTTCAGAGCCTTTTTCTGCCTTGAGCAGGGCCTTTGGGCAGATGGAGCACCCAGCAATCTGTTGCTTATGCTGGAAGGCAAGGAGTGCCCCAAATGAGGCTCCAAAACAGTCATCCGGCCTCCCAGGTTACCAGGCTGCATCTTCAGCACGCCATAAAACACACTGATAATCCCAGTACTCTGGAGGTGGAAGCAGGGAGATCAGGAGTTCAAGGCTGTGCTCAGCTACTTAGCAAGTTTGAGGGCAGCTTGGGATGGGCCTTTAGAACACTTGTTTAACTTGAAAGCTGGCCATTCACTAGGCAAGGTTTCACACCCCTTAGGGTGTGGCCCACCTCTTAACCCTCTGGAGACCTGCTTCATCCATACTTCTTTTATGTTCTGTTAGCCTGTTACTGGTCCATTTGTACTCTAATGGTGGAACGTCATATAGGCTCAAGGGAGGACCCTTACAAGAAGCTCTCCAGCACTCACATCTTGTCAGACACCCTCCCACTACACAGGATCACAGGGACACTTCGTGTAATGGAACAGCTCACCAAGCCACCAGTCATTATCCAGACCAGCCAGAAGGATGGGCCAGAGGAGCCCACCTCTGCTGGTTCAGTTGCTGCAGAATGCTATCATCAGCCTTCAGTTGTTCCTCTCTGCCATCCTCTGGAGGCTGACTTTCGTCCTCAGCTTACAATCCTCATACTTGGAAGATGGCTGCTGCATCTCCAAGCATCACAGATTCGCCTGGTAGTGCTCAAGCCGAAAGCAAGAGTCCATTCCTGTCAAGATATATTTTCCCAGAAACCCCAGTAGGCTTTTTTACTTTGGGTCAAGATTGCATCACATGACTTGTCCTTCTGGCTGATTTGAGCTGAGCACTAGTTACTACCTGGGTTGGGTAGAGACTTACCCTGGCCTGTACTGCTGGAAGAAAAAGAACAGGAGGAACAGTCCAAGACAGGCATGACAAAAACATAAGGTCTGCCTGTGGCTTCCAAGTGAGACAGAAAGTGTGCCCAGGTCTACTTCATCGAAGTAGGAAACTGGTACCCAGGACATATGGCCACAGAAACAGGATTAGCCTTTGATATCTCACTGGACATCCAGCTCTATCTACTGGTGATCGGAGAGTGGGGCAGAGGCAGGAAGCAAGATTGAGACTCTGGGTGTTGGTGGTGCATGCCTTTAATCCCAGCACTCAGGTAGGTGGATCTCTGTGAGTTCGAGGCCAGCCTGGTCTCCAGAGCAAGTGCCAGGATAGGCTCCAAAGCTATACAGAGAAACCCTGTCTCAAAAAACAAACAAAACAAAGAAACAAAAAAAAAGATTGAGACCCTGCCCCCAGGAGTAAGACTCCAAAGGAGCTCCAGGAGAATGGTCACAGTCCTGGCAGACTCTGCTGGGAGGTGGAGACTTTCTTCCCAAGAAACAAAGGCACAGAGTAACTTACTAACTAACAAACCCCACCCTCAGGGTGCTGGAACCCCACTCCATCGTCCTCAGGTGTGCATTTTGCCACCTTACCTCTGTACTCCTCTGCCCTCCTGGGAATAGCAAATAGAACAAACTACTGTCCTCTGCCACATAAACACCTGACCCAGCAGTCATTAACAGAGTCACAATCAATTTCTCTAGGATGTTCTGCATTGCCAGGGAACTTAATGGAACTACGGGGTCATTTTTCATTGGGAAAGAAAGGGAGGGGGCATTGGATGGAAAGGAAAGACTATTCTAGCTCAGGGCCCATCCAGGGGCTTCTCTCAGAGGTGGCCAAGGGTCTTGATCCACAATATGGTAATCAGCTAGAGAGAGAGGGTGGGGCTTATTAGGCAAATGGAAACATGATGAAAACAAACAGAATCCCAGTAATGCAACTCAGAGGGTGGGCAGCAGCAATTGCGGGGCTGGTGACAACAGGTGACACCAGGCAGGAAAAGCAGGCTCAAGGAACAGTGAGGTGCAGGAACTATAAGCCCAACTAACGACAGCATTGGCTTTCCTTTGCTGAACCAGAAACCGCTGAAATGTCACCTTGTTCCCACCGCCTCCGTGTCCCCAGATGGTAGGCAGGCTGGGGACAGTACACACTTTCTGTGTCCCCAGGGGAAGCCCCCTCACAGGGCTGCTGCTTCTACAGAAGGGAAGCCTGTTGTGCTGGGGCATCTTCTCGTGCAGGAGGGAGAGGGAGGCTGAACTGTGACAGAGTGATGCACTCTGGAGAGGAGCCCTGGTAGTGACTTTTGAATGTCTCTCCTGGGCACCCAGCTGTCCTCATGAAGCAGGGAAGAGCCCATTTCTCCAGTGCCTGGCAGCATGGTTTCTTGGAATAAAATTAGGCAACTCTGCTCTGATGGCACTAATGTCCTGGTCCCCATCAAGATCTGTGTGGCCTCACCAAATCTTCAGGCAGATCAAGCAAGGGGGCTGTATGAGGTGGGACCCTCATGGATGACTCATTCTTTAGACCCTGTGTGGTGCAGCCAACAGACAGAAACAAACTCACATCAGCCAGACTGCGACTGGGATACAGATGGTGGGGTGGGAGGTTCATTATGGTGGTGCCCCTAGAGTTCTTTCTTCAATTCTCTTTAGGATGTTGCTTGACAACTCAAGCAGAGATTACCCTATCTCCTGCTTGTGCCTGTTTTCATTCACCCACAAAATCTTAAACAGGTAAAGACTTGGTGTCTGGGGTGTGCTTGGTGTGGAGGACCAGACACAGGCTCTCTGGCCTCAGGGGCCTGACAGCAAGGAAGGCTACAGAGGAGCCAGTGGCGGATCTGCAGAGGCTGGGACAAGCCTCTAACCTTACCTTGGGTATGAGCAATGTATGAATTTGCCCAGGACAAGCCCTTTAGGTCCAAGTCTTTCTATCTGGACAATGAGAGCCATGTTTCTATCCTTTCAGCACTTGAAAGGGGTGGCAGAAAGAGCTCAGGACCATGGTGCCTTTGTCAAATTCCTCAGACAGGAAGAGTTTCAGGATTCGAATCTCTTAGAACTTCAGAAATGATCATGGTCCTCCTTTGTCACTCTACCATGTTCTAAGACAAAGTCCTGGGCAAACTCATGCATTGCTGCATATATAGTCCAAAGCATAAAGACATAACCCAGCTGCCGAACAGTTTTATCAGAGCCTGCTATGCCTAGTGTTTGGGAATTCAGGTCATCGGATCAGGGCTCTGGAAAGAAACAACCACAACCATAGAGCACTGAGGCCTTGTGGGTTGACATGAGTCTATGAAAGTGGGGACCATGGTTATCCTTGCCTTGGGGAGAGGCTAGGAGACCAGAGAGGTTAATTCACAACTCTCAGCTGTACATCGGATCACGGTCAGAGAAAGATCAGCCAGGGGAAATCAGGCTTCGGCTTCTGTGGCTCTTCAGCTTAGACACTGAGGAAGGAGGTGGGCAGCTGCCAGGGCCTCTGGAGCACCTTGCTGATCTTCTTCATGTGACCTGGAACAAAGAGGACAAATCATTTCCAAGATCAGCTTACACATGGCTGGGGTCAGAAAGCAACACTCCAAGACTCATCCACCGAGCTTCAAATACAGTCCTTTCTGTGGTCTATGGTCATCTACCCCTCTTGTGCAACTGCCCATTCATGCTTGCTCCCCAGAGACCCAATCCCCAGTCCCAGACTACTGCCTCCATCTGCTCATTGGAGAGAGTGTGCTTAGAGCTTCAAGCTTAGGATGCAGCTTCTGGCCATCTGTCCAGGGAAAGATGTGTCTCTAGCAGGACAATTCGGGCTCGAAGCAGAGTGTGGACCAGAAACTCAAATCTAAACTCTGAGCACATCAAACATTAGCCCCATGGCTCTGTTCGCCTCTGCTCTTCAACCCTTCTGTTCCTCATCTGTGGGTAGGAGTGATAATGACATTTACTTCAAAGGGCTGGTGCAAGGCTTGAACATCAAACAAGATCATTGATTCGACAGCAAAGATGAGTCAAGCACCCACTACACAACGGCACGTTCATGTGCTTTGGGTGTAGTGCTGAGCAGACAGACAGGGCTCTGGCTAAGCCCACCTTGAGCAAATCTAGGCTCAGGTGTGGACATGGTTAACATCGATTCATTAAAACATGGCTATGTTTCTGTATTTTCTATTCATTCATGGCTTTTATAAGAGTTAACTGGATTTAATAATGCATATAACCAAGTGTGTGTTCACAGATGCCTGGTACCAGGAAACCCTTACACACCATCTTCCCCAGCCCTCAGCTAAGGAAAGTGGTTCAGAAAAATGAAGTGACTCGTTCAAGGTCCACAGAGATTTGGATCCAAGAAAGGTGCCCCTCAAGTGTGGATCCAGTCCACAAGGATGATGCCCTCGATCACTCAGACACCAAGGTGAATGGGAAAGAGCCCTGCAAACCCTAGAGCCTGAGCAGAAACAAGGGGGCTGTCATGACTTCCTTCCTTGCTGTGAATCCAGTTCCTTAGCAGAACACAGGGCAGAGAAGCCAGCAACAGGAGCCAAGGAGACAACTGCATCAGAACTTCAAAGGAGGACTTGGCTCCTCATGGCATGGAGGGGACTTTGATGGGCACAGGTGCCATCCCTCTGATTGATGCTCCTTTCAGATTCACTAATACTAGTGAGGAAGCATCACTGGAAAGATCCTATTGTCCTGGGGACAGACACTAGCCGGTTCTTTCCATTTATCACAAGGTCAGCTCCATTGCAGATTGTCCTCTATACTCCAGATCTGCCATGTGGGAGCCAAGACAAGCCCAGCTCTGAATGCCAGTGTGGTGACTTCAGGCAGTCTAATCTCACTGTCCATGAGGGTGTTGTCAGAATGGAAGGTGACATCAGCAGAGCCCAACAGGACAGAGCCTAGCACAGAAGTCATCATGACAAAGACAAGGACAAGAGACATTGGAGGGCACTGCCAGAGGGAAGTCCTGCCTGGCACTGCTTGCAGGTGCAGCCAGCCTGCAAGGAGCAGGGATGACACCGAATCCAGCCAATTAGGAGAATTTCCCATAAAAATTTAATTCTCCAATAAAAGAACAGTGCAAAATGAAATAGGTGAAGCATTTTTAAACTGTAAATTAATGATCTATAGTTATAGCCATAATAACAATAATAGCTACCAATTACAGAATGAAGGCCGAATCTGGGCCAGGAGCTAAGTGTGGGAAGCCTTGGCCTTCTGAGATTGGAACGCTCAGTGATTGGCAGCCAGGGGGTAGGCTTCAGCAGGGAACTCATGACCCACAGATATGGTGTGGTAATGCTAGCCCTCCTGAATCCTGGGTTCTCACTCCAGTGTCCAGGTCCTTCTGAACATACTGAGGGAAACATAGTGAAAAGCAGCCAGCCGCTCCCCAAATGAAATAGAGCCTTGCCTTTTAGCCCCATTTCCTGATACTGTCTCTGCTTCTGGGCCAGGATCACCTGATGCTCCTTCCCCTGCTGGGTCAGACATAAAAGACTCAGCTCCCTGGAGACTGGAGTTTGTGGGCCCGGGAGCAAAATTACCAGATTCAAACTTTGAACAGAGGCTGCCTCAGTGTGGTCTTGGGAAAGCTTATCAGCCTTTCGGTGCCTCTGTGTGTGTGTGTAAATGTGTGTGCATGCATGTTCATGTGTGTGTGCACGTACATATGGGGGGTTACTTATGCATGTATGTGCATATGCGTGTAGAGGTCAGAGGGCAATGTCAGCTGTCCTTTCTCAGGTGCCTTGTTTTTCCGCTGTTGATGTTTTGTTTTGTTTTTTTTCACAATCTCTCACTGGCTTGGCGCTCGCTAAGGAGCATAGGCTAGCTGTCTGTCCCACAGGCCCCACGGTTCCAACTGTCTCCACCTCCCCAGTGCTGGGATTACAAGTGTGCACCATCATACCTGGTGTTCCCTTCCAGTCATGGCTCTAAGGATTCCCTCCAACAAGAAAGAGAAGAAGTCGGCTAAACCCACATCCCAAGCCATGCCCCTACACTGACTGAGCTTTTTAAATGCATCAGTGCTGAAAAGTGTCAAGCATGGTGAATGGCACACAGTAGGTGTTCAGTTAATGTCAGGATCTCTGAATACAGAAATTTCCTTAGCTAACATAAAATCCTCTCTCTTTGGGGGCTACCACAAGAATGACAAACCCTGGTCAGCCAGTGCGTGACCCCAGTTCCAAAATAAAAGTCCTCAGTGATGTATCTGGTTATTGTCACAGTGCTGGGGATGGACTGAACCCCAGACAGTGTGCATGTTAGGCACTCCACCACTGAGCTACATCTCTGGCACTTGGTTTTTGAGACAGGATCTCATTCTGTAGCCCAGGCTGACTTGGGCTCTCAGTCCTTCTGCTTCTTCCTCCCTGCTCCTGGCATTACACATGTATACCACCAGACCTGATGAGAGTATGTTTCTTAAAGAAAATACCATGGGTCCATCCCTCTGCTGTATTTTAAAACAGCCGTTTTACAGGTCACCTGGGGTTGTCATTCTTATAGCCCTCAAACCCCACCCTCTCAGACCTTGGTGCTCCCCTGTCTTCTATCCTTCTGGCTCTCAGCTTCTGTAGCTATCCCTTTCAATGCCCTGTCCCTCCCAGGCTTTGCTCTTTTCAGACCCTAAGTGGTAACAAGTCCCACCACTCTTTCCAATCAGTCTCCTGCCTGCACCAGCCACTGTTGCTATCCTCAGGGGCCCCTGATGCTGCAGCCCATCTACTCTGGGCCAGCCTTCCTACTGGCCTCCCTGGGGGCAGTGTGTTTCACTTCCCTAGCTTTGCTGAGAAAGCTGAAAGGTAGCACCTAGCTGCAGGCAGTGCAGAGCCCTGCCAGCTCCTGACACCTGACCAGGGAGCACACAGCCATCTGCAGCTTGCTCTGCCAGGCAGTCATCGATAGGGTGGCTGGCCCCACTCTTTCCAGCCCAGTGGGGCTGGCTCTGTTCTCAGGTTGAGAAACGTTCAAGGGCCTGATTTGCCGGTCTGAGAACTAGGTGTGGTACTGAATGACAGTGGCTAATTATGTTTAATCATTATTAATAGGCATGCACTAATTATCTCTTGCATATAGGCAAGATTTTTACAGATGAGATGGAGGAACATGGGAGGATGGATCTGCCCAAGGCTACCAACTGAGTGGGTTAACAGGTTAACAGGCTAGTGCTGGCACTGGGGTAACTGGTGCCCCTTATGGGGACACCCTTGGAAGTGAGGAGGACATGAGTGGGTGGCATTGGGCTGTTGATCAAAGACTGGACCAGAAGAGCAGTCACCCTAGGTTACTAGAACTTCAGGCTGGCCTCTCCCCTCCCCCTCCAGGAATGCAATCTACTGAAACCTCTTATTAAAAGTATTCTGGAGGTGATAAAAGTGTCAGCAAAGATTTGCTCATTTTCTAAACTGTCATTAAAACAAAATTTATAGTCCCGGGAAATCTCAGCAGTGGAGGACAGAGGTGGGCCGGGAGAGGGAGGATGATTTAAAATCTCTCCCTTAATAAATTAAAAGATGCTCACTTAGAAGAGAGGGCTCGAGAAGGAAATTGCTAGAAAGTCATTGCTTTCTCTGCTCCTGGTGGCCAGTGTATTTGCAGGCTGCCAACCACACCTCAAATTCATGTCATCTCCCTTACTCTCCCATCCAACCCTCCTGCCCTCCTGATTAATTCACATAGCCAAATGCCCCCGGTCACCCCAGCCTCCTCAGCAGACCTTGGCCAAGGCCCCTCCCTTGGGCTCTGGCATCTGAATCCCAGATGCATGCCCATTGCATCCTACACTCTGTGCCTGTGCTGGTTGTTTTTTGTTTTGTTTGTTTTACTTTTTAACTTGACCCAAAACTAGATATATCTGGGAGTAAGGAATCTCAATTGAGGAATTCTCTCCTTCCAATTGGCCTGTAGGTAATCTATGGTACATTTTCTCATTACTGTTTGATGTGGAAGAGTCCAGATCACTATGAGTGGTGTCACCATGAGATTGTATGTGATGTCAATCTGAGTAAGCCATGGTGAGCAAACCAGGAAGTGGTCTTCTGTTCCAGGTTCCTGCTTTGGCTTCCTTTTAATGGACTGTGACCCAGTGTATGCAAGATGCTTTTGGTCATGGTGTCTACCACAGTGATGGAAAGCACATTAAGACAGCCCCAGATGGAGTCCTGTCTCCAGTTAGTGCTTGATTCATTGTCTTTGTAATGTCTCCACATGGGATAGCAGAGTTCTTCCTACGGAATCTGTGAGTACCAGCACAGGAAATGTTGCCAGAGCTGTTAGGGTCGAGTCTGGGTTCTGGCAGCCCTTCCAGGCTAGGCTTGACCACTGGTCCACAATAATTCAAGCAGGCAAGAAACAGAAAATAGAGATTTATTTGCTTGAGAGGAGGAACAAAGGGGTGTGATGACCCTCCCTACAAGCCCCATGTCTGTCTTCAGGGTCCTGACCGGAGGCTCAGGTTTACACAGGGCACAGGAGGTATGCAGAGCTAAGCAGCTGTGCTCTAGGTGTGGTCTATCATTGTCTTGGCCCTATTCACTCCTGCCCCAGTGGTCTGACAAGTCATTAGAATTCTGTGAGATCACTTTGAGGGAAATAAGTTCTCCCTTTCTGGCACAAGGGACCCAACCTTTTCCTTCTCCCAGCATGAGAATCCCAGGGAAATTCCAGTGTCTTGATTTCCATTATCAGTTCCAGTCTGACAGCCAAAGGGAGGGAGCTTCTGTGTTTCTTCAGCATCTTCATTCCTGCAAGGATGGTTACAAAAGTGAGGTGATCAACCTAAGTCCTCGTTCTGTTCATGGGAGCCCGAGGCTCAGACGTGATGGCATTCCCAAAAAGAACACACAGCATAACCACAGAACACTGCCTTGCTGAATAGAGTACCTAGGAGCTGTGATTGACTGTGACTCTTCACCACCCACTGGCCATGTGACCCACAGCAAGTCTCTAGGCCCTGTGTCTGGTGTCTCGGGCACCTGAGCTCCTCTGTCAGCCTATATACACTGTCGGTGCTGTGCTTAAAGGTGTTCTTGCCCATTATCCACTGCTGCTTCTGTCAATGCAGCCAATGGGGACAGCATTGTGGCTGGAAGTTGGCAGAGCCGCTGTCCCTTGCCTGACCCACTTTGTCTACTCCAGCCTAGGGGTAGCATCTTTTTGAGTCTGGGACCATTGGGGCAGCCTTTGACCCTCTGGGTAGGGGGCAGGGCTGCATTCCCTTGGCCACTAGAAGAGACCAAAATTCTCAGCAGGAAGTCTCTGGGGAAAGGAAGAGGGTGTGTCTGACTGAGGTGAGGACAAGGATGTGGGGTGCTTAGCAGATGCCCAGCCACCAAGAAGGAGAAGTGAGAAAGCAGATGGGGCCAGGTTGGGGTTCTCAGACCCCAGCCAGGTTAGTAAGGTACAAAAGTGCACCCTACTGCTCAGCTGGGACTCTGGGGAGACTCCAGAATAAGGACTGGGGTTGGGTGGAGCTGACTCAAATCAGGTCTAAGTGGCTTGCCTGCCCCTTCCTTGCTCTGTCTGTGGGGGCCTCACACCAAGGAAACAAGCCTTATTGGAACCCAAGCAGTATGTTTCAGGACCTTATGAGAGTCTTCCATGGGCATGCCAGAAGGCCTAGGATGGGAGGGGAGAGGACCAGGGTGCTTATTTGCCTGAATTTTAGGACACAGCTACTGAGTCACTGTGACAGCAGCCTGGAAAGATTCCTGTGGGCTTCTTGGGAAGAAAGGGGAACCTGGGGCATCCCTTAAAGGCACTGAGTGTATAGGCTGAGAGAGATAGTGGGCTAGGAGGAGGAACCCCAGCCACTGCTAACAGGGGCCTGCCTGCCCTTCTTGAGCTCTGGGGAAGCTCTGGGGCTTCCATCACTTAGAGGCTGCAGAATGACAACCCAAGCTTCTCAGAAATTCTCCAGCCTGTTTGGAGGGTTGCTACCAACCTCTGCCTGGCAGCTTACATGGAAGGGACAGAAGGCACCCTGGCCACCAGCCAGAGATCCCTGTGGCTAGCCTTAGAACTACTGTGTCCCCCCTTCCCCTTTTGCCCCCCTTCTTTCTCTTCCTTCTCTTTGTTATTCTTTTCTATGGAACGCTGGCCCACTTAGTGTCTGTGGCTCTGTCTTTGGCTGTTTGGTTTTTATGTGGTGGCAGGCCTGTTCTTTTCCTGTTCCTCACCCCCACCTCCCACCTCTCACCCTCCACCCCACCCCTGACCCTGCTCTCCTATGTGACTGTCAGTCTATGCCCCTCCTGCTCCAGCACTAGCTGGCAGAGGCTGTGATTCCAAGCCAAAGCTGCTCCGAGGGTACCAGGCAGGCCTCCTGGAGGCTTCTGCCTGAGGGAGAGCAGTTCCCCACTTTAATCCCAGGGTGATCTAACTATGGCTGCTTTGACCTCCTCTGCCTTTGATCTCTATCTCCCTTTGAACCATCTTGTTGAAGCCTATTGACTTCAGATGTTCTCATACACCCCAGGCAGCTGGGAGGGGCAAGCAGCAGCAGGCCACGAGCCAGGCTGGTACCCTAGAGACCATATAACTAGCTCCTACTGGGCTGAGCCAGAGGCTGCCTATAACATGGATGGCTGGGTTGTGCAGGGGAAATAGGACTGCCATGGCGGGGGTGGGGAGTGAGCTGAAGAGCCCTAACTTCTATCTCTAACCCAGCTTGCAGTGATTGCCTGGTGCCAGGGACAGATCTTAACTCATTTTCTCCCATGGACGTTCTGTGCCCTTAGCTTGCAAAGATGATCCTAAGTCTGAGGCTGGGTGAAGTAACATGTGAAAAATGCCCCAGGAACTTATTAGTATACTGCAAATGCTCAAAACCATCCCATTTCCTCCCCATCTCCCTCACCTCTCTCCATGACTCACTGAAGTCCAGGCTCAAAGGGCATCCCCGTGATGACAGCTGGGACTTTAGTTATTGCGATTGCTTAATAGATGGACTGACCACCTGCATGCAGGAGCTTGATGTTATACCTCAGGCTGCCCCCAGGGAGCAAGCACGAGGTTGTCTCTGCATGCAGTGCCTTCTGGCAGCTCAGCTGTCCAAATTCAGTCATTCAGGGAGGCCATGGAGGACTAGCAAAATACTAACAACATGCAAGGAAATGAGACCAGCCATGAAGCTATCTTCTCACACCACACCTTAGCCTCTGTGAAACTTTGCCCCAGATCAACCATGTGTGTTTCACATGAGAAACAAGGTAAGCTGAGAGGCCACAGGCAAGAGGCCACATCCACTCAAGGCCAGACCTGAGACTTTTCCTGGTCTTCTGACTTCCAGGCTAGCCCACTGTATACAGGGAGATCCCACACATAGCCCTCTGAGTAGTTTTCCTCTGAGGGATCTGAGACATTTCCCCCTGCCCAGTGTCTGAATGGAAGGAGTCAGCTCTCTCCAAAGTAACAGAGGAATTTTGACTTGTGGTGGCACAACCCTGCTCTTTATGACCAAGAGATCATTATTATTGGACAAGCTGGAGACAGAACTGCTGCAGCTGGACCTCTGGGTTCTGCTGCTGATGGAGCACAGTGCCTCTGTAACTCACTGTTGGGGCTCTTTGGTGGGTGGAGAAGTGAAATGGCCTTTCCTATCTGCTAGTCTTCTGGAGGCATTCACCAATACTGATAGCTAAAGTTAGCCCACGAGATTGGTGGGTCTGAGATGTGGCCAAGCATAGGGATCTTTTAAAGCTCCCAGAAGCTCCAATGTGAAGTAAGGTTTGGTGAACACTGAGGTCAGTTTTGGGATGTCCAACCTGTGATAAAGTTTGGAGCACATGTGACACAGGAAATGCTGTCTATGTGTGCCTACATCTCCCTATGTGCTGTTGTACATGTTGTACATGTGAGAGAGGCAAGATCATAGCATATAGCAGCAGGGCTAAGAAGGGCTGTACATACTAGTCCTTACTTTATTTTTTAATTACATTGATTGAGTGATTGATTGATTGGGGGGCATGCACAGCCCACATGTATGTCAAGGTCACAGGACAATTTGTAGGAGTTGGTTTCCCCTTCTACCATGTGGGTCAAGGTCATCAGCCTTGGTGTCAAGTGCCCTTACGCACTAATCCTTGTTGCCAGCCCAGTCTTCTCACTTTAGAGAGAAGAACAAGAGGATGAATGACTTACAAAACATTCAAAGGTCCAAGGCCAGACTTAGCCTCCCCAGCCCTGTGTCTATACCTCAAGATCTAAGACTGAAAAAGGGACACAGACATTGACAGGTGTCATGCCTTGCTGACTTGAGTCCTTGCTTTGTTTCCTTGCCTGTTGCAAAGGTCTAGGTTCAGCTGGCTTTGGCTTGGTTTGCAGCAGAAACAGGAAGGAACACAGCTGCCTCCAGCCCCCGAGCCCTGCCAGGTCTTCCCTTCCAGGTACATCATGCATGTAGGATACACCTGAGTGAAGAGGGACCAGGTAGAACTCCCTTCCAAGAGCTCTTGGAAGTCATGTGATCTTGGGTGCAGATAAGCCCTGGCTTCCTCATGGGGTGAGTGGCAGGCAATATCTGCCCAGCCTTCTCCACAGAGAAGCTGGCGCTTGAATATGTGTGACCAGGAATGAGGCATACAAGCAAGAGATCATCCCCTACCTGCATGAGCCAAGGAGTTCCCCTCCACTGGCCTGCTAGGCCCTATTGTCTCTTCTATTCTATCTGACCTTCTGAGTCAGGTATTCCGTGACCTATACTCTCGGTTTCCATGGTGCACTCTAAGCCTTTCCCTGTACCGCTCAATTTATCCTTGCAATGTGACCTGTTGTGAGTCAGCGGCAGGAAGAGATGAGAGCTAGGAAGAAAATGCCATGCTGGAGCAGACCCTTAAAGGGAAGGTGCAGCTGGCTGCCCTGAGGCCTTCTGAGACACAGGACTTGGGCATTAGTGAAGTATCCATGGGAACCTAGAAATAACCAGCTCAAGATCAAAAAGAGCTGTAAATTCAAGGACGATTTAACTCACTACATCTTGGCTCATCTGAAGGATCCAGGTCCCAGGGCCGGACAGATCTGAGATCCCATTCAATGGATCTTGCGAATCTCCTAAACCTCCCTGAACACGATGGTGACACATGTAAAATGGAGAGAAGAACAGTTGCCTCGTGGAGTCACTTAAGGATTAAAATCACAAATGTTAAAACCAAGCAGCTGTTATTGTTATTTACAGCTTTGCTGAGGCCCTCCCACAGGCGCACTCTCTCCCAACATCCTCCCTGCCTCTCTAGGCTGGATGGTGCACACTCCAAGGAGAGAAGCAGGGCAGAGTCAGCAGACTAAGATTCTAACTCTGCCTTACACAGGCTGGAGGACCACAGAGAAGTCTCCTTACCACTTAGAGCTCCTCTGTAAAACCAGAATGATGATGAGTGGGAGAGGGTAGAAAATACCACAGCTCACACTTGCCCAGCACTTACTGAGGGGGAGGGGCAGGCACTTGTGAAAGAATCCTTAAAGGCTTCAAAAGCTCCCTCCCTCCCTCCCTCCCTCCCTCCCTCCCTCCCTCCCTTCTTTCCTCCTTCTTTCCTTCCTTCCTTCCTTCCTTCCTTCCTCCTTCCTCTTCCTCCTCTACCCCCTCTTTTGAGACAGGATCAAACTGCATAGCCCAGGCTAGCCTTTAACTCACTGTGCAGTCCAGTCTACATTTGCAGCTGCAATCCTTCTACCTCCACCCTAATGTCCATAGGTGTGTCCCTATTGACACATATAGACCTATATTGGCTTGAGATAGACCAAATTCCTGATCCTTCTGCCTCCATTTCCTGAGAGCTGAAACTACAGGCACATACCACCATTCCTGTCTCTGCTCTCTCTTTCTCCTGACTTCCCTCCCCTCCCCTCCCCTCCCCTTCACTTCCCATTCCTTCCCTTTGTTTTCCTTCCCTTGCCCTCTTTCCAGAGGAAAGACTCAAACCCAGGATCTTGTACATGAAGGCGAGTGCTCTACCCCCCCCCCCATACATCCTTAGCCCCTTTCACAAAATTCCTGCAAGGGACACCCTCCACTACAACTTTAAAATGATCCCTACTTGTATGTATGAGTAAACGGAGACTCAATGGTTAAACACTGCCAAAGGTCTCCCAGCTTGAGAAGAGCTGAGCATTTAATCTGAGGGTAGGTGGACACTGCTTCACAGGGCACCAGATCTCAGCACAGTCAAGAGAGGACTGTTGAGGAGCCTCAGGCCATCCTCAAATGAAATCACCTTCACAGTGCCTCCAGCCTACTTTCCAAATGACCCATCATTTGACAGGTCTTCATCTTCACTGGCTACATGGCCTCTACAGGGCACATACTGCTCCTACAGAGGAGGGCACCAAGATATCGCCAAGAGATTCTCTGGATCCCATGGCAGGACTCTGGGACTCTTCTGCAGCTCTGCCCTGCAGTGGTGCTGGGACTCCACCCCTTTTACATATGTTTGTTGGGATGGTGTGATGCTGTGGTGGCAGATACCTGTGTTTTTGATGGAGACAGGCCTTTGATGCTGGATTAAGAAGTGCTTGGTGTCGCTGAGATATTTTGCTTGTCTGGAAGCTTCCAAGTTGGAACTGTAGCAACTTGCAGTCTAGATTCTGATGAGAGCCAGGCAACAGTTCCTAAGGAATTCTCTCTGGCCTTCCTCCTCTTTCCTGGAACACAATGGGTTGTGTTGAAGAGCCTAGGGTATGGGATTCTTTGAGCTTCTGGGGCTCCCCTTCAGGCTCCTCTCTGGGTATTTTTAGGTGCATTTAATTTGGTGGAGCTGAGCACTTTTGATTTCACAATGATTAGTTAGAGCCTGGGCGCTCGCCTGCTTTTCTTCTTCCTGCCGCCTGTCTCCCCCAAGGGAACTGGGTGTTGTTTTGACTTTTATATGCTACAATAAAAACTTTCATTGTAGCAAAATGTTTGCTCGTCAAAATTAGCTTGGTTAATTCCAAAGAATTGTTTCATCTTGGCTCCACAGACACCAGGGATCCTTTTTACAAGGCAAATTGGCCACCAGCCAGCTGTCTCCTTGAGTCCTCTCAAGCCTTCATCCTCCTGGAATTTACCTTTGAGGAGGGAAAGACCTACCTCCCAAGGCTTTCCAGAATGTTCCCGGTCAAGTGCTCCAAGGCAGGACAGGGATGGCTCACAAAGTGTGTATTTGGTTTTTTGTTTTAAAAACAAAGGCATCAAAGAGATCTCTCCGCAGAGATACGTGAAGACAGAGTACACAGGGGCACACCACACCAGATCCATATCCAGGGTTACATTTATAGTACACTTGAGGCACCTGAAACCTTTACAGGGGATCTCAGCTTGCTGAGAGTCTCCTGCATCTGGCAGGAAGGAAGCAGTAGTCTCTATCCTGATGGTTGTTGCAAAGCCCACACTCAAACACCCTCTAACAGTACTGCCCAAGCAAGCCCACATTGTTTTTTAAGTCTGGTGATGCTTTAAAAAAAAAATCATCTAGCATGTATATCCCGAGGGTGCATGTCTTTGAGGGAAAGGCTGATGGACTGACTAGTGTGGATAACAGTGGACTCTGAAGACTTGAATTTATTACTACTTCCCCAAAGACAAAGATAAAAAGTCACTTTTGCTAGTGAGTGATCTGGAGAGTGGGTTGGTCTCTCCTGGAGACTCAGCACTAGCGGAGAGGGTGGAAAGCGGGCCTCTAATTCAGAAGGTGTGTTCTGGAGGTGGGTCAAGTGATGGTTAGTTTTTTGTTACCTTGACACAAGCCAGGGTCATCTGGAAAGAGGGAACTTTGTCTGAGAAAATGGCCAGTACACAAGCCTGTAGGGCATTTTCTTAATTAGTGATTGATGTGGGTGGGACCAACTCTCTGTGGTTAACACCTCAGGGCAGGTGATCCTGGGTTCTATAAGAAGGCAGGCCAAGGAAGCCATGAAAAGCAAATTACTAAGCAACAGTCCTCCAAGGCCTCTGCTTCAGGTTCCTGCCTTGAGTTCCTGCCTTGAGTCCTGCCTGGACATCCCTCAGTTATGGGCTGTGATCAGGACTTGTAATCTAAATAAACCCTTCCCTCCTCATTTGCTTTTGGTCATACCAATAGAAAACTAAGACAGTAGATGAGGCGCTCCCTGGGCTGCAGTGCCCCTTGAGGATCCTACCTGTACGATTCAGCTCCCTACCCTAGCTTCCCTAGGCTATCTTCCTCCAGTGCTGCTCCATTAGTCTTTTTTGGCATTGCTGGTGACTGTAGGGAGCAGCCAGGCAGGCCCTGGGTCAGGCAAAGCAGCTCTAAATAGCTCAGTTCAGTGCCTTGTCCAGGCTCTGGATGCAAATCCCAACCTCATGGGCTGCTGAAGAAGGCTGCTGGGAAAACCAGAGCCAAGGGCCCAGGGAGTAACTCTGCTAGTAAAGGGCTTGCTGTGCAAGTGTGAGGCTCTACTCAGTTTGGCTCACAGCACCCAGGTGACTGTGTTCTTTCCTCACCATTTACCAAGCACCTATGTCCTACACAGTCTGCCAAGTGCCTTATGCCATAGTTAATTCAGTTCTCCCAGAACAGCAGCTAGGGGCAACACCTTGAGGATTCAAAACAGAAGTCAGGCACAAGTGCCTTTATCCTGGGATCCCTGTCCCCTAAGAAGGCTGCCTGCCTTCCTCACCCATGTCTACCCTGCTTTGGGGGCTTTCCTGTCCTCTAAGCCTGTTGGTCAGATGTGAGCAATCCCTGATTCACTCACTGGCCCTGAGCCAAGAGCAACATATTTTAAGACCCTTGTCTAAGCTACAGCTGTGGACCAGGTCAGAATGCACTGTTCTTGGCTGTTAGAGATTTGTCCTCCCTGGAATGAACAACGCAGCCTTCCTGATCACCTCTCTTCCAACGCTCATTGCTGTTTTCCTCAGTCTCACTTCTCTCTCACCCACTAGTTTCTCCTAAATGGCCACATTCAGAAGGAACCACGGGGCACTGTCCACTCCTTGCCAAGTATGGCTTCCATGGCATCAAATCCATGGGTACAGAGCCATGTCACATGGCAGCAGCTATTGCAGCTGCCTCCTGGGTCTCATCTCATACAGCGAGGCCCAGGTCGGCCTGACCTAGAGTGGAACAATGGACTTAGCCAAGAACTTGCTAGCCAAGGGCATCCTGGCAGGTAGACAGAAGTTGTTGCCCAGCATGCTTTAGAGGCAGCAGGTAGGAACAGACATTGTGCAGGCCCTGGCCAGGCTCACACTTCACTCCATGGCCATCCGTCTCTGCCCTAGCTTTGCCTCTGTGATGTGGTGACATGGTATGTCAATCTGGAGGTCATGAGGATTAAGCCTTTACTGATTGGCAGATGGTGACAGGCTCCCAGAGGTCCCTTTGGGCTCCAGCAGCAATTCGGAGAGGTAGGAGGAGTCTGTAATTGGTCTGTGACACAAGTGGTAGGTCTCTTCAACACCCATAGGTCAGAGACCACTTGCCACTTGTCATTTGAGACATCCTTTAAGAGAAACCTCTATCTTCGCTCTAAATCCCTACCGAGCTATGTTAAACATCTCTGCCAAACACTCCAAGAGCCAAGAACTGCTCATGTAAGCACCCCCTTTGAGAAAGGCAATTGTCTGGAGGGGACCCAAGGCTGAAGGTCAAGGCCTGGGCCAACCTGTAGAACAAACCAACTTCCGAGGGAGACTAAGGTCTGGCTCAGAGAAGCTAGACTTGAGGTGATGATACATACTCCAAGGTCAGTCACAGTTCCTCATCCCTCCTTCAGCCAACACATGACTGTCCACAAGATACCCTTTGGGTTTTGGGGTTTTTTTGAGACAGGGTCTCATTAGCCCAGGCTGACAAACTCATCATGTAGTCCAGGAAGATCTTGACATTCCGAGCTTCCTGAATGTTGGTATTACATGTATAATACCACACTGAGTTCATACAATGCTGAAGAGCAAACCCTTTTTTGGTGTATGTACTCTACCAACTGAGCCGAATCCTCAGCCCTTATATGACTTTATTTTCACCAAATTTCTTCTCAAACTGTAACCCTCAGAGATAGGTGAAGAGACTTGGATCCGGATCAACTCTGTTCCTGTGTCCCCATCACATGGCCAACACACACAGGTGGTGGATCCAGAACTCTGCCCACCACAGGGTCACTCAGACCAGCCAAAAACCATGGCTAGAGCTCACCTCCTGGACTGCTGTGATCGTCAAAGAAACAAACTGAGGAAGCTCAATTGCTGTCATCATTCACTTTCCACACCATAAAGTGTTCAGGGTTGTCCAGGTCCAGGGCAGAGCCTATACCTGGACAATGGTACACCATTTTACCCCTAGGAAAATGCTGATGTCTAGTCCTGTAGGAAGAGGCATCAAATGCTGCAAATCCAGGACCCACTCTGCTTCATCCGGGCAGATGAGCTCAGGATAAGATCAAGTGAGGTCTGGGAAGGGAAGGGGGCCCTTACTTGATCTGTGGTCCCTTATGGGAACAGCTGCCTCGTCCCTCCTTCTACGTCCCTGGCCTGTTCTGGGAGCCCCCTTCTAATAGCACGAGGCTTCATTTAGGGCAGGAAGGGCAGATTGGGCCTCCACTAAGCTGAGCTACCCTAGGTTTGGAGAACGCAATAGAGGCTCAGTCCCACACCAGAAGGAAGGCAGGGGGCTAGCAAAGCACTTTGGCCCCAGAAGGCTGTGGGGCAATGTTTAGAGGTATCATCAGAGCGCTCATTCTAGAGTGGCCACTGTGTCATGCATCTGTGAGAGGAGTGTCTCGGCTCCAAGACACTCTAGGGGTCCATATGGTATTTCCTAAGAGGAGGATTCCCTTGCCCCTGCCTTAAGCTCTAGGCCCTGCCAATGGGGCGCAGGTAGAAAGTTCAGCACCACACAGCAGAATGGAGGGGGCACTAAACTGAAGGGAGCCATGTTGTGAATACACATGTACATGCATGTATGTACTGAAGTGTATGTATTTATGCAAGAGTGACATACAGGAGGCATCAACTGTCAGCTGAAGCTCTGAGGTCCACCAGGAAACTGAAAATGTGGCTGTTTGCGGAACATGAGCTATGTCTCCCAGTGACTAGCCCAGCACACAGGACATGTGACATTGTACCTTCAGGTACTTGTGGGACTCTGGGAAAGTTTTTAAATCTCCTGTGGTTCAGATTCCTCTTCTGGTCCTGGATTTGAAGGACAACTGGGAGACAGTAAACAGACAGGACATGTACCCCTTGTTGGCATCCCTTGTGCCCACATAACATCCAGAGCACAAAGGCTGGCACCTGTCTAAGCTTCCCCAGACAGCAAGAGAAGGGCTTTTCATCCTGGAAAAGGGAGCTTCATCAAAAGAGAAGGTTCAAGGCACAGAAAACCCTAAAACCTGGACCATGTGCTCACAGAGAACACTTCAGATAGTAATCATTGTTTTTTGAGAAGCCAGTCTCCAAAGGGCACTTGACATGCCTTCCCGAGAGGCACTCAAGGCACATCATGGCTTTCTGGGAGGGAGGCTCGCATCAGGCAACCAGACTCACAAGCTCCACTCTGCACAAATGATGAGAGATGAAGGGGTCAGAGGCTGAGAACTGGTCAGCACCTCTGCTAGAGCCTGGCTGTCAAAGCACAGGTTTCATGGAGCTGAGCATCTATTATGAATGAATCTAGTTTGTGGGTGCAGAAGAAAACGGAAGAAGGGTGTAACCCAGTATAGTGTCTACACTAGAAGACTCAATGGGTACATCTCTAAAATAAGTATTATTTAAGTACTGTAAATGTTATTTGCAAATATCTCTATGAAAAATAAATAACCTATTTTAATAAGAAAATTATTGTTATTTGGTAGAAAACAAAAACTGTGTGTGGTTATGTGTGCATGCCCATAACCCCAGCACTTTTGGGATGGAGGATGAGGGAAATCAGGAGCCAATGGTCATCTTCAGCTACAAAGTGAATTCAAGGCCAGCATAGATATCAGGACATCCTCTCAAAAGAACAAGAAAGGGAGATAGAAAGGGGGAGGGGAGGGAAAGGTAAATGCTGCTACAGGGAGGAGTGGAAGACACATCAGGTGAGCAGAGCACCCAGGTTGGGGCAAGCATGGAAAGGATCTGGCATGTGCCCTGGTGGGCTGGACTCCAGCTCACTGCTTTTCACATAAGGGTGGCCAGGCTCTGGCCCACATGACCATGGTGACTCCTCTGAGTCTATGGATATATTAGAGTGGCACTAGTTGTTGACGTAACTCACAGGCACCTGGGAAGCTTCACAGCTGGCAGGACACCCTAAAAAAGATCCTCTCACTCTCCCCCATAGATGGAACAGCAAATTATGTAGGGACCTGTCTTATCTTGTTTTCCTGCAGCTTTGATTCAAAAATAAAACAAAACGCTGACAAAAGCAACTTAAGGGGAAAAGGCTTTCTTTCAGCTCACAGTTCCAGGGTGCAGTCCATTGTAGCAGAGAAGACAGGAGTGTGAGGCAGCTGCTCACATGGCATCCACAGTCAGGAAGCACTGAGCAATGCATGCTGGTACTCAGCTTGCTTTCTGCCTTTTAAGGAGTCTGGGATCCTACCAAGCCCGTGGAATAGCAACACCCACAGTGGGCCAGTCTTTCCATCTCAATTAGCCTCATCAACAGAATCCCCCCAACCATGCCCACAAGCCCATCCCATCACCTTCTGTCAAGTTGTCAACTGAGACTAACCATCACAGCTGTGCCCCAACTCAGCCAGAGGTGGCAGGGCACAGGATGTCATTACCCAGAGACTGCACAGGGGACATGGCTTGTCTCCTGGAAGAGGTGAACTGCTCAGGTGATCACTCCTTGTGAGTGTGTGCGTGTGCGCGCGCGCGCGTGTGTGTGTGTGTGTGTGTGTGTGTGTGTGTGTGTGTGTACGCACACACTCGCACGCATGCTTATGTACAGAAAGAGCCTCCACCTTAACCTGGGAGTCTTCTCTGTTGAGGGGTCCTGGAGAAAGTGCAGAGGAAGAAACGCTTAAGTCTCACAGCAGTCATTTGTCATTTGCATGCTGAGTACCCAAGGCCAAGCAGGCTCAGCAAGAGGTCACAGCTGGGCAGTCAGCCTTCTAACTGTGGGAACGTGGAGGAGGGCAGCGCACACAGCTTCTGAGCCTTGGCTGCCAGCTCTGGAGGATGCTCCCCCCTCAGCAGGGCACCTGCAGGAGTTGCTGCAAGAGGTTTTGTGAAGGGCAGGCCCACTCAGACTTCACTACAGCAGTGGAGGGTGGTGGCAACTGTAATCCTTCTCGTATGGTTTTTAAAAAGTCAGAAAACCTGGGCATGGTGGCACACGCCTTTGATCCCAGCACTCTGAGGCAGAGGCAGGTAGATCTCTGAGTTTGAGGTCAGTCTGGTCAATAGAGGGAGTTCCAGGACAGCCAGGGTTACACAGAGAAACCCTGTCTCAAAAAAATAAATAAATAAATAAATAAATAAAATAAAATAAAAAGGCCGGGCGTTGGTGGCACACGCCTTTAATCCCAGTACTCAGGAGGCAGAGTCAGGTGGATCTCTCTGTGAGTTCGAGGCCAGCCTGGTCTCCAGAGCGAGTGCCAGGATAGGCTCCAAAGCTACACAGAGAAACCCTGTCTCAAAAAACAAAACAACAACAACAAAAAACAGAACATGAAGTCTAAGGGCTGAGGCTGTAGCTCGGTTAAGAGTGCTTGCCTAACAAACATGTACAAAGGCTTGGGTTAGACGTTGCATGGCATAAATCCATCCTAGTAGTATGTGCCTGTGATCTTGGCACACTTGGTAGGGAGAGGAACAGAAGTTTGAGTCATCCTTGGGTTCAAGGCTAGAGATATACTTTTTTTTTTTTTTAAACCAAAATGAAGAGGGCAGCAGGGTAACCCCGGGGGCTGGGATACAGTGACCTCTATGACTGTCAGAAACACAGTGGCCTCTGACTGTCATTCTTTTTTCTTCTTGCTCATCTGTATTGTTCCCCATTCTCCACACTCTGAATTCATTGTCATTTGAAAATGGACATGCAGTGAAGCACAAGGTGGCACCCACCGTGGAGATGGCCGCCTCCATACTGAGAAAGGGAACTGGGGGCAGGCAAAGCTGGGGACTCAAGCCTGAGGCCTGAGGGGAGGCAATGTCCCCTCTCTGAGTAATGCAGAGCCCTGCCTGGGCTGCCCAGCTCACCGGCTTTTTCCGGCTGTGCCTGGCTCAGACAATGTGAACGCACAATCATTCATTATAACTCAATTACAGTGATTAAAGCTGGTGGCATGCAGAGGCAGGAGGGAGTGTTGCCAACAAAATTTACACTCCGTGTCATCAGCAAGAGATAACAGCAGCTGACAGGCCCGCTGCCTCCCCTGCCATCTGCTCAGTGTGGCCGCCTGAGGGGCAAAAGCAGCCGCTGTGCTCATGGTGGCCCAGAGTACTGAGATCGGCTGCCTGGGGCTGGGCTAAGATTTGAGCTTGGTGCTTGTGGGGTTTGGGGGAAGTGGGGATTCTGGGCCTCACACACAAAGAGCTGGCTCTGACATCCAACAAGCAGAAGGGGGTCTGGGGGGCAGGGATTAAAACTGCTCAGAGGTTTCCACCCACAGTGGCACAAGTTGCTTTCTGAGACCTGGTTTCCTCCCCATGTTCCAGATGAAGAAACTGAGGCACAGATACGTTAAAGCCCAATCAACAAGACCATCATCTGGGGGCAGAGTCATAACTCAACTCTCCCTCTGGTTTTCATGGAGATGGTCGACAGAGGGATGTGAGAAGTTGGTGCCACACTCAGCTTCAGGAAGATGGAACCAAGCTCAGACCATACACTCTGGGATCCAGAATAAGTCCCCAGTGATTTAGAGCAAAGGGGTCTATGATGTAATGCAGGATCACTAAGTCCAGGCAGGGCTATGGAGAGATAGGAACATGTGGCAGTTGCCCTGGATATGGGGAGACTCAGGTTTTGGTTATCAGGGGGGACTGGTAGGGAGAATGGAGGCTGAAGTCAGAGGTGAGGGCTATGCCACAAGACTGAGAGGTGAAAAGGACAGAAGAACAGAACTGAACTGCCTTTGCTTTTTAAAAAAAATTATTTAACTTTTATTTTATGTGCATTGGCGTCAGATCCCCCGGAACTGGAGTTACAGATAATTGTGAGCCACATTAGTTGTGAGCCACCATGTGGTTGCTGGGAATTGAACCCCGGTCATCTGGAAGAGAAGCCAGTGCTCTTAACTGCTGGACCATCTCTCCAGCCCCAGATACTGCTTTTCTTAATGCACGGTGACAGTAACCAGGCCACCAAGAACTTGGGATTTGCAGCTCTAAGTTTCCGGACAACTGGCCCAGCAGATGCACTGGTCCCCAACATGGAGGCTCTTTTCTGAGCCCCATGGACCACTGGGGTAACAGTGGGATACAGCAGGAAAAAGAGCATGATGAGGTCCCTCTTTCCCTTGGTTGTTCTAGAACAATCCTTCTTGGTATGTTTTCTTGACTTTATTCACTTTTTTTTTTTTTTTTTTGAGACAGGGTCTCATGCAGCCCATGTTGGCCTCTTGTTATGTAGTCCAGGTTGACTGTGAACTTCTGATCCTCCAGCCTCCACATCCCAAGTGAAGAAAGTTAGGCAGATGTCACAACACCCAGTTCTGTGTGAGGCTGGACCCCCAACACAGGGCTTTGTGAATGCTAAGCAAGCACTCTGCCAACACAGCTCCATCCTAGGCCCTGGTTGTCGCTCATTCAGTTCATGATCCTCACAAATCCTAAGCCACATTCACCATGGTCGAGTCTACCTGCCGACTGCCCACTTACAGGACACCTTGCCCCTTCCTGGCTCTGTTGGCTAACTAACCCTAAGACCACCCCAGAAAAGCATCCCCTAGGCTCCCAAGGCCATGTCTGACTCCTCAAAGGTCTCCTCTCCCTGTCCCTATGAGGCAGACTTGGCACATGCTGCCACTGTGCAAACCAAAGCTGTCTTCCCTTATGGCATTCCTCATCCACTTGTCCTTCAGACCTCACTCCATGAAGCTATCTTTACTCCAAAACTCAATAAGTACCTTCCGAATGGGCTCCACACCCTCATGCTACTGTCTGGGGACACTAATCAAGCAATATTACAGTCATCTAGGGACAAGAACTTTAGCTGTCTTCAACCCCCAACAACAGCTTGGAGGCAGGGGCTGGGTCCTCTTAGTTTTATTTTTTTCTTTATTATTGTTTGTGTTATTTTGATACAGATTCTCATGTAGCTCATACTTGCCTTGTACTCATAGGTAGCCCAGGATGACCTTGAACTTCTGATCCTTCTGCCTCTGCCTCCTGAATGCTGGAGTTGTGGGCTTGTGTTACTATGCCTGGTTTCTGTCTGGGTCCTGTTAGCTTCTGAAGTCTAGGGCCTAAGAGAAATAGATCTTAGAAAATGACATGGCAGCAAAGATGCTAAAGCAGGGAGAGGAAAGCTGACAGGTACTGCCCACGAGAAAGAGGACCAGTGTGGGAGGACAGGAGGTCCTAGGATAGTTGCCCTCCCCATTTCACTCACATACCCACTACTATGCCCATCAAACCCTTGATGTCATCCACATCTGGCTTCCAGGAGGTGGATGGGACAGATGGTAGCCCAGGCTTCAACTGGGAACTGTGGCTTGCTGAGCCCCTGAGGAGTGGAGAGGGGGAAGCTATGTCCTTCTCTCCCCTGTACTTTGCTGGTCAGGTCATTTAGAGACTGAGACACTTGGAGGCACAATAGAAAGCATGAGCCCCAGACTGGAGAACACAGCTACCCTGGAGGGCACAGTCCCTGGAATTCCCCAGCAAGAACTGAAAGAGGAAGTTTGAGAGGGGTGGTGGAGCTGGGGAGGGTGGGGAGGGCTGCCATGCAAAATCCAGGCACCTGCCTCTGGGTGCCCACCTTGAGCAACTAGTCCCTGTGTTCTGCAAATGTATCAGGCACTTGCAGATTTGACAGTTCCTGCTTCCAAGGAACATCTAATTCATTCCCTGTGTTTTCGGGGCCTCAGTTTCCCCACTTGTAACACAGAGGTCCGATCAGAGCAGGGTTCCCAACCAGTAACTTCACAAGCTTCTGATTGCCACCAGCACACAGAGCAGGCACTAGTAGTCACTTTCCTGTTGCTGTAATAAAATACCCAGACAAAGGCAGCTTAAAGAAGGAGGTGGGAATGTTTTGGCTCACAGTTCAAAGGTACTGTTCATCATGGTGGAACTATCATTGAGCTTGTGGCCTCTGGTCACATGACATCTGCAGTCAGAAAGCAGAGAGAGCTGAAGGCTGGTGCTCCCCTGGCTCTCTTTTTGTCTGGTTCATGCAGAACGGTATTACCCATAGTTAAGGTGGTCTTCCCATCTCCGTTAACCTAATCTAAATAATACATCACAGGCATGCTCAAAGGCCTGCCCCCAGGGTGATTCTGAACCTACCAAGTTGGTGGTTAACCACCAGGCAGGAAGGGTGGTCCTGGAGCAAGCTGGAGTGTGAGCATTGAGGTCCTTGTTCCTCCAGGATGCTGGCTCACCTCTCTGTTTACACAGAAGCTGGAAGGGCTGGAGACAGACTTAGCTATGGCACGCTGGCCAATGGCTTTTATTTAGAATTTTCATACCCAGTTACATTTGCTTTCAAAAGCAATTTAAAGATAAGCAAGCCATTGCCATCTGGTGAGTTCTGGGCTAGAGAAAATGTCATTGGGGGCAGTTTACTGACCACTGTGACTCTTGGGTATTTGGATCCAGGTGGCTCTGCCCATAGTAGAGGGCACTTGGAGTTCTCTAAAGAGTAGTCCCACGTTGGCTCTCCAAGCCCTTTATGTCCATCTAGGACCAAACTACTCAGCATTTTTAGTTAATCAACTCAAAAGACGAGTGTGTCTAAATTAGCTCTCCTTTCAACCAACTCCTACATATCCTACAATGAGTTCAAACATCATCTCTTCTATATCCCCCCCCCCCCCCCCCGTTCTGCTCCTTCTAAGAACCACCCAATCCCCCTGCTGGGGACTCCTACAGCATGCTTTTCAAGCCAATGGTTACTAATAGTGACGCTTTGCAATTGGCAGTGTTTGTTTTTCCTCTCAGCAGGTGCATTCTGGGAGGGCGTGGCCCTGCTCTGGTACCCCTGGCCTCCAGCCCAGGTCTGCTTTGCCTGTGTTGTTGAATGAATGCATGACTGGGTGGGTGGAGAGGCTTGACTTCAGGGTCTGAGCTAATTTTCAGATTCTATTCTTTCTACTTCTCTATTTAAGGAAAGGAAACTGTTCGTTGAAAGCGTGGTCTTCCAGGCGTTCAGTAACTGCTGACCAGGCACCTGTGTGAGACAGGTGCTCTGCTGGGAGCCAAGGACACAGTAGTGACCAAAGATGCATCTCTGCCCTTTAGAATGTCACAAGTAAAAGGCAGAGACAAGGGGGCAAAGGAATACAGCAAAGGAAGGATTTGACATTCATCTTTGCTTAAGTGTGACCCACTCACAATTGAATCTGCTTTGGGAAGGAGAATCAGATGCATCAACGAGACCGCATAAAATCCTCTAATTCCAAATGTGGAATATCAGCAGTCCTCGGGACATCAATACACACAATACACAGAGGCATACACATACACTTCCACACATGCATACACATACATGCACAAAATCCACCACCTCCTCCCCAGTAAGGCCTCCACGCAGTGGCCATCCCATTAGCATCCAGTTTCCCTGGCATGCAGATTATGGTGTCTAATTCTACTCTCACCGAAAGGACCCAGGTTTGTTGTGGGGAAAGAAGACCTTGCTGTGAAAGCAGACCTTCAGTAGCCTGTAGGGGTGCTGTTAAGGCTGTTGGGAAGTTCTTGCAAAGTCTCAGGTATCTGGGGGCTTCTCAGTGAGGACAATCTGATAAGCGGTGAGGATAACATCTCTTGACTGAAACACACCAAATCTGTTTAAACCCATATTATCATAATGATATTTTCAAAGAGAAATCTTCAGAGGTCCATTTTTAAAAACACCTTTGTGTGTGTGTGCACGCCTGCCTGTTTGTGTATGTGACTGCAAATCTACGTGTCACAGGTATGCTTGTGGAGGTCAGTATTGGTCCTCACTGTCCACCGTATGTGAGATAGGGTATCATGTTCATTGCTTTGTACACCAGACTGGCTGACCTGCCTCCAACCCCCATCTCACTATAGGAGCACTGGGGACTACCAATAAGTGCTACTGCCCCCATCTGAGGGACCCCAGGGCTTTATACTGGTTCTGGGAATCCATAGCAAGTGCTATACCACTGAGCCAACTCCTCAGACCAACTGATCAACTACAGAGGGCTCTAATGTTATTACTAGCATCTCATTATTGTCCTTGTGTTGCTTTGTCACTAAGGTATTAACTTGCTATTAAAAAAAAACTAGAACATACAAGTAAATCACACATTTATATTGTACTTTCTATATGTACTGCTTCAAGGTGGCAAAATGGTTGGGGGGAGAGGCAGCTTCTCTTTTGCTCCAAGATTTAAAGGTACTTTGCCTTATCTTATCTGCCATGAAATCACACCTGGTTCCTGGCCTCCCTAACTCCATTCTGTCCCTCTCCAGCTCTCTTTTGCCTCTTTACCCATTTTCCTCTTCCCGGAGTTGGAGTCACTTTCCTCTGCAATTATCCTAGGTTTCAGAAATGACAAGATAGATCAATATCCTTGAAACAACAGCAAGTATTGCAGGACAGATCGCCCCTGATAAGATCACCCCCAAAGGTGGCAATTATCCAGGATGGAAACTGAGGATGCATCTCAGAGCAGGGGCAATCATCTCCTGGGAACCAGATTGCTTCCCTCACACAATAACCACAGTAACAACCCAGTCACATCACTGGCCTGGCTAGTTACCCATGCTTTCAGCTATGCAAACCCTGCCCCTGGCTCCCCAACCCCTTCCATTATTTTCCTTTCCTATAAAATCCCAACATCCCCTTCAGCCCCTTGAAGACAGATCTGGTTTTACTCCAGCTCTGTCTGTTTATCCCAGTGAGATCCCCATCCATCAGTGGTCCTCCCTCTTTTCTTTGATTGGCATATTAGGATGGCAACTCAGCCTTTTGTGACTCTCAGAACTGGAGCTTTTGACCTAAAATTTTAGTAACAAACTTTGATGAGCCAGCCTGGAGAAAGAATGCCTTTTGAGCATTAGCACAATGGTTCAGTCTACGGTGAAAAAGGAAAACCGACAGTCCCACACAGTTGCTGGAGTTCCTTTTATTCTTGGGACTTTTCCTAATCTCCCAACTTGGGGCTTCCTCCTACTAGGACTCGGTGAAGTCGAGAAATAAATGTATGGATCCACAGAACAATCCCTCAGTCCTTTCCAATAGTGCACACTGGACCTCTATTTGTGTGTGTGTGTGTGTGTGTGTGTGTGTGTGTGTGTGTGTGTTGGTGTTTGGTTTTGTTTTTCCTTTTGTTTATTTAAACTCTGAGATTGGGGAATCAAGCTATTTATTTATTTATTTTTGGTAAGGAAATTTGAAATTGTTCAGGAAGAGTGGTACGGAAGCAGGCAGAGATACAAGATACCTTAAGGAGCCAGCCTGTTTGGGAAATCTCTGTTAGGCTTTGTATAACAACAGGTGGTACTAGATCTGTGCTAGGAGAAATGCCCTAGGAGAATGCTGGTCCAGCCAAGGAGAAGATCATGCACTATACGAAACACAGCCTGAGAATGCACTGCAGGCAAAGATGGGTAGCCTTCATGTGAATCATTCCTTTTTTTTCTTTTTTTATTATTTTATGGAAGGAATTATTTCCCCGGGAACCAGGAATGTGATCTGAAATGTGTAATCTACATCAGCCTGAATTAGCACTTTGGCTAAAATCTGTTCCACTATTACTTTTTGATTTCTGGGGTGAGAAGTTGACCCTACTTAGTTATGATATTCCAGACCTGGACTACTGGTGAAGGATTTCACTTACACTAATTAATTAATAATTTTACCCAATGATCGTCGGTGAAGGCCATACAGAAGGAGAAATTCCCAGATAACTATGTGCTTTCTAAGACTCCACAAACCCTGCAAGAACTGAAACAGGCTCTAGAACCTCTAGAATCTGTGACAAATGCCTGTCAGAACCCAGGAGGTTATTCTGGTTCCCAGCTTCAGTTCATCACAGTGGTGGGAGGCTTGTGGTGGGAGGCTTGTGGCTAGGCAGTGGGAAAGTTGGGCAGCAAGTCTTTAGATCTTTCTCGAGGTCAGGAAGGAAAGAGATCAGGCAGGAACTGGAAGTGGATATCATATTTACAGGATATCAAAGCCTGTCCCTGGTAACCTTCTTCTGCTAGAAATATCACAAACATCTGGGGTTCCACAAACTCCCAAGGCAGCAATGCCAACTGGGCACCATGGGTTCAAACACAAGAGCCCTTGGAGAGGCTTGAATGTGTCGCATTCAAGCATAGTAATGATATTTAAAATTACTGTTCACTTGTTAAATGGTGGCATCCAGTTATGTTTTACAATTACAGCCTTCATTTTGAGTTTGGTAAAATTTTTACTACTTCACTGATGAAATATCTGTGGCTTCCCAGACAAAAGTCCAATGGAGGTGGCTGCATCATGAGAGGATGAGGTGGGTGGTTAGGTGAGATTTCCTGAGATGGTCATACTGAGGGTGGGTGATGGCTACATGGAGTCATTTAACTGTCCCCTCAACTTTCCGTGTTTGTTGTTCACAATAAAAAGCTAAACAAACCTTATCCACATTATTTCTGTGTGAGACAGCTGTTCTTCTTGACTGCTCACAATATTGTTAGCATCATGAGACACAGAGAGGTAGCTTATGTAGCCTTCAGTATACATTGGTGGGTGATAAGATGCAGGACTGGAGACCCGAGAGAGCAAGTGATATGTGTGACCCAGGTGACACAATGAGCTCTAGGAGCTTTGTTCCTTGCCACTGGGGATTCCAGGCTACCCTTGACCCTTTCAGTCATCAGAAACCATTGTAGAGGTGATTCCAGGTGGAGTTCAGATCTTCCCAGCTCTCCTTTTTTAAATTAAAATTTAAATCTATGGAGTATTTTAAATATAGAAAAAAAAAAACACATGACATTACCAAAGCCACTACACATCTTTCTAAACTATAAGCATTTTAATGTTTCTCAAGATTTCTCTCTCTCTCTCTCTCTCTCTCTCTCTCTCTCTCTCTCTCTGCATTTGCGCATGCCTGCTAGGGACCAAACTCAGAGCCACATAAATATTACTGGGTAAGTACTCTACCACTGAGCCATAATCCCAGACTTACATTTTTAAAACAACAAAATGAGATAGATGAATCTGAACTCTGCCAACTCTCATTTCTCTCTCTCTCTCCTTCCTGGTTATGTGTGGTTACTCAGGTCATTATATGCCTGTGTCTACATCATCTGTACCTATTTATATTCTATTATCTAGCATCAACTATTTATCATCTATATATCATTCATCCCATCTATCTGTCACCTATTTACCATCAATCTAGCTAGATGTCTATTTAATGTCTATGCTCAAATAGTTGTTTTATCAGAACCCATGTCTCTGGGACTTGCTCTTTACAAACAGCAGTGTGTTTTGAGACTCAGCCTAGTTGATACATAAAATTCTGGCTCATGCATTTTAATACCTATAAATGATTTTATCATATAAGGAAATGCATAGGTTTTGAAAATCCTTTTAAGGAACAGGTTATTTTAGTTATTTTTGTTCAAATGAGAAGGCAACACTGGTCCTACCTATATTTCTTTGTAGACTTGTTGAAGAATTTCTCTAGAGTCCATTCCTAGGCATGGAGTTGCCAGGTCCTTGGGGCATGATGCGTCCACTTCAAGATTGCCAAGTTGCTCTACAGAGTGGATGAACCAGTTTATACTCTCACAAAGTATTTGACTAGATGAATCTTTCTCCATCCTAGCAGTTTCCTACTGTCAAACCTACACACACACCAATCCAATGGGAGTGAATTGTTCCCTCTGTGATTTTTTTCAATTTGCATTTCCCTCAGAACTAACAAGATGGAGACTTTTTGAACCTTTACAAGCCTACCTGACTCCCTCTCCAGTGGATTCCTGACAATGGCTTCTACTTACAACTTTAGCTTTGTGTATTCCTGTACTGATTGATTCAGAAGAATCTGCATTTAGATTACAATCTAGAAACCCTTGTTTTGCTGGTACTAAGTATTGCATTCTATTATTTTATTACTGCTTTCTTGTTTCTTGTTTGGCATTTCTTGTTGTAAAAGCAGTTTTAATTTTAACATCAAAGTCATCTATCAATCATCTATCCATCTGTCTCTCATGATAATAACTTTACTTCCTATTTTGTTTTCAATAGTTCTTTCTCTCCTCATGGTTGCGGGGTGAGTACAAGACCACAGAGTTGTGCATGGAGTCTTGGCTACAAGCAAATGAAAGTGAAAGTGATTAGACCTTGAGGGCAGCTTGGCCTTCCTGGATGGCTCAATTCATTGATGAGCTCAAAAGCTGAGTAGAGAAACTGAGTGGAGAAACTGTGGGAGGTGGGACCTGGTGTAGGCAGTAAGTTCCTGGGATCTTGCCCTGGCTTCTGCTTCTTATTCTGCCTCTGTTTCTTATCCATTATGAAGTGAGTAGACTCTGCCAACAGGCTCCTACTGCCAAGATGCTTTGTTTCTCCAGAGGCCAGAATCTACAGATCCAAGGACTTGGAGCTGATGCCTCTGAACCTGTGAGCAAAGAGAAACCTTTCCTCCTGAAGTTGTTAGAATATATTTGTTTGTTTACTTAGTTGTATTTTTTGTCACATAGATGCAAAGGCTGGCCAGAATATTATTAAGAATTCTATGCCAAAGCTAAAAAAAAATCCATCAACAATCCCCCACCCAGAATTAATTTTTGTGTGTTCTGTGAGGTAGCCATTTTCCCAGCATAAATTTGGCCTATAGGCTGTTAATGTAGCTTAGTGGTAGGACAATTTCGTACACACATGCAAAATCCTAGGTTTGACCCCTGCACTGTGGGTGTGGGGAAAGGTGGCCCATTGTCCAGGAAATGTTTGTGGAATAATGCTTTCCTCTAGTGAAGATACCACTGTGTGTTGGTCTCACTTCCCTCTACACAGGGTTCATGTATGGATTCCATACAAATGTGTTTTGTTGGTCTGTCTACACTGCACTGGTAGCACACTTTCCTGTTATTTTATGATGTCTTGTTATCTTGTTATTATTTCCTTCCTTCCATGTTTCTCTTCAAAGTCATATTTGATATTTTGGTCCCTTACTCTTCATATACACTGTAGTATCAGATTACACAGAAAACAATCTGCTCAGATTTTGCTTAGTATTACATTTATAGACTGCTTAGAAAGGCAGCTTTTTAAATGAAATCGAAATTCCTCTTCATTCACTAGTTTAGCTTGTGACCTATAGTTTTCTTTTTTTAATCTTTGATAAAATGGTATGGTTTTGCCTCCATAAATATCTTCTGGAGATTTAGTCACGGGTGCTTTTATTGTTGTTAGTGCATTTTTCTTTATATTGGGTTTCCTATTGGCTTCTGCTTATGAGTAACAGTGCTACTGAATAATGAATATTGATCTTGGATCCCATCATTTAACTAAACTCTCTTATTTGTTTTAATTGTTGTGTATTCTCTCTATATGCAGACAAGATGCCTGCAAGTGATTACAACCTTGCTTCATTTCAATCACTGTATCTGTGTTTGTCACTTAATTTTGCCTTTATTGCATTGGTTAATTTGGGGGGAGTAAATATCATCAAAGCACAGACACTGACAATGCCATAATGAAACCTATTACTTTGTACAATTGATATATGCTAATAAAATTTTTAATCATAAAAAGAACATTCTTGTTTTTTTTCTTGCTAAAATAGTGCTTCTAAAACTTTATCATAATTTAGTACTTGACCTCAGGCTTAGTAGCTTTCTATTTTGATACTTTAAGAAAAGTCATAAGAGCTAGAGAGATCACTCAGTTGTTAAAGAGTACTTTCTGCTCTTCCAGAGGACCAGGGTTCAAATCCCATCACCTACATGGTGGTTCACAACCATCTGGAACTCCGTTCCATAAGATCTGACATCTTCTCTATTCCATGGGCAACATACTCAGTAGTGCACAGACATACCTGCAGGCTAACACCTATGCATATGAAATTAAACAATTTTTTTTTTTTTGGTTTTTCGAGACAGGTTTCTCTGTGGCTTTGGAGGCTATCCTGGAACTGGCTCTTGTAAACCAGGCAAAAATAAAATCTTTAGTGCATGTTTTTAAAAGTCATGAATGGGTGTTGGCTTTTGTAAGATCCTTTATCTGCTTATTTCCATTGTAAGTCTTAATCATCAGGTGCCCTTGAAAATAATGTGTGCTTTGCAAAGGTTGGTTGTGTAGTTCTACCTCATAACCCTATCAATTATGTCATTCAAACCTTTTCTATGCTTGTTCATTCAGTTCCTCTTAGAGGCTTGTTAAAACCTCCATTTCTCACCATTGGGTCAAGCTTTGCTTTATGTAGTTTAGGTGTTAGTCTGAGCTTGGGAACTCATTACGCCTTCTGAGTTTTTATTTAAGGGTTCTCTTTCTTTCAGGTATGCTAATAAAATTGATTTAGTCCAACACATTGTTTAGTTTTGTTTGTATGTATTGGGGTATATGTATGTACATGGGTGAGCTCCCTTGTGTGGCACATGTGGAGAAGAGAGACTGGTATCTGGATATCTTCCTTACCTGCTTCTCCACCTCACTCTTTGAGGCAGGGTTTCTCCTTGAACCCGGAGCTCACTATTTCAGCTAGACTGGCTGGCCACTAAGTCGCCCAGGATCAAATGTGCAGGGCTGGAGTTAGATGCTCACCGCCATCAACCCCAACTTTTTACACGTGTCTTTGTTAGGGTTTCTATTGCAGCAATGAAACACCATGACCAAAAAGCAAGTTGGGGATGAAAGAATTTATTTGGTTTACACTTCCTCATTGAAGGAAGTCAGGACAGAAACTCACAGAGGGTAGAAACCTGGAAGCAGGAGCTGATACAGAGGCCATGGAGGGATGTAGCTTACTGGCTTGCTCCTTGTGGTGTGCTCCGTCTGCTTTCTTATAAAACCCAGGAACACCAACCCAGGGATGGCACCACTCACAATGGCCTGGGCCCTCCTCCATCAATCACTAATTAAGAAACTGCCTTTACAGGCCTGCCTACAACTTGATCTTAGGGAGGCATTTTCTTAATTGATGTTCCATCCTCTCAGATGACTTTAACTTGTGTCAAGTTGACGTGAAACTATCCAGAACAGCTGGAGATTCAAATTCAGGTCCTCATGCTTGCTCTGCAAGCACTAACCTTAAGTTGTTTCCTCAGACCCTAATCCAGCTTATCTGTGTCCTTTTAGTTTGCCGTTTTATTGTTGGGATTGGACATTTGAGTCTTACTCTTTTCAACTCTAATTTAATAGGTTTCGAAACATAGAACCATACAGCCAAACACTGGCACAGGAAAACTTCCTGCTGTAAATTCCAGGAGATTCTGTGTCCCCATTCCATAGGTTCTTCCTCTTAGTATCATCACAGAGGGCATGCTCTGAGCCAGGGAGTGTGTAGTGGAGGTCCTAGCATTGGAAGAGCCTAAGCTGGCCAGGGGGGACAGACATCTTTTCATCTCTGGGCTTTTTCCCCCCATACTCATCACCCCAAGATTTCTAATCTTCCTCCACTAAGGGATCAGTTCTGAGACTCTAAGCATGCCTTCATGAGTCAGCCAATCTACCATACATCCACATATTCAAACTCCTAATCAAGTCATTCACTCATTTATTATCCAACATCCATGTATACATCTGTGCATCATCCATATCTATCTGTAATGATAACTCTTTCTGTCAAGCTGCCTGAACCCCGCTGCCACATTAATTACAATGCTGCTGGCCAATGACTAGAATTTCTTATCTGCTATCTATGTCTTAAGTATCAACCATAATTATTAATCTATATATTTTATAAAGACTTATCTGATCGAGGATGCTGGCAGCAAGTGTCCTCTCTTGTAGGGCTCACATGGTGGCTCCCAAAGAGAGCATGAGGAAGAGGAAGAGAGTGATTTCCTGCTTGTCCCTGCTTATATTCTGAGTCTGCCTGCTATGTCACTTCCTGCCTGGATCACAAGACTTCTCTTTACTACATTTCCTAGAATCCTCCTTGACTCCTAGTCCTGCCTAACTTGCTTCCCTATTGGCCAAAAGTACTTTATCAACCAATAAGACAAACATAGTCACAGAAGGACCTCCCCTATCACCTATCCATCCCTCCATTCACAATTCATCCATATCTACCCATCTTTTTATTCATACACCCAATCCATACCCATCCTTCCACCCACCCACCCATCCATCCATCCATGATCCATCCACTCACCCATACATCCTTTCTTTCTTCTATTCCCTATCATCTATCTACCTATTTATCTATCTAATCACCTATCCATTCATTCATACATCTGTATATCTATTTGCTGTCCACCCATCCATCCCTTTATCTGTCTATCCATCTATCCAGCCAGTCACCTACCCAACCAACATCAATGTCATAGAAGCTCTACATTTGTGTGATGTGGACAAAAGGAATATGTTCATAAAGTTCCCTTATTGATGGGATTGGTGGGACACAGGCCAGGATCTTGTGGGACAGTTATAGACATGCAAAGGAGCTTTTTATGAAGCTCTGACTAAAATACCTAAAGCACTGTTGAATATTAGCATTGCCTTGATTACATACTCTCATTCATCAATTAACACTTCTTAAGTGCTGCGATGGGCTAAGTTCTGGTGTAGATACAAGTCAAAGTCCTTGCTCTCAGAGTTCCTTGTCTGATGAGGGGGTCAGGCATCAGGAATGGTGAATTTATTAATGCAAGTTAATGTAAACGAGAGATAGAGGGTGCAGAAGATATTAGTGCATCGGCTAGCTTAGAATTGGTATACTACCCAGACACAGACAAGGCCCTGATGGGGGAAGTATTTTTGTGTATGTTTATCTTATTGATTGTTAAATAAAATAGTTTGGCCAATGAGACAATAAGTTAGACAGGACTAGGAGTCAAAGAGGATTCTGGGAAATGTAGTAGATAAGTGGTGATCCAGGCAGGAAGTGACATAGCAAGGAGACTCATATTTAAGCAAGGAGAAATAGGAAGTGTCCCCTTTTCCCCTTCCTCCTCCAGTGGCGCCATGTGAGCCATGGGCAAGAGAGGGTGCCAGTGAAAGGCATCCTCCATAAGTCTTATAAAATATATATATGTTTATGATAATTAAGACTGATCTAACAGATGAGGAATCCTAGTCATTGGCCAAGCAGCATTTGAACCTAATACAAGTCTCTCTGTGCATTAATTTGGGCCCTAACTCGGGTGTAGCTGGCATAAAGCACACATGTGGCGGTGGGGCTCGGGCGGCTTTTGGCAGAAAGATTTATTGTAACAAGGCCCTGAGCACATTCACTGAATGTATCCCAGGGTGGTTTTTTATTTTATTTATTTATTTATTTATTTATTTATTTATTTATTTTATGTCAAGCACATTGAGAACCTAGTGGTCTAGAGTCCAGCATGGGTGTTGACCCTTCTGTTCCTGAGCTATAGTTCTGCTGCTCCTCCTCCTCCCTATTCACCTCTCTCCCTTGGCTAAATGAGTACCTTCTTTGCCCAGGACTCTTCACCAGTCTGCTCAGCCTATATATACTCTTAGGCTGACTTCAGGCAGGGAACACCAACAGGGAAAAGGCAGCAAGAACTTGAGTTTGAGAAAGCTGGGCTGGAGCAGGAAGGAAGAAGGTGGAGTAAGAACTAGACAGAGTTGGGTTGGGCATGGTTTTAGGATCATGCTTCTTCCCCAGACCTCAGAACATGCTGTTCCTTCTCTCTGGAACATCCCTCCCTACCTCCCTCTGGCATGACACCTATATCCTTCCCCATATGCTTAGCTCTTGCTCCTCCTGAGGCCTCTTTGTGCTGAGTCTCTTACCCAGGTTAGAGCCTCTGCAGTGCCATCACAGCTTAGTAACTCTGTTAGTCTCAATGGCTGAGAGCTCTGAGGATGTAGTCTCATTGATCCTTGCATCTTAGCAACTACAACCAGGCCCAGTAACATATATGACTCTATCACATAAGCACACATTGGAAGGATGGATGGGATAGACGGACAGTAGATAGATGGATGGGTGAAAGAGCAGATGGATGAGAAAGTAGGTAATGAAAAGGTGGTTGATGGGAGGATGACCAAGATGAGCCGGTAAGTTCTAAAATAGTTCTATGACTGCTTGGGGCCATGTGCCCTCCCTGAGAAATCTGGCAACAGTGATACTGGAGAGGCTCAGGAAGCCTCACACCCTGGGTTAGACTCCTCCTAACAAGCTGTTTGGAGTCTTGCCCCATGGGCAGTTTCCTCCTCTCTTCCTGATAGATTGAGATAGTTAGGCTTGAATGCCCTTTGTAAAAACATCAAAGGACTCAATATAAATAACCCTCCAGACACCAAAGGTGATTTTGTAATTTTTGTTTGGGTTGGTGGCTGGGGTGCAGTGGGGTGAGAGAAGGTGAGACAGGCTGATCTGAAACTCACTATACAGCCCACGATAGCTTCAAATTCACAGCAATCATCTTGCCTCAGCCTCCCAAGTACTGAGATTCCAGGAGTGAGACACTATGCCAGCTGGTGAAAGTTTTTAAAAAATATTTCACAAGTATAGGATATGTTCACTATGCAGACCAAGCTGGCCCTGAACTCACAGAGATCCACTGCCTCTGCCTTCTAAGTGCTGGGATTAAAGGCTTGTGCCACCACATCTGGGCCTTTTCCTGGTTTTTGTTTTTTGAGTGTAGAACATTTATTATTAATAGCAAAAAGTATCAAATAACTATTAGATGAAAGCTTAATGTTTGCATTAGTTTATATTCAAAATTTTATTTTCAAATTCCATTCTTAAAAAGTAAAAACTATATTCTCATAATTTTGGGACAGTGGCTATTTCATAACACCCAACAGCCTTTTGAAGCATCCCTTTAGCCCTAACATCCAGATCCCTGAACCCCATTCTTTGAGGCCTTATAGTTAATCATCTGGAGATGGAGGTGCCTGGTAGGCAAAAATGGCAGAGGGGGTGTTGTGCTCAAAGTCTGGAAAGAGTTGTCTAGTCAGGTGCCATCACAGATGACCTGGACACTTGTACATACCCCAGTGGGGACAAAGGCTTAGGCAGAGGAAGAACTCCAGACATCCTTTCTTACCACTACCCAAGCTCTGAACTTGAAAAGCTAGTCTGAGCGGCTGCTGGATGCTGTTCATCTAAGGGCTGGCCTGGGCAGCTAGACCTAGCTGCAGAGACCCACAGGCAACAAGAACAGGGCACGCTGCAAAGGCTGAATGCCAAGAGCCTAGATTTTTTTTTTTCTTAAGAGCAAACTAATAGGGAGTAACTTCCTAAAAAGCCAGGAAAGTGGTATTAAGGCTTTTCGCTACCCTTCATCCTATTTAGGAGTCAGAGGCTGCGGTGATTTTGTGCACATCAGAAAGAACATTATGAACCCTTTTGCTGCACTGGAATTGCCCTGACAACACTGACTTCTAAAGCCAGTGTTCCAGGCAGAGGGTGGAGAAGGGGAGGCCTGAGGAAGCTGGTGAGCACTGGTGGGACAAGCTTGGTGAGCTTGTGTAAGGCTGGTAGGTGGCAAAGATTCTATGGTGACTACAGTATTCTGGGCCAGGGACTGAATATGGCTTCTCTCCTTGGAGCCTTGACTAGATCCAGGTATCTGGGCTGACGAGCACCCTTCCAGAAATGGGTGCTAACAGTGGCCTTCTGCTCTTCCAAGACATACCTCTCACTTAGGGCTTGTATGCTCCTCCCCATCCCTGAGGCTCACAAGCCCCAACTCCAACTAGCTAGAAGCTGCTACCAGCTCCTATCTATCTATATTCTGGGTAGAGAAAGGTCGAGTTCCTCTTCTTCCCTGCAGCCAGCTCCCTATCCAGCAAAATGACACAAGTGGACAGCTGTTCTGTCTCCACATAGACTGCTTCATTCTGAGACCCTCACTTAATTGTTTAGTTATTCTCTTTGCATGAAGAGCTAGCAGGCATTGTTGGTGTGATTCACAGTGACTTTGACACAGTAACAAGCAGAGACATTAAAATCCCGGGTCCTACAAGAGGCTTATTTCAGTAATGGATGTATGAAGACCAGAGGATTAATCTCCATCTCCTCTGCTTTCCCAGACTTCCCAGTATTACTCACCTGGCCTTACTCAACATTTAAAAAGCATGATTGTGACCCCGAGATTGAATGTCTCCTGTCACATCTATATTAATGAAGCTTGAAGAAGAAAAAAAAAAACTTTCAGGATCCTGAAGGTCACGGAACTCTAAGATCTTGCCTTTGGGTGGACAGCCATGCATGAGGTTGGTGCTACTTCATGGCTTGTCTGCCCCTTGAGGCCCTTCTCAGCCAGCAGTTCCTGGCCTACTTCTGCCTGGTGCTTTAGACCAAGACAATGATGTAGCCTCAAGATTATGGAAAGCCCAATATACATGTATAGTCTTTTTAGGGGGTGGATGAGGGATACAAGGCTTTGAGGCTACATGGGTTTAGGGCTGTGCGATGAGATGTTGCCCGGGTTCCAGAATGCAAGTGGACCAGCCATGGCCCCCACTTTCCCAGGCATGACTGACACACTGGAGGGAAAAGGTAATTAAAACACAACAATCAAACCAACCTTTTTAAATAGTAACTTTTAAAAATATAAAAACAGCTCATTACAATGACTTTTCAATTTTCTTTTTTCTTCAGGAATAACTCTCTTCCACCCTCACCCTCCCTTCTGGCTAGAGCCTTAACAAGTGGTGGCCAGTGACCATCTGAAACCCAGAGGCAGATGGACAGACTCCAGACAGGCATGACACACACCTCTCTCAAGAAGGTGCAGGGTGCCATGGCCTTTTCATGTCCCAACATACATCCTGTTGGGGGCAGCCACTCAACTGGAGCACTGGAGATGGGCAGGTTTCACAGGCGCTCTCCTTTCTTCCTACACCAAGTCCCACATTATAAAATAATCCATAAAAATGCAATATAAAAACTCTCTTCCATATGCTACATCCATGGAGAGCCCACTAGCAGGGCTCACACGGTCTTTAGCTTTTCTTTAATAAAACAACAAAAGACCAAAACAAAACAAAACAAAACCTAATACCACAAACATTGGTACCCAAGGGGTGATACCTGCAGATGACAGTCCATCTGCCCCAGCCTATGACAGCTGCAAGTTACCAGTGCGCCAGGCTATGACCCCCAGCCTCCAGCCCCGCCCAGGAATGGGAAGAGGACCCATCTCCTTAGACTCACAACCCTGGGGGTTCCCATTTCACCCCTTCAGGGAGTAGAAAGGGCTGAGAGCAGGAAAGGGGAGAAGGCATCTTATGAAAGGATATCACTTCTAATTCTTTTTATTCAAATTAAAAAAAAAAAAAAGCACCCACACCAGTTGCTGTTTTTCTCTGGTAGCTCCCTGAGCTGAGTCGCTGTGCCCCCCACCCCCCGCCATATGGAATCCTTTCTAGGCTGCGCTGGAGGAGTCAGAGAGGGAGTTCCCTTGAACTTCCATTCCTCTTCACAATGATTGAGTGTGCACCAAAGACATAGACGGGGCCCAGGGGGACAGAAAGAGAGATGGATAGAGACAGGAAAGGTGAGAGCAAGGCAAGAGGCGGCAGGCGGAGCAGAGGAATCCACAGGAAATCTTCAGTGTTCCTGTGGATGACAACCCAGGCTGACCCATCCTATACTGCCCATCTGTTTGTCTGTCCATCTGCCTAGCACTCCATCTGTACATGCCCTGGCCGGTGCTAAAACCTGTGTGGAGGTATACTTCATTCCCAGTGGGCCAGGCGGTTTGCCCACCCCTAGGAAGCTTCTTAGTCCACTCCCCCCACTTTTCTCTTCCTGCCTACCTTCCCCACAGGAACATCTGTTAAAAAATAAAATAAAAAATAATAAGAAAGAAAGAAAAGCCACCACCATGAGTGGATTACAAATACAGCAGGCAAAGTACACGGCGAGCATCGGTGGGAAGGGGCCTCCTCCCTCACTGGCCGGTCAGCAACCACAGTCTCTATTTACATTGTTCATAAACCTCGTGCACTGCACAATCAGAATGAGGCACCCCTCCCCAGAACAACAATGTGGTCTACTCCAGTGTCCCCCACCCCAGAGTAGGGAGGGGACAGGTTAGAAAGGGGAGAAAGAGACAGACTCATGAGGGTGTCTGTGGAGGGGAAACGGAAGCAGAAGCCTCCAGATAAATCTACTTGAAGTATCTGCCAGCACTGGTAAGGGGGAGAAGAGAAAGCCCGTCAAGTCTGTCAGACACATCAATCCACGAAGGGGCATGCGTCCTCTCCGCCTTCCGGAGTGCAGCCCCACAATGCTGCTCCCCCATTCCTCTGCCGTCCTCGGGGGCCTGGCCAGCGCCTCCCTGTCAGGGCCGCGTGGGTGTCTCCCAGAGTTTGACAGGCCTGTTAGAGTCCTTGTTCAGTAGATGACCTCGTAAACTGTGGCCTTCTTGTCACCAGAGCCTGTTACAATATATTTGTCATCCGCTGAAATGTCACAGCTCAAGACAGATGAGGATTCTTTAGACTGGAGGAAGAAGACATGGATAAATAGGAAGACATTTAGTGTGGGGAGAAAACAGACAGGAATTCACTCCTGGTACTCCCTGGCACTCCTACTCTCCTACTCTCTAGTTCAGGCTGGAGCAGTACTGCTAGGGAGAGCCCCACCTCCCCTAGGGCTTGCTGAGTCTCCTCGCATCTGCCTCTCCACATGGGACAGCAAGAGCAGGCTTCAGTAGGAAGGTCTTAAGGTTGGCAGAAGGTTTAAGGATAAAAACAGGACACTTAGCATGAGTGTCTCTGCCAGGTTTATTAATGAGGAGTGTTTCAGAGCCACAGCAGCATCAAGGGATGACTTTCAACTGGACCAGCCAGAAAGACTGGTACTAACAAAACTAGAAACCTCCCAAGGGACATGTGTGGCACATGGAACCAGACATTTAAGCAGGAAGCTGTAAGTGGTTTGCTGTGATTATGTGTGTTTAAGAGCAAGAGTGACTAAGAAAAACTAAGAGCCAGTGATTCTGAGTTACAGTGTAGAGGGCTTTGTGTGCATGAGATGGAGAGGGCTCTAGACCTTTAAAGCCTGTAAAATCCATGTCCATGCTAATGTCTCTTCATACTGATGGTTCAGGTGACCATCCTAACCTGAATGGATGAAATGGCCACTCCATGGGCCCAGCTGCCCAGAGCCAGCCATGCTCACGTTATTTTACTCTCCAGGTGCCATGTGACTGAGTCCCTTCATAGATGCTCTTACCCTCAGGGATCACAACAGGGAGTGTGTCTCACTCTAGACTCCACATCCTCCCTTTTGGGGGAGGGGGGCTCCATCTAGTAGGGGGTAGGCAGGGATGAGCCAGGTCTGCTCCTAGCTCTAGAGTTGTCCTGTCCTGCCTCCTGCCACCTTCCTCCATCACTGTGGTCACATCCTGACTCAGGGAGGAGTGGAGAAGACCAGAAGGGATGTACCTGGAAGATGCTGGCTCCATAGGGCGTCCTCCAGGCATTGAGAAGGTTGTCTTTCCCAGTGCTCACAAACCATTTGCCTGCAAGCAGAGACAAAGGAACCCTTAGACTGTGGCTTGATGCTGTGTGCAGCAAGACCCACCCCAGATGTGTCTGCCAATCATGGAAACACCCTCAGGCATGCTGAACAAGGGCTTAGTGCTGGGCTGTTCTCCATTCCTGAAAAGCAGTTATAAGCGAGGCTCATAGACGCCTAAAGGATGTCTTTCTCTGCTGTGCAGGGGGAGAGCCAGAAGAAGCCAGAACAAGGAATTAGGATTCAATTAACCAACCAAAAGACCCCCACCAAAGCCACCTGGTCAGCTGGCCCTCCCCAGTTTAGGACTGCAAGGTGACGAGAGCACCAGAAACAGCAAAACAAAACAAAACAAAACAACAACAACAACAACAAAACAATAGAATGGAGAACCAGCTGTCAAGGAGCATTCCCCTGCAAGTGGGCTCCTGGTTGTGGCTCCTAACATCCCCCAAAGCCACATCTTCCCTGCCAGTTTTTCTGGGACTAAGAGTTGGCACCGAGTGTCTACAACTGCTGTGGCCATAACCTTCAGAGAAGATCCAGTTCAACACAAAAGGGCTACTGTCCTGAGAGTTCAGGGCCCCAGAGTGACAGCTGTGTCCAAGGGACAAGAAAGATACTTCTCCCCTGCAGGGCAGTAGAGGGACATGGGCTTGGCTCTAGAATGTGGATCCCACTCTTTCCCCACCCTTTAGCAGACTAGGATGCCCATAATGGCTCCTATGCCAGGCTGGGGCCCAGGGCTTACCACAGTAGGCAAACTTGAGGGACAGCACGCAGCTCTCATGCAGGTGCAGCTGGTACTTGTCGGGCTTGGTGTGATGCAGGACTTCCACATTGCTGCTTTCCATGCCCACGGCCAGCCACTCCCCAGTGGGGCAGTAGCCCAGGGAGAAGATCTACCGGGACAGACAGTTCAGTGTATCCCCTCCCCACTCCACATCCACCACTTACCAAGCCCAATAACCAGTTGCCTGTGGCGGCCCCTGGGGGTCATTTGTGCCCCTACTGAGGCCAGAGAAGGAGGGGGCTCCACTTCACTGACTCTGCAAGCTGCCCTCACTACTTAAGAAACTGGCAGCTACCACACTCCACATTAAGGTACTGAATGCTAAAATAACAAAGCAAGTCTAACAGCAAGAAATATCAAGGGTCACGGCCAAGATTTTTTTGGGGGCCTTGAGTCAGGCGCTCACACCAGAGGTGGGAGGGAACTTTAAGCAAATGGATGGACACAGGGAACAAGCTATAGAACTAGGATGAGGCACGTGTGTCCATCTCCAAGACCACACCCACTCCACACTATTACTGCTTCTCCCGAGAAACCTTCCCTTTTAGCCCATTCTGGTCCCTCTGTCCCCCGACAGGTGCTTGGGTACACACCTGGGAGGTGAAATCGTGTTGCTGTAGCTGCCTTCCCTCACGCAGGTCCCAGGAGCGCACAGTGTTGTCCAGACCCCCAGTCCACAGCTTAGTGCCATCATGAGAGATGTCTATACAGCTGGCCCCATCTGTGTGGCCCTGGAACTGCCTACGAAGGCCAAGCAAGGAAGAAGGGTGAGCCCCAGGAAGGCCCTGACTACTAATCATCCCAAGGACTAGGTCAGCTCCACAGCCAAGCTAGAGGGGAACTGGAAGAGCAAAGGGCTGGATTGTATTCCTCGAACCCTTGAACAACATGAAGCAGAGCTAGAGGCCACCCCGCCCCCCACTCCATTCAGGGGTGCTACCAAGGATAGGTTCCCTGAGAAAACGGGTAAACCCTTGGTGAGCCCACTTTGCTCTAGAGAAGGTAATGGAGAGGAAGGCAGGAAGATCCTATAGGATCTGTACTATGTTTAGGGTAGCAGGCCCTGCCTTTGGGACACGCTCCTCAAACTAGTCTGCACAGTCTCTAACTATCCTCCTATAGCTACATAGTCTATTAGGCGACAGCCCACAACATGCCCAAAGGTCTCATGGGCAACACTGGGAAGTGACTGTGGGCAGACATTGCTGTCCACCATTGCACAGGATGGTTTGTCTCAAGACACTGCACCAACCCAAGTTCACACAGAACCCGAGCAAGCAGCACACAATGTCTCGGAGGGAGGACACAAAGCTCAGCAGCCCTGCCCCACCCAGGTCTCACCATTAAGCAATGCTGTTCTTTCTCCCACCCTCTGCTGTCTCTACTCAAGCTGCTTTACCAGAACTGCTCTAGGCTCTGCCCCACCCCACCCGCCACCTTCTCCCAAGCACCTCAAGGAGTCCTCCCCATCAGCTAACCTTTGCCTTTGCACCTGATCACTCCTCACACCTCCAAGAGAGCCAAGATCACGGGCTGGGTGAGTATAAATGCCCTTAGCTGCTCCCTAGCCAGCCTCACCTGACCAGGGTCTGGTTGTGCAGGTCCCACACTGCAATGTTCCCATCACTGCAGCAGGAGAAACACACTTTGGCATCAGGACTGATGGCCAGGGCATAACAGGCTGGAGCTGAGGACGTCAGCTCAGCCTTGATGCGGGGCGTGGGTGAGGCCAGGTCCCAGATGGTAAGCGTGCTGGCCTCACCACCCACAATGAGCGTGCGCCCATCAGGGAGAAGCTTGCATGAGCGGATGTAGTTATCCCTGTTCTGGAAGGAGAAGAACAGGGTTAAGTGCTACCCACTTGCTTTCTCGTGGACCAAGAAAGCCACATTAGGTAACTTAGCATACTATGAGGAATCTAAGCTCCTGACAGATTACTCTATCATCAAATCTATCCCCATTCAATTTCTCATGCCTTTCTCTAAAATCTTGTTGCCACCTCCACTTACAGATGCCCTAACTAGAGCCAGGTTACCCAAAGCTGTTCAGCTAACCCAGAGCTGAGCCTGGCCATAGGCCTAGTGTTCCCTTCCACGGCTGAGTCTGCCCTGCTCTCCTTTGCCTCCTCCATGCTACAGAAGATGCCCATGGCCCTGGATTCTCACCAGGCAGTCCAGCTGGGAGATGGGACTCTTGCTGCCTGGCTGGCTGATGTCCCATATCTTCACACAGCCCTTGCCACCTGTGTAGACGTGCCGTGTGGGGTTGCTGATGGTCACAGCACATACCACCTCCCCGTGGCTGAGCGTGTTGATCTGGCGGGCATGCCTGGGAATTCCGGGGCCTGCTAGTGCGTCATGGGGGAAGGGCACAGGCTGCATCTGCCCATCAGCGCTCACGTGGAAGGAGTATGCCCTGCAAGAAGAAGGTGGGTCACTCCTGCCATCCACCCCTAGGTGGTCCCTAAGGCCCCTTCCAAGTCAATGTATAGACACACCATGATTTTCTGCCCTGATTCCAAGCCCCTCTCTCCCAAATGCTTTAAATCCAGGAGCCCCTTGGTACTGGGATGGCTTCATCAGGCAAGGACCTACTTAATATTCCAACCTTGAATTTTATTTCAATTATACATCCTTGCTCCAAATCAGTTTAGGAG